>NC_092713.1:42856790-43159918 GCF_047496885.1 Scyliorhinus torazame | reverse complement strand
CTGTACGTAGCACCAAAGGGTGCACTTAAGAGACAGACTGCAGCAATGGTGGTCTGAGCCAGGCCACCCCGATCCCGAGGGGAACACCCCAAGTCCACAGACTTGGCACCAAGTCACTACCCGCTACTTCCCCTGTCCTGAGCAACTATCCTCCAGCAATCCCAACAATTTTCAACTGTTTTTCAGTGTTTCATTAGTCTCCAACTCTCCCTCCGCAGCCATGGTGCCCAGTCCAAGTTTGTAAATACTTATAGTAATTCACAAACACGAGATCTCCACCTGACAGGAGCAGAGCATCTCGGAAGGGCGGAGCATACTGTGTTCAACCCGCTAATCACATTTAAATGCACGCAAGTGCAGTTTTGCATGCCCCTGCTGGCGAGGGACGCAAACCTCATCATCGTGATCAGCGAGGGACCGGACCATGGCGCCCGAATCAGTGCAGGGCACAGACCTCGATTTTAGCTAGGCACCCGATTCTCCGCCCGATCACCTTTCACGTTTGCAGTGTCGCGAGACAGAGAATTGTGCCCATTGTCAAAATGTCAATATATCCTCTTTTAAGTACTGTGTGACAAACTGTACACTGACTGTATATATATATTGGAAGATTAGAACTGATTTTCAAGGTAAATTAGAGAACACACTTTCAGTATAAGGACTGCTAAAGTGGAACGTAAAGTCAATTGTGGTGATCATCACTCTCCTGCCTTATATATTGACGCGCTGACTGTGCCAGCACATGCCCACCACCCTGGGGTGATGCTACACAGAACCTTGAACAGTCCAGGCATCGGAATACCATTTTTTGCAGTCCGATGCACCACTCAATGACAGGAAGAGTGACAACATGGGCCTTGTTACATCAGTCTCCGGCCTCCGCACTAGCGTCATCAGCCAGGACCTCAGCAGGTACCCTTTATCCCCCAAGAGCCAATCTTTCATCCTGGGATGGACCTCGAAGATGCCGGGGATCTCCAAGTGTCCCAGGATGTACCTGGGAAGCGGGCATGCACGAAAGGTGGTGGACGCACAAGAGTTGAACATTCAGGGAGTGGGACCCCTTCCTGTTGATGAAGGGCACTCCCAGAAGCCCCAGTATTCACTAGGCCACATGCATGCTCCCAATTACTCCCTGGAACTGGGGCATCCCGGCGATGGCGGAGAACCCTACTGCCCAGGCATCTTGGTGGGCCTGATCCAGCTCAAAAGTTGCTAGTCTGATGCCCGGGCATACAGGGCATCTGTTACCTCACGGATGCACTTGTGCACCGTAGCTTGTGAAATGCCACACAAGGTCCCGCGCGAGCCCTGGAATGAACCGATTGCAAAGAAGCTCACGGCTGCTGTGACCTTCACAACCATCAGGAGTGGGTATCCTCCTCCACGGAGTGCCAAGTCTGCGCAGACGTGGCACAGGTGCCGCACTGTCTCTTTGTTGAGACGGAGTCTCCTTCAGCACATGCTGTCCATCATCTCCTCGACAAACAGACGAGGCCTATACACCTTGGGCCATCGCTGCTGTCTCCCTCTGGGTTTCTCCTCGGCCTGATCTTCAGGGTGTGCGGCGGGCCCCTGCACATGGGATGCCTCCTCCAGCCTACATCGTAGATGCTACCACCCTCTCCATCATCTATCCACTTCGGCTGCCACCAGCAACGCGAGGGCAGCCTCTGCGGGTCTGACAGCACCAGCCATGTGATTATACCTGTAAGGATTTGAAGAAGGAGAAAGGCCAGCAATCAGTTAGGGCTTCCATCCCAGGACATTCACATCGCCCAAGCCTCACCCACCCTCACGCCTTCTCTCAGAGCGTCATCCACCGAGCCAGTTGTGCTGGTAAACCTCGCTCTGCACACTCACCCCTGGCCACAGCAGCAGCCCAAGACCCCAGACTCCTGCCGGGAACATGAGGGAGACCGTGCTCACGTGCCCTCCTCTGATCCACACACTCACACTTTGGTCGTGAGGATATCTCCAGTGCTGAAGCCCAGCTCTGAGTGTTTAATTGTTGGCTGCTGCCTCTGGTGCAAACGCTTTGAGAATTCAGGCAAACTGTTCAGACTTCAAAATAGATTCAAACGCGATGCAATAATCATCATCTGAGACATCATACTTGTACCCATGAGAGGTTACTAGAGTAATATTTTGTTAGCAAAAATGATCAACATGAACCAAGATTTAAAAATCAACTATGTAACATTCCACATAATCACACTAACCATTAGACAACAAGTAAACGTCACCGTTCCACATTGGTACCAATACAAAGCTATATCAGCTCATTTTCACGAACACAAACACACAAGGCAGTTGCCGATGCCGAACTCGCGTTTGGCGATCAGCCGGAGAATCAAAGTTTGCGCTGAAATCGGGGGCGGCGCCGATTTTGCGATGTGCCGCCCCCTCCAAAGCGGTGTACTCTCGGAGTATGCCGCACGCCGTATCGATGTTGCCTGAGGCCCTCCCCCAGTGCTCCGCCCCCAACCAGCCGAGTTCCCGACGGCGCGGGTCTTTCATGGTATTACTTGTCAGGAACTCGGCGTGGCGGCTGCGGACTCAGTCCAGCGCCGCCACAGTCGGGGGAGGACCAATCCGCAGGCTGGGGGGACTTTGGCAGGGGCTGGGGGCACTGCTGGGGAACGGTCCGGGGATCGCGAGCCGGCCAAAGGGGGGGGGCATTATTTGGCAGGCCGGGTCCACACGCGGCCGGCTTCATGCTGCACAGTGCAGCCGCTGCAGTCTGCCGCTGTGCGCTATGCGCGGCCACAGGCCTGGCAATTCTCCGGCCGTATCGGCAGCTAGAGTCGGGTGCTCTCCGCTGCTCGACTGCGAAGCCCTCAGCTAACAGAGGATCGGTGGCTGTTTTGCGCCAATTTTTCGGTCATAAAAGGCCGCCATTCCCACGCCGGCGTCAGGACAGAGCCTGGAGATTGGAGAATCCAGTCCACAGTAGCACCCCTCACAGGTTCCTTAACAGAAATGGAGGATAAGCCCGAGAACGTTTTATCATGTCCAAAACATTTGTCGTAGAAACAATCTGTTCGTCAATGTGTTACTTGTCGGTTGTTCCACCTATCAGTGCCTTCTCCGTCCAGGAGCTGCAGCTATGCAGGCCCTCGCACACGGCCCAATCTCACTGGAACCAAATCCTGGCATCCACATATTCCACTGGCGCTCAAGATGCAGTTGAACGTCCTTGATTTCCAGCATGTTTAACCCGCGATGACATGCCAGTTACATGCAGCACTCCCCACCATTTCTTCAACGGCTTCATCAGGTGGCCCATTTGGAACAATGTGCCGCACCAGGTCACGCAGCATCTTCTTGCTTCAAATCGGATTGCCTTCTGGACTCATACGTCCCCCTGAGCCCGGGGTTCCAGGACCCAGGCATCTTAGAACAAATTGTCCTTCTTTCCGGCTACAGAAAAGGAAGAAAACAGCAACAGCAGCCTCCAGGCATTTGCAACCACCAGCAGGAGCAAGCAGCAAACACAACCTGCAGCTGTGAAGTGCTCAAATAACTAACATAGTCAATTCTCATCAGCAATCGCCTTCAGCTGTGAAACTAGAGGCCGCTCACAGTCAAAGGGACTGTTGAGGGCTCTGTCCCAGAAGTGTTTGGTAGGACAAACAGGAAGCAGCTGTAATTGCCCCAATATGTGCACACAAAATATTTAAAGATGGCTTGCAGGCCTCACAGACAAAATGTCCATGACCTCCCCCCTTGAACACTTCTTCCCCCCCAACCAATCCAACACCCCCCCCCCCCCCCCCCGCCCCTGCCGAACACAAGGGCAGCAGCTCCAGTGCCATTGAGCTGCATGCCAGGAAATGGGAATGGCTACTCACCTCCTCAGTCCCCCTCAGCGGCCATCGTGCCAGCTTCATGTTTTTAAAAAGGAGTACTAAACAACGCTCATGTGGTTTCTAGCTGTGGAGCCGGATAATTCCCGAGGCCATTGCATTCAACTTCAATCTCGCTAATAAGATTGAAATAAATGCAAATGAGGGCTATGATATGCGTGCCATATTTGGGCTGATCCGGAATTAGCCAGCGGGAGTGGGCTGGTTAGATGGCAACCGGATTTGCGCCCGGTGCAAATCTCGATTTTGTCTTTACCCCTTATTTATCTGGCACGCCGAGATCTGTGGCGGGTGTAAAACGGCGGTTAAATCGTACCCTCTAATTTAAATATGCAATTAAGCCAAATTCACTCGGCTCCTGTAATTTTCCCACTTCCCGGTGCAGCCTGACACCGGCAGGAATCACTATTGGTCTCCAAAGATCAGACATGATGACCACGTCGGGGAGGCCCAGGGGCCATTGTAGCTCTTGGTGGTCTGGATCATGGCTGGACAGTGGCCTGGCACTGCCTCCTGACACCCCAGCAGTGCAAACCTGGCGGTGTTAATCTTGCAGTGCCAACCTCGCACTGCCAAAGGGCATGGCCTGAGGGGGTCCTCAGGGAACGGGGCCATTTGCGATCCCACTACGGAGTGTCACTCACTTGGGAGGGGGTACTGGTACCGCGATTCGGGGGCACCGGGGGGGGTTTGTGGGAGAGGTTGATGATGCTGGCGATTGGGCACCTTGATCCTTGACGGGCCAGACCTGTCGGCATCTTTAGGTCCCGCACAGCTCATTCGCAGCGTAAATCGCCCCAAACCTCTAAGTGTGGGTGGATTGTGATCCGGATCGCGCCGACAACCCAATGGGAATCGCACCTTGTTTCCCACCAGAGACCACACTTAGAAAATTTGGGGGGAGAATTGCTTCCACTGCCTTTCTCTTTCTTCAAATACTTTTATTTTGACAAAAGAATGATTTGCATCGACAACAAAGTTTGCTTTGTGTCTGTACACATAGATAAACATGTTCTTCAGGTAAAAGATTTAAAATTCAGCATCATTCGAGTTATGCCCAGCACTGTTTCACTATAACATGAAGGTGCCAGTTACAATGCAAAGTATACCTGACATCCTACAGAAATAAAACAGACAGTCCTTCACTGACTGAACACGCAGCCTATGTATGAATTAGAAGGGTGCTCTCCAGTGACAAGGAACTGTACCTTGTAACGGATCATTCCAAGTGAAAGAGATTTGTAGTGACTAGCATATGGTAAAGTGTGCTGACACGTTAAAGTGTGATTCCCTTTCAGTGAAGCTAGTGCAGGTGACATTTACTTCTTATACTTTACTTTTGAACGACCTGGAAAACAAGCAAATTGCTGGTTTTCAAAATAAATAGCGATGGCGAGCTCTTTCTGCTGATCCAGCCAATGCTGTGAGTGGAGAATGTCAGACCATGGAACTGACAGCAACCAGCTCCTCAGGGTACTCGGGTTAAGTGGATTCTGTTCTGCAGAGAGCAAGCACCTGATGAAAGAAGTTAGTATAGAAATAAAAAATACACACTTCGCAATCCATAAGACCATAAGACATAGGAGCAGAATTAGGCCACTCGGCCCATCGAGTCTGCTCCGCCATTCAATCATGGCTGATGTGTTTCTCATCCCCTTTCTCCTGCCTTCTCCCCATAACCCCGAACCCCTTTTTAATCAAGAACCTATCTATCTCTGTCTTAAAGACATTCAGTGATTTGGCCTCCACAGCCTTCTGCGGCAATGAGTTCCACAGATTCACCACCCTCTGGCTGAAGAAATTCCTCCTCAGCTATGTTTTAAAGGATTGCCCATTCAGTCTGAATCCATGTCCTCAGGTTCTAGTCTCTCCTACTAGTAAAAACCTCTCCACGTCCACTCTATCTAGACCTCTCAGTATTCTGTAAGTTTCAATAAGAACCCCCCTCATCCTTCTCAACTCCATCGAGTTCAGACCCAGAGTCCTCATCTGCTCTTCATATGACAAGTCCTTAATTCCTGGGACCATTCTTGTGAACCTTCTCTGGACCCTCTCCAAAGCCAGCACATCCTCCCTTAGATACGGTGCCCAAAACTGCTATCACTTCTCGCTATCGATTTCATTTCATTTCTTACTGACAAGGCAATCCCACCCCTTCTGTCCATCTGCCTATACTTTCAACAGGACACATATCTTGGTATATTTAGATCCCAGCCCTGATCCCCTTGTAGTCACGTCTCTGTGATTCCCAGAACATTGTATCCACCAATTTCAATGTGTGCAACAAGCTCATTTATCTTGTTTTGTATATTGCCGCATTTAGGTACAACACCCTCAGTTCTGCGTTTACCGTCACAATTAAGCCACATCAATATAAGTTCTTGCACAATGGTGGTTTCCTCGGTAAAACATGTTTCTGACTGTTCAGTAAATGATGAAGATATATAAGCAGCACATTTCAGTAAATGTAAACTCAACTTTCAATGTCGATAATTCACTGTAATGTTTAATTTAGATACTTTTTGATAAAAACTATTTTGACTTGTGATGAACGGTTACTGTAATACTGTATGTACCCTTGCCATCATGTAAGGTGATGTCCCCTTTAAGACCGGGCTTGGAACCCTGGGGGACTCCGCCTCCAGCTCCACCCACCTGGGAGCCGTATATAAGGGACCGGCACCTGTCTCGGCACAAGGCTAGTTCTTAGCTTATTAAAGCCTTCTTTACCGTTTTACTCTCTAAGCGTCGTTATTGAGGGTACAACAATTTAATAAGCTACACTACATCAGGATGGACGCAGGCCTAAAACCAGAGGAGCTCAACCTGGAAGCATGGACACCGGAGGCAAAATAAATTTTTTAATACTGGCTCCGGTGTTTCGAGGCCTATCTGGACTCCTCAGAGACCCCCATCCTGGAGCCACGCAATCTGCGCCTACTCCACGCCCGGGTGAGTCACAGAATCTCCGCCATGCTCGAAAAGGTGACAACTTATGAAGAGGCGGTCGTGTTACTGAAATGAAATGAAATGAAAATGAAATGAAATGAAAATGAAATGAAAATCGCTTATTGTCACAAGTAGGCTTCAAATGATGTTACTGTGAAAAGCCCCTAGTCGCCACATTCCGGCGCCTGTTCGGGGAGGCCGGTACTCCGCAAGCGGTTCATCAAACCCATCAACGAGGTACACGCCAGGCATCTGCTCTCTACCTGCCGGCAGCGCTCGGGGGAAATCGCTAGACGAATTTGTTGAAAAACTCAACGCGCTTTCCAGGGACTGTGACCACCAGGATGTGACAGGGGAAACCCATATGAAGCTGCACATCAGAAACCTGTTCGTGTCCAGCATCCACTCAACCTAAATCCGGCAGCGGCTACTCGAAAACGGGGCAAAAGACCTCCAGGACACGCTAACGCTCGCCTCCTCGCTGGAGGTGGCTCGACATAATTTGGGTACGTACCCCACGGACTCTGCAAGCCCCCCTCGGACTTCCTCAGACTCAGCCACATTACGGGCCTGCGCCGCGCGGCGACCCGCTCATCCTGGGGGCACACCGTGCTACTTCTGCAGGCAGGGCCAGCATCCATGCCCATGCTGCCCAGCCCGCTCCGCGATCTGCAGCGACTGCAGGAAGAAGGGGCATTTTGCGAGGGTCTGCCTGGCCCGGCCCAGGGGCCAGGAAAACAAAGAACAGCCGGCCCGAAAATCAGGCTCTCAGGCCCACAGGCCCCCCAATGCAGCTGCGCGCCGACCCGACGCGCCCCCTTCTGACGCGTCATCCGCCTTGGGCAAATCATGGGAGCGGCCATCTTCTCGACCCGACACGTGCAACCGACGGCGGTGGCCATTTTACGAGTCCAACTCGACTGAGAACTCAGACTACCCACGAGTGGGAGCGATCACCCTCGACCAAACTCGGCCGAAACATCTGCAAAACTCGATGATGAAGGTCCAAGTCAACGGGCGCGACACTGCATGCCTCTTCGACTCTGGGAGCATGGAGAGCTTTATACATCCAGAAACGGTAAGGCGCTGCTCCTTGCGCACCCATCCCGTGTCCCAAACCATAGCCCTCGCATCTGTGTCCCACTCGGTACAAATCAAGGGGTACTGTATTTCGGATCTCTCGAATCCAGGGCGCCAAATACACCCGTTTCAAATTTTATATCCTCCCTCACCTCTGTGCCCCCCTGCTGCTCGGACTGGATTTCCAGTGCAGCCACCGAAGCCTGACACTGAAGTTCGGCGGACCCTTGCCCCCCCTCACGGTATGCAGCCTTGCGACACTGAAAGTCTCACACCCCTCGCTATTCGCGAACCTCACTCCCGACTGTAAGCCCGTCGCCACCAGGAGCCGGCGGTACAGTGCCCAAGACATGACTTTTATCAAGTCAGAGGTCCAGCGTTTACTGGGAGAGGGGGTCATCGAGGCTAGCAACAGCACTTGGAGAGCACAAGTGGTGGTAGTCTGGTCCGGGGATAAGAAACGGATGGTCGTGGATTATAGCCAGACCATAAGCCGCTTCACGCAGCTTGATGCGTACCCCCTTCCTCGCATCGCGGAAATGGTAAATCGGATCGCCCAATACCGAGTATTTTCCGCGGTCGACCTCAAATCCGCCTACCACCAGCTCCCCATCTGACCAAAAGACCGCCCCTATACTGCCTTCGAAGCAGCCAGCCGGCTCTTCCACTTCCTTAGGGACCCCTTCGGCGTCACAAATGGGGTCTCCATCTTTGAAAGGGCGATGGACCTGTAGCCATGTAAAATGGCTGCGTTCCGATTAATCTGGCCAAAACCCAGTTTAAAATGGCTAACCCGAAAGACTGCTGGGAAAAGCAGCCAAGAATACACAAGCAGGCAGCTGCAGACAGGTTTGCAGCTTCAGCTCGGGGAACGTAGCCCAGATCGATACTCAGGGCTATCAACAGCCCATCAACCCAGGTATCCGCAGTTGCATTCAGGACTGTTTACACCTAATCTACTCAGACATCCACAGTTAAATCGGCTATCCCCGGGAACAATTGCAACATATTAGCAATTGAATACCGGGCCAGACCTGTCGGCGCCTGTAGTGGCCGAAACAAAGACAGGTGAGCGACCACCCCCCCGATCGAGGAATCGCCTCACCATTGGACACATCGACCCCAGAGACTGGGGACAGAATCCAATCACTTGGGACTCAGGGTCAAGGGCCGCCCCGGGAGGCGGGAAGCCCCTGGGCCCTATAAAAGTAAAGGTCCAAGTTCAGATCTCTCTCTCCTCTTCGCCTGCTCGAGACCTTTGCAAGACCAGCCACCGTGTATCGTAAGTTTGAATCCAACGATCGCTATCCGGTAGAGACACCTAGCCACCGACCTGTAGCAGCCTTTTGAATCCCGCGGGCCAGATTTGATTGGACAAGCCATTCGTTTCCCTGACCTGGTGGGCTCTTCCTAAGTTAAGTATTGGCCAGTAGTGATAGGTTTGTTATATAGAAAGTAGTATTCGGGTATTAATATTGCTTGTTGTATATAATAAATGACCGTTGTTTTAATCCTTACTAAGCGGTGTGCTGTGTTATTAATCATAACCTGAACTTCAACCACGTGGCGGTATCATAAAGATACCTGGCGACTCATGAGCAAAGGTGACCTAAACAGAGCAAATAGACTAAAGCTAGAAAGAGCAACATACAAACCAAATGGTAGACCAGTACGGTTTGCGGGCTACATACCCGTATTTGGACAATGTCACCATCTGCGGCCATGACCAGCAGGACCATGACGCAAACCTCGATAAGTTCCTCCAGACCGCCCAAGCCCTTAACCTGACCTATAACGAGGAAAAATGCGTTTTCCACACAACCCGGCTAGCCATCCTCGGCTATGTCGTGGAAAACAGGGTCCTAGGTCCCGACCCCGACCGCATGCGCCCCCTAAAGGAACTCCCCCTTCCCCGCAGCCTCAAGGCCCTCAAACGGTGCTTGGGGCTCTTCTATTACGCCCAGTGGGTCCCCAAATATGCAGACAAAGCCCGCCCACTTATAAAGACCACCATATTTCCCCCGTCGGCTGAGGCTCGATTGGCCTTCAACCGCATCAAGGCCGATATCACCAAGGCCGCTATGCGCGTGGTGGACAAAACTATCCCCTTCCAGGTAGAGAGCAATGCGTCAGACATTGCCCTGGCTGCTACCCTCAACCAGGCAGGCAGACCAGTAGCGTTCTTCTCCCGTACCCTCACCGCCTCCGCGATTCGACACTCTGCAGTCGAGAAGGAGGCACAAGCCATTGTGGAGGCTGTACGGCACTGGAGGCACTACCTAGCCGGTAGGAGGTTCACCCTCGTCACCGACCAACGGTCGGTCGCCTATATGTTCGATAACACGCAACGGGGCAAAATAAAAAACGATAAAATTTTGAGGTGGAGGATCGAACTCTCCACCTACACGTACGATATCAAGTATCGCCCAGGGGAGCTCAACGAGCCCCCAGATGCCCTGTCCCGCGGCACGTGCGCCAACGCGCAGGAGGACCGCCTGCAAGCCATCCGCAATGACCTCTGCCACCCAGCGGTTACCCAGCTCGTCCACTTTATCAAGTCCCGCAACCTACCTTACTCAACCAAGGAGGTCATGGTCATGACCAGGGCCTGCCAGATCTGTGTGGCGTGCAAACCGCACTTCTACCGGCCAGACAAGGCTCGGCTCATGAAGGCCTCGGGGCCCTTTGAGCGACTGAGCGTGGACTTCAAGGGGCCCCTCCCGTCCACCAACCGCAATGCCTATTTCCTCACCGTTATCGATGAGTTCTCCCGCTTCCCATTCCCTGCCCCGACATGACCTCTGCCACCGTGATAAAGGCACTGCACAGTATCTTCACCCTGTTCGGTTTCCCCGCTTATATCCACAGCGACCGGGGTACATCGTTCATGAGCGATGAACTGCGTCAGTATCTGCTCAGCAAAGGCATCGCCTCGAGCAGAACGACCAATTATAACCCACGGGGAAACGGGCAGGTGGAGAGGGAGAAAGTGACAGTTTGGAAGGCCGTCCTTCTGGCCCTACGGTCGAGAAGTCTCCCAACTACCCGCTGGCAGGAGGTCCTGCCCGACGCCCTACACTCCATTAGGTCGTTCCTCTGCAGGGCCACGAATGAGACCCCTCACAACCGATTGTTTGTCTTCCCCAGGAAGTCTACCTCCGGGGTCTCGCTTCCACCTTGGCTGACGGCTCCGGGTCCTGTTCTTCTCTGGAGGCACACGAGGAGCCATAAAACAGACTCCCTGTTGAGAAGGTCCGATTACTACACGCAAACCCCAGTTACGACTACGTCGAGTACCCTGACGGCAGGCAAGATACGGTTTCCCTCCGGGATCTGGCACCCGCTAGTTCCCCCACTACAGATGCCCCTTCCCGCGCAGCTCCCCTGCAGGACCCAGCACCCACTACAACACACCCCCTCCCGGCCCCACTCCCCATTGGTGGGCACCTACCGCGCGTGCCCCCTAGCGCCCCCCCCCCTCTACACACCCCGCCGGCGCCGGCACCGCTACCCCCGGCCCCACCTATTCCCCCTGCGCCCCGATCCTCTACCCCAACCCGAACCAAGGCTCCGACCACCGTGCTCCCGGACGTACCCTCAACTAAGACGTCCGTGTCCGCTGCACCACCACCCGAGCTGCGGAGGTCGATAAGGACGATCAGGCCACCGAGACAAATGGACTTATGATGGCACTTCACCCCGACGGACTTTTTTTTTTAAAACAGGGGGTGAATGTGATGAACGGTTACTGTAATACTGTACCCTTGTCATCATGTAAGGTGATGTCCCCTTTAAGACCGGGCTTGGAACCCTGGGGGACTCCGCCTCCATCCGGCTCTGCCCACCTGGGAGCCGCATATAAGGTGCCGCCTTGTGGACGGCACCTCAGTTAGCATCCATCTCGGCACAAGGCTAGTTCTTAGCTTATTAAAGCCTTCTTTACCGTTTTACTCTCTAACCGTCATTATTGAGGGTACAACATGACTAAAATATTTAAGAAAAAAAACCTTAATCAACATGGGACCTGAAATGGGGATCCTGCAATCAGGAGCCCCTTTATCTGCCAACTGAGCTCCATAGGCTGTATGGAAATGCTCTGCACAAAGCCTTAACACACTGAATCTAGTTCAAGGAGGTAACACTTACGTAAAATCTCATTGAGATTGAGATCTCATTACAGTTCAGCAACCGGGATCAATTGTTACTGGCAAATTGAGCGGATTATTACCAAAATTTGCCAGTGTCAGATTCAGACTGAAAACAGGGCTGTATCTCTCCAGCTGCTCAGCCAGGCTTTCAGACCAAATTTTCTGGCACTTATGTACAGAAAATCTGGGGACGGAAAAAAAAACCAGCCTGTTTTGGGGGGTGGGCAAGATGATAGCCAACATGGGAGGCACAGAGGTCAGAATGCCATCTTTAACAGGCACCCCAATCTACATTGCATGCAAACTCCCTCCCATGACACAGAGGACACCCCCACAAGCATCAGGGCAACCTCCCCCCCCCCACCCGGTGAAAGTGTCAGGAGTACTCTTCCTTACTTTCCACCACCACCGTGTAAGTATCAGGGGCACTCCCCCCTCCCCACCATGCAAGCACCGGTACTCTTCCCTTCCCCCCCCCCCCCCAACCAACCAACCAACCAGCACCAAAGAGGTATTGGGGACACTAACCCCACCCCCAACTACCATATAAGTAATGGGGGCTCTCTCCCACACTGTCCCTCCCGACCATGCAAATATAGAGAGCACCTTCCTCCCCCACCACCATGCAAGTATCAGGGCACCCCCCACCATGCAAGTATCAGGGCACCCCCCAAGTATCAGGGCACCCCCGCCCCCCCCCCCAAATATCAGGGCACCCCCCCCCCACTTTACAGGCATCAGCGCCCCCTCCCCAACAATACACATAAGGGAACCCTCTCCGGGAGCTTCCCTGGGGGCGCACCCCTGGCACTGCCAATTTGTGCCAGGGAAAATGCCATGGCCCTGCCAATTTGTGCCAGGGAAAATGCCATGGCCCCTCCTGGGCATGTCCCTCTCCAGCAGTCACCATACTTACCTTGGTGCCCCAGCGGGTTCCCCTCAACGGATCCCCGTCACGCCAGCAAAGTGTGAATATTCAGTGAGAGAGGGGTCCCCCGGCTGGGAAGCCCTTTAATGATATTAAAATGTATTAAAATGAGAGGTTCCCGACTTATTCCATCACCGGCGAGGGGCGGGAAACAAATCGGGAAACGAGATCTTGCAGGCGAGAATCTCGCTTTCTGACTCTCACGGGTTGAGGTTGACAGCTAACACGCTGTCCCCTTCATGCTCCTCTGCGTGCCACAGCGAAACTCCCGCCACTGACCAGAATGTTTCAGCAACAGTTGCACATGCGCCGGCCACCGCAGCGTGGACCAAGTGCGCAGCCGCGCACAACTGTTCCTGACGCCTTTCTGGTCAGCAGCTGGAATCACAAGTCATTTTAATTGGGAAAAGAACTAGATGAGGAATAATGTAGTTATGCAGCGAGTTGTAATGTGGTACGCACTTCCTGAAAAGGTGGACAGAGAAGATTGAATGGTCATTTTAAAAAGACAGCTGGATAATACTTCAAAAAGGAAAAAAAATAAACGCTATGGTGAAAGAGCAGTTAGTTGGATTAATTAGATAGCAAAATGGGCTGAATGGTCTCCTTCTGTGCCTTTATGATTTACTTGCGGAAAGTCAAACGGTATAGGATAATGGGAAATTAAACTGTTGAATAGGGACTCTCACTTTGAATGATTTCTGCCAGAGTCATATCAAGAAATTCATTAACCAGAGAAAATCCCTTCACCCAATTACCTCTTCCGGATGTAAATGAACCCCAATTAAGTCCTCGCTGTCTGTAATTCTCTAAAACCTTCTTAGTAAGTCTCCAGCTGGTGTGTCATTCATCAAGTCAATCTTTTTAAAATTTGCTTTCTGCAAATGTAAATTTATAATCTGTTGTCTACGGTGTGAACTTAAAGTAAGATACTGAGTTTACCTTATCTCGCCCATTTAATACGTGATGTACCTTCAGGAAAGTTGTCTTAACCTCCTTCCCTCTAGACTGCTGAGCTTCAGCTTCTTCAATCTTTTCTCACAGTTTATCCCCTTTGTAGCTCAGTTCCCGGCCCAATACATGTATGTTCCTGTGGGAGTGTAGCAACCAGATTTCCATAGATTGTGTAACTGAGGTCTAACCTGTGTTTTATAAAAGCATCAGCAAAACTCCACTGTCTGGCTCTGTGTCCCAAAATTCCATTTGTCTTTTAAATTGCTTTTCCACATTGTCTTGACATTGAAAGCGCTTCCATACTCCTTTTCAGAGTCTCCTTGTACTAATTATGTTCCCCCTGTTCCGTACCTGTGTTGCTCCATCTTTCTTTTACGAGCAGCGCTTTGTGGTGCCAGTATTCATTCTGTTTTGCCATTTGTCTACCCAATTGCAAACAGATTGAGACCCTTCTGCAAAACATCAATCGCCTCACCCATTTCTACTGCACATTTTTCAAAAATCAGCTGCAAATGTATAATTGATTTCTGTATCCAAGGACGTTTGTAATGATTAAATAATAACAAGGATCCAAGCACTGCACCCTCCCCCTCCCCGCACCCCCCGAACATGATGCTATGCTCAACCCCCTCCACCAATCTGGCGCTATCCTCCTACAAGTACATCTGGATTTAGAATTCATTCGTTCAATTTCAAGTTCGGGTTAATATATTTTTGTTGCACGCAAAAGCTTCAGATGTCATTCATCCATGGTCAGAGAAAAATAGGAGAACATGAAGCGTGAAGTGAAAGAGTTTGACTAAAGTGAATAAAATGTGACAAACAAAAGAATGTTGGCATTCGGTGTCAGGTTAGCTCAGTCTCATGTATCACAGTCAGGAGGTCATGGGTTAAAACATCTCCCCAGGACTTGAGCATCATAATCTAGGCTGGCACTTCACTGCTGCACTCAAGGGAGGAAGTTGTTGAGTGAAGGCCCGCTGCCTTTTGAAGAAAACACTAAACTCAAGCCTTCTATGCCCGTTTGAGTGGAAATAAAACATTCCGTGGAACAGTTCAAAGAAGATCAGGTGCCCTGGTCAATCTTGACCCTTCAAGCAACACAGAACCAAAATAGATAATCTGAACATTTACTGTTTGTGGGATCCCACTGATAAAAAATTGTCTTTCATTTTCATATTTGTTCATGCGATATGAGCTTTGCTGAAAAGGCCAGAATTTATCACCCATCCCTAATTGCCCCTGAGAGTGTGGTGAGCAGCCTTCTTGAATCTTTGCAGTCCATGTGGTGTAGGTACACCCACAGTGATTTTAGGGAGGGAGATCCAGGATTTTGACCCACCAACGATGAAGGAACGACAATATAGTCCCAAGTCAGGATGTTGGGTGGCTTGGAGGGGAGCTTGCCTATGTGCCTCCTGCCATTGTTGTTCTTGGTGGTAGAGGTCACAAGTTGGGAAAGTGCTGTTGAAGGAGGCTTGGTGAGCTGCTGCAGTGCATAGTTGGTACACACTGCTGTCACTGTGTGCGGTTAGTGGAGGGAGTAATTGTTTAAGGTGGTGTATGGGTTGCCAATCAAGTGGCTGCTTTGTCTGGATAGTGCTCCTTGAGTGTTGTTGGTGCTGCAGCCAAGACAGGTAAGTGCATTCCAAGCTCTAAGTGCATTCTAATCACTCAAGTGTGTGATTGCACTGCATTCTTTGTTTGTAAACATTGGGGTTTCACCACATAGACCACTGAATGTGAAGGGAGATGAATGAATTAAAGCTGCAGGGGATTTGTAGAAGCTGCCAATCACAGACCACTAATAGAAAGCCAAGAATGGCTTGCACCTAATGGATCTGTGGGGACCAGATGCAGATTACAGCTGTTCTCCTTCGAGCAATGGTCATTTGGAGCTTCAAGGTAAGTGGACCAGGGAATCACAGAGGGCCAGAGCATAGTGTGCCAGGCTGGCAAAATTGATGCAAATAGGTCATTACGATCCATTTGTATTCATTTGTATCCCCCCCCCCCACCCCCGTTCATAGACCTGTTCCTGCACCCTGTGGGGAGTCGGAGCATCGTGATCGGGTCGGTGCCGTGGCATCGATCCCGATTTTGCCCTGACGCTCAAATCTCCATCCCATTGGGGAATGCTACCTGGCCTTCCCAGGATGGAGAAACTCACCCTCTGAGCGAATCCTGCCCTCCAAGCGTGGGATTTTTCAGTGAGAAAGCTCCAAATAAATGATTAAGTGTGGGTGAATTGCGGCCTGCATCGTGCCCATACAGCCAACAGAAACCACCTCCTGATTCCCACCCAAAACGATGAGAATAATGCAGCTAAATTCCGATCTGCTCTAGTAACCACAATATTTATGTGACTGGGTCTATTTGGGTTTCTGGTCAATGGTAACCCCCAGTATGTGGATGGTGGGAGACTCAGTGAAAGTAATGTTGCTGAATGTCAAAGAAAGTTGGTTAGCATCTCTCTTGCTGGCATTGGTCACTGCCTGGCACTTGTGTGGCAGAAATGTTAATTGCCACTTGTCTGTGCAAGCCTGAATGTTGCCCAAGTGTTGCTACTTGCAGGCACGGACTCCTTCAGTAACTGAGGAGTTTCAAATGGTATTAAACATTGTGAAACCATCAGTGAACATCCCCACTTCTGACCATATGTTGGAAAGAAGGTCACTGGTGAAGCAGCTGAAGATGGTTGGGCCTAGGTCATTACCCTGAGGAGTGTGATCATTGGACCACAACTCTTATTTTGTGTTAGGTATGATCCAGCCAGTGGAGAATCTTCCTCCTGGCTGCGACGGATTTCATTTTGCTTGGTCGCCTTGATGCCACAATGGTGAAATACTGCCTTGATGTCAAGAGCAGTCACTTTCACTTCATCCCTGATGTTCAGTTCTTTTGTCTATTTCAGATGAAGGCTGTAATGAGATTTGGATCCAGGCAGAACCCACATCTGCCGTGTTTCCTCACAAAAGAGCAGTAACCACACTTCAAAAGTAATTGATTAGCTGTGAGGCCTTTCAGGTGACCTGAGATTCCTTCAACTTTTTCTGTTTTTAAGTAGTAAGCGTGTAAAATTATGCTGTCTTCACCAGAGATTAAATGGCAGGCACGAGAAAGGGGAAATTGATCGTGAATTAATGAAAATTCGTGGAGCTGGATTTTCCTCCGTGCTTCTAATTCTAAGAGAGAATGTAGTGGATGAGGCCTGCCACTACCTCACCACCCAAACTGCTGATCTCTTCCCCCATGCTGATTAGCTTCCGGGGAGCAGGACTTGTTGCAGCTTCCTATCCTTTTCTTCCTCCCCCAAGGTCTAGGTTCAGCTGACCTGCTCCACAGCATTAGAATCCCATCTGAGGGCAGCAGTCCACTGCCAGTCTGACCTGCCTCCTGATCCAGGAAATGAGGGCAGGGATCAAGCAGTGTTGGAGCGCTGGACTAAATGTCCCACTCTCCAGTAACAATGGGCGCGATTCAGCAACCCCGTTGCGTGCGGCATGGATCCAGGCACAACGGGTGAATCGCGAGAGAGCCCCAAATCAGGCTCCGTGCCAGGCACCAGGCCGATCACGAGTCGCCTGACGGTGCGATTTGGATCTCGCCCTCACTGGCCGCGATCCAGATCTGCATATTTAAACACTTGGACACTAGATTCATCCGGCGCCTGAGACTCAATGGCCATGCCTGCGAGACTTCACCAAGGCACCTTTCAATACTGGTCCACACAAATTGGAGACCCCTGCGTGGTCGGGGGCAATGTAGGGTAGTACACTGGCACTCCTCCGGCACCCAGGCACCTCGGCACTTCCAGGTGCCAGGAACACTGCCAGGATGCCAGGCTGGCAGTGTCATGGTGCCCAGGCTGCCAGCTTGACACTGTCAGGGGTCAGGCCAGGTGGGCCTTGCCAATTTAAGAGGGGGTCAGGGAGTGTTCCCAGGGGCCTTGATGTGTTTTGCGGCATGGGGTGGGGCGGGGGCGGGGGTGGGGGGGAAACAGGGGGACCTGAGGTAGGGGGGAAATTGGGCTGCTGATCAAAATGGCGCCGTGATCTGCGAACAGCCCTTCCGGCTGGCAAGATCAGCTCGCCAGCAGGAAATCTCTGAGTGTGGTCCCCTGAGGCCAAAAAAATGGAAAGTGCCGTTGAATATCGGGGCTGTCGAGAAACACCCCATCAAACACGCCCAAAAGTGAACTTCTGTCCATTGAATCGTGCCCAATCTCGCTGAGAGAAAAATCCAGGCACAATTGGCAGTTATGGAAAATGCAGGCTCCTTATCGCATTGTTAACTATGGCATGAGGTCTATTAATATTTGTGATATAGATTACTTAAAATCCTTACAGCAAAGCGAGTCCAAGTAAACAACAGTTTTGGGGTACTTATATTGCTGGCAAAGACTGGCATGAGTGCAGTCATGTGAGAGTACCTTTAAGAAATGGGTGTTTATAAATGGGTGTGTATATAAATATCTGTAGTGCGAGTACCTTTAAGAAATGGGTGTTTACCACTGCAGTGATGTCAGAGAGTGGGTGGAGCTGGGCTGTCTGTCAGCTTTTTACTTTCGTTTTAGGTTGTTTGCTGCAGGGTGTGTTTTAGTTTCTTTTTCGGTGTTGGAGCTGAAGCCAGACAGAGCAGGTGTACTGTTGTTCTCTCTGCCATGAAAAGACTATCTCTTGATCATTTGGTGAATTCAGAATTATAAATGTTCTCAGTAGTGAATGTAAACCTAATGTGCTTCTGTTAAAAGGTGTTTTTTCTGTCTTCTGGATGTTGTTTGGGAAGTTATTAAGGATTACTTAGTGTTGTATTCTTTGGGGGTTGTATTTGAATTGATGGTTGCTAAGATGTTTACTGTATGTTTTAAAAAGGTTAACTTGAGTTCATAGAATAAACATTGTTTTGCTTTAAAAAGTACTTTTCCATTTCTGCTGTACCACACCTGTAGAGTGGACCGTGTGCTCCCCATACCACAATCTAGTAAAAGTTGTGGGTCAGGTGAACTCCATGATACACTTTGGGGTTCTCTAAACCCTGGCCCATAATAGTACTAGAAGTTCATGGGCTGGATTCCCTGTCGGCGGGATTCACCGCTTTGCTGGCAGCGTACTCACGCCCGCGGATTTCCCAACGGCGTGGGGTTGCCCAAAATGGGAAACTCCATTGGTTGGCTGCCAGTACGAAGGATCCCGCTGCCGGAGGGGGTGCGCTGCAGCAGAAAACGGATGCGGCGGGACGGAGAATCCCGCCCCATGTTTTTCCACATGAAGTCTCTCATCCCAAAAGAAACACTTCTTGACTGCAGATTGTGTAGCAGCAAAGGAAAGCTTCAATTGATTTGTCTCAAGGAGCTGCTACATTCCCAGAATCTGTAAACAGGTAATTTTCTGGAAATGGCGTGTTAACCCCTTGTCGACAGATTTCCAGCTCCCTCACATTCGATATTTTGTCCGTGACCTTTCATTTCCGTGAATCATTTTTTTATAAATACATACAGTTATAACATTTTATTAGCCTAGACATATTGAATCAAATGGTCTGCTTCTGTGCTGGAAATACTGTGTAAATCATAATGTAGCATCATGTTTGCCATTATAAGGATTCAAATTACTGTAAACATTTTTGTGACCCGTAACAAATTAGTTGTGAAATGTGAGCTGAGATAAGTCAAAAAAGGAGAGAACAAAGACACAAAAATGTAGCTCCTAAGAGACCTCTATTTGATGGACGTTGACAAGATGTACACATGGGAAAAGAAGTTGGGATTTTTTTCTAATTTTTAGGAAAGGCTCGCAATTTCTGTTTATGAAATTTTGATTGAAATATAAGTCATGATTTGCATAAGTCACAAATCGGATTTCTGGGACCGCCTGTGGAGGAGGAGCTGGTAGTGTGAAGATAATGATGGCAATGGTTATTAGGAAGCTGAGATGCCCTCAGAACAGTGAAAGTGAATTAGAACATAGAACATAGAACATTACAGCGCAGTACAGGCCCTTCGGCCCTCAATGTTGCGCCGACCTGTGAAACCACTCTAAAGCCCATCTACACTATTCCCTTATTGTCCATATGTCTATCCAATGACCATTTGAATGTCCTTAGTGTTGGTGAGTTCACTACTGTTGCAGGCAGGGCATAATTGGATATTTTTTTAACAGTATGCAGGCATCAATGAACCAGCTGGGTATTTGGGTGTTTACAACAATCAATGATAGGGTCACGCTCACTATTACTGAGACTGAGACTTCCACCAGCTATCATGGGGGGGGGGATTTCAACACATGACCCAGACCATCAGTCTGGGTCTCTGCTTTACAAGACTTAACCACTGCACCACCACCTCCTTATGGGAAGAGAACATAGAAATACGATTTTAATTGATGCACTTTTTAAAGTTTAATAGAGTTGAGGGAAAACAAAGGCTGTTAAGTGAAAGAAACACCAGGCGCTGGATTCTTCGGTTCGCCAGCCGCATGGTTCTCGGTCGCATGCTGTTCGCTCATGGCGGGATTCTAGCTTCCCGCTGCTTGTCAATGGGATTTCCCATTGAAGCCACCCCACGCCGGCGGGAATCCCACGGGCAGGGGAGCGCTGCCAGCAGAAGAAGAGAATCCCGACGACCGGAGAACACCAGCCCAGATGACATATCTTGAGACTACAGACTGGTCAGTGTTTAGCACTGTTGCTTCACAGCGCCAGGGTCCTAGGTTCGCTTCCCGGCTTGGGTCACTGTCTGTGCGGAGCCTGCAAGTTCTCCCTGTGTCTGCATGGGTTTCCTCCGGGTGCTCCGGTTTCCTCCCACAAGTCCCGAAAGACATGCTGTTAGGTAATTTGGACATTCTGAATTCTCCCTCTGTGTACCCGAACAGGCGCCGGAATGTGGAAACTAGGGGCTTTTCACAGTAACTTCATTGCAGTGTTAATGTAAGCTTATTTGTGACAATAAAGACTATTATTATATTAATGGCATTAGATGCAAGATAAAGAACAGTGTCCTAAAAATTAGATTCAAGAAGGAAAATAGTGGCAAAGTAGGTTGAAGTTTTTTTTAAGGTATTGAAGACATAGTGAATGAGGCAAATTCGGTGGCTGTTATATATCTAGGTTTTTACAACATTTTTAGCAAGTTTCATGCTGGAGGTTATCAGCTTTGATAAAGATGAAATATGGCTTAAAATCATGGCTGCGAATGGAAATAATTATGCAAAGAAAAGTGCTATTACCTCGGGATTGGTCTTTGATCCTGTTATTTAAAATATGTAAATAACAGATGTGGGCATTGATAGATTGAGTTTAAGGCACAATATGAAATGGAATAGACTGTGCGATGCTAGTTCTGGAATTCATCGATGCTGGTACTAGCGCTAAAGCAAAAAGATTTTAAACATTTGAGAGTGGACATTCCATTGTATAATGAGGATTCTTTACCCTTGACTGATTGTTACACTACAACAATGAAGTGTATTAGAAAAGTAAAATACTAAGGAAGCCAAGATCCTGAGGGTCTGTCTGATTGAGAAATGTTGCCTTTACTGTAACACAACTTATAAAACATTTACTGGACAAAATACAAATCGGTGAAAGTGGCAGAACAGGCCACAGGTTTGTCAAGGAGGTTTGCAAGAAGGATCTGTTTGTTTTCATGCAGCAGATCAGCACAAAAGTGTTGACTAGACAGCTCTTGGTTCCATAATTTCAGCAGGACTGCAAGTCCAATATCTGAAACAGGGAATAAGAATTCCTTTGGGCATTATGTACTATAGCATCATTAGAAGTGTATTTATAAAGAATCTATTTATGATTTCACCACACATAGCAACCACAGCAATGTGCTCCCCGTAAATAGCATCTGGCAACAGTTGACGCTGATTCTTTCTTGTGCAAATTCAAAATATTTCCAACATAATGCTGTAAGATTGTATTTAGGGGTGGCTTTGACAATGGCCCATGACTTCCTGATTCCCTAGCGTCGCATTTGGAGGATACCCCTATGATGCGTTAGGAAATCACTCTAGGAGCTTCCCATCTGAGGGTTTAGAATAGACTCCCTTCAGTGCAGAAGGAGGCCATTCAGCCCATCGAGTCCGCACCAACCCACTGAGAGAACATCCTACACCATTCCCCCTCCCTATCTCCATAACACCATAACCCCACCTAACCTGCTCATCCATGGACTGTGGGAGGAAACCGGAGCCCCCAGCAGGAAACCCACGCAGACATGGGAGGAAAGTGTAAACTCCACACAGACAGTAACCCAAGGCCGGAATTGAACGTAAGTCCCTGCCGCTGCGAGGTTTACCCGGCAATTGCCCAGAAGAGCTAATGTCCTCTGGACAATTGTGCTATGCTGGGGACCATTTGACAAAAGCGAATTATATCGCTGACTTCGGATGGTTACAAAGAACAATACAGCACAGGATCAGGCCCTTCGGCCCTCCAAGCCTGTACCGGTCATGATACCAACCTTGGCCAAAACCCTCAGCACTTCCTAGTGCCGTATCCCTCTATACCCATCCTATCCATGTGTTTGTCGAGATGCCTTTTGAACACTGTTAATGTATCTGCTTCCACAACCTCCCCTGGCAACGCGTTCCAGGCATTCGCCGCCCTCTGTGTAAAAAACCTGCCGCGCACATCTCCTCTAAACTTTGCCCCACAGACCTTAAACCTATGCTGCCTGGTGACTGACCTCTCCAACCTGGGAAAAAGTGCCTGCCTTAGGGGCAGCACGGTGACACAGTGGGTTAGCACTGCTGCCTCACAACGCTGAGGTCCCAGGTTTGATCCCGGCTCTGGGTCACTGTCCGTGTGAAGTTTGCACATTCGCCCCGGTGTTTGCGTGGATTTCGCCCCCACAACCCAAAGATGTGCAGGGAAGGTGAATTGGCCACGCTAAATTGCCCCTTAATTGGAAAAAATTAATTGGGTATTCTAAATTTATAGAGAAAAAAAAGAATGCCTGCCCATCCACTCTATCCATGCCCCTCATAATCTTGTAGCCCTCTATCAGGTTACCCCTCAATCTCTGTCGTTCTGCCAGTTTTACCCTGATAGTTATTCCGAAAGAGTTAGGAGAGAAAAAATCCCCACACATACACCACCAAACCAACCCGACCCCACCCCCCCCTGTTGTGTTACGCTGTTTGGTTAATATAAGTTGCGACTGACCATAGACGACGTTGAAAGACACTCCAGTCCTTGAAGTAAGTTGAAAGGATTTATTCAGTAACAACAACTAGATAAATGATTTCGACACTCTGCTGATCTAACTCGAGTAACTCAGTGATAATGACAAACTGCACAACTAGGATCTACGCCACATGTGGTGACCCAGCCTGAGATCTAAACTATTGTGGTGCTAATCCTACGGTCCTTGCCAGGAGTGAGAGGGAGGGTCTAGTGTGTATCTGGTTTTATAATGAGTTGTGTAGTGCCCTCTAGTAGTCGTGCCACAGCCGGGTGTTCTGATTAACCCCTTAGTTAAATGTCAGTCTACATATCATTACATCTCCCCCTTTTTTTTTACATTACAGGTGTGGTACTAGGGAAATTGTGTGACAAAGCAAGAGATAATTATACGATATGTACAATTTTTATATACAGAGCAAACAGGGACGAGGAAATGTTCACAGGTTCAGTCTTTGAGGCTTCCGCCTCATCCTTGATGACCTCCTGAGAGGTGGTGGCGGAGACATTGGTGGCTTGATCGTTGTGTGTGTCTCTTGACCAGTGGAAACGTCGGTCAGGATGTCTTGAGGGATTGCCTCAACAAACGGCAGTGAAGGGGCGATCAGTGGCGGCCGTATTTTCTGAAGTGTCCTTCTAATTTCTGCGGATGATGGTACCATCAGCCATTTGTGTCACGTAGGATCTGGGTGCTGCTTGTCGAATAACAACAGCTGGAGCAGACCAGCCACCATCAGGTATTATGATTCTGACGGTGTCTGCTGGAGATAGCCCTTCTAGATCAGTTGCAATTTTGTCATAATGATGCTTCTGACCATCACAAAGCCATTGCATCTTGTGTATCACCAGTAGGAGATCTGGATTAGGCAGTTGTAGGGCCGGAAGCGTTGTTCGCAGGTCCCTGTTCATCAGCAGTTGAGCCGGTGACATGCCAGATGCTAAGGGAGCAGCATGATATGAGAGTAGTGCTAGATGAATGTCGGATGCAGAATCCAAGGCTTTGTTGATGAGCTGTTGACTATGTGCACCCCCTTTTTCACCTTGCCGTTAGACTGCGGGTAGTGCAGACTAGAGTTGACATGCTTGAAATTGTAGCACTTTGCAAACGCGGTCCATTCTCGACTGTGAAAGCATGGTCCATTGTCAGTCATGACCGTGTTTGTGATCCCATGATGAGCGAAGGTCTCTTTGCACGCTTTGATCACAGATTGTGAGGTGAGGTCAGGCAGCTTCACTACTTCAGGGAAGTTTGAGTAGTAGTCTATGAGTAGTATGTAGTCACGACCATTGGAGTGGAAGAGGTCAATGCCTATCTTGGACCACGGAGAGGTTTCCACGTTGTGTGGTTGCAGAGTCTCCTTACACTGCGCTGGTTGGAACTTCTGGCAAGTCTCACAGCTCAAGACCATGCCTGTGATGTCCTGATTGATGCCAGGCCAGTAGACGGCTTGTCGAGCCCTTCGTCTGCATTTTTCTATGCCCAGGTGGCCCTCGTGGATTTGACGAAGTACCGTGGGTCTGAGACGCAGCAGAATCACTATTCAGTCCATTCTCAGCAGTATACCATTGATCATTGTCAGGTCATCTTTGATGTTGTGGAATTGCGGGCATTGCCCTTTCGGCCACCCATTGTTTAGGTTGTGAATTACTCATTCTAGCCAGGGATCTGCGTCCGTCTCTGCTCTGATGAGAATTATCTTTTCACCCGTTGCAGGAAGGTTGTCTGCATACATTTGTACCTGGGCTTCAATTTGTCAGATTATCACTAGTGGTTCACTTGATGAAGTGACTGAGCGAGACAATGCGTGTGCAATGATGAGATCTTTACCAGCCATGTATATAAGATTGACGTCTTACCTTCTAAGTTTAAGTAGAATTCTCTGTAGCCGAGGAGTCATGTCATTGAGGTTCTTCTGTATGATGTGTACCAGAGGTCTGTGGTCTGTTTCAACGATGAATGTTGGTAGGCCGTAGATGTAATCATGAAATTTCAAAATGCCTGTGAGAAGGCCTAGACACTCCTTTTCAATTTGAGCGTACCGAATCTCTGTCGGTATCATTGCACGTGATGCATATGCTATTGGGACCCATGACGAGGTGTCATCTTTCTGCAGCAACACTGCTCCAATGCCATCCTGACTGGCGTCAATCAAAATCTTGGTTTCATGATCAGGGTTATAGAATGCTAAAACAGGTGCAGTGGTGAGCTTTGCCTTCAACTCCAACCACTCGTTCTGATGTTCTGTCTTCCATTCGAAAGAGATGGACTTCTTAATCAGTTGTCGTAGAGACGTGTGTGTGGCCAAATTTGGGATAAATTTGCCTAGAAGATTCATCACTCCAAGGAAGCGAAGTGCCGCTTTCTCGTCCTGGGGGACTTTCATCGCTTCAATGGCCTTTGTCTTGTCCGTGTCGGGGTGTACACCGTGTTCCGATATCTGGTCGCCCAGGAACTTGAGCGTGGACATTCCAAAGCAGCATTTGGATCTATTTAACTTGAGGCCATGCTGGTGTATGCGTCTGAATACCCTCTTCAGTCATGACACATGTTCCTCTGGAGTCGAGGACCAGATGATAACATCATCCAGGTGGACACAAACTCCATCTAACCCTTCCATCATCTGTTCCATTAATCAGTGGAAGATTTCAGATACCGAGATGATCCCAAATGGCATTCGACTGTAGCAGAATCTGCCGAAAGGCGTGTGGAAGGTGCAGAACTTTCTGCTGGATTCTTCTAGTTGGTTTTTCCAGAATCCTTGGGATGCATCTAGCTTGGTAAAGAAAAGCGCATGTGCCATTTCGCTTCTGATCTCTTTCTCTTTTTGGGATTGGGTAGCGTTCCCTCCTGATGTTTTCGTTGCGATCTTTGGGATCGATGCAGATTCTTAAGTCCCCCAAGGGCTTTTTGACACACACTATCGAACTGACCCAGTCAGCTGGTTCAGTGACTTTGGAGATGATGCCTTTCTTCTGAAGACTCGCAAGTTCTGATTTAACAGTTTCCTCAGGAGAACGGGCACTCTCCTGGGTGGGTGAACCACTGGTTTCGCATCAGCATGCAGCAGAATCTGATATTGAAATGGAAGTGTGCCCAGGCCACTGAAGACATCTGGGTATTGTTCCAGTATTCCATCAACGCTGGTCTGGAGAGTGTGATGAGAAGATGTCATGGTGTGGACTCTTTGAATGAGGTTCAGTTGCTTGCAGGCTTGCACACCTAACAGTGATGACTTGTCAGGTTGAACAATCTCAAACCTCAGGCTTGCCTCCCTGCCTTTGTTGGATTCGGCTAAATGGCATGACCCCAGGGAGGAGATTGCATTGCCATTGTAGTCCTGGAGTTGGCAGGCAGCTGGAAGGATTTTGGGAGCGTTCTTGATCTTCGTAAAGTCGAGCTTCGAGATCAGGTTAGCGGAGGCACCTGTGTCCAGTTTGAACTTAATGGGGAAGTTGTTTACAGTCAACACTGTGTTCCATTCAGCTTCAATGTCAATGGCATGGATTGACTTCACTTGTGAAGTGTTCTGTGCAGAGGTTTCAAACTTGGTGATGATTCTCTCTTGGAATGGTTTATCTAGATATTCCTCGTCTGGATCCGGTGCACTACCTTGATCAGACTCATCCGTTTGAAATTGCACACTTCTGATGTGACTCTGCTTTAAGAGTGGTCTTTGACTTCTGAATTGAGGTGCAGATCTGCACTGGGCAGCATAATGATTATGCTTCCCGCAGTTGAGACAGTGTTTGCCGGTTGCAGGGCATTTTTTCCTAAAGTGGGTGGTTCCACAATTTGTGCACGTCATCACGACACTGTCATAACGTTCCGTGCGTCTTCGCGCATGCGCGATGTGGTTTTCGGCCGTTTCGTACCTTCGCTCGTGGTGCGCCTGCGCGCAGTGGTTTGCAGGCATTTCATACTTTTTCTTGTACTGCGCATGTGCAGGGCCCTAATCCGCGCGCAATGGCTGCCATCAGAAACATGGGGGCTCTAAAGTCAGGTGTTTAAGCTTTAGTCGTTGCTTTCTGAGAGGGTCAAAGTGGTTTCCAAAAACTATTTGGTCTCTGATCATCGAGTCAGTTAGTGCACCAAAGTTACAAGATTGGGCTAGCAGCCTGAGGTTAGTGAAGAAACTGTTGAAGGATTCATCTGTTCCTTGCATCCTTTTCTTAAAAATGTAACGCTCAAAGATTTCATTTCCTGGACCTCGCATTGGCTATCAAATTTTTTAAGGATGGTTTCATACTTAGTTTTGTCCTGCCCATCTGTATTGTTAAATGAGGTATAGATCTCTAACGCGTGATCACCAGCAGTAGTCAATAAGAGAGCTATTTTCCAAGCATCGGTCGCGCTTGTTAAATCAGACATACAGTTGGAATTTTTGTTTAAACAAGCGGCAGTTAACACTAAGGTTACCATTGGTCCTGAGGTGATGAGGAGCTTGTGGTTTGTCCATCATGCCTGGATTCGACAGGGTCGTTCCGGATGCTTCTGTTGTCGAATAACTGTCTTGATTTTTTTCCCTAAACTTACTGAACTTACCTTGGTAGATGCAGCAGCCACTACCGGTACCATGTTATGTTATGCTGTTTGATTAACATAAGTTGCTACTGACCATAGGCGACGTTGAAAGACACTCCAGTCCGACTTCCGGTGATGACGGGCGGGAGGCGGCCGCACAATGGAGGGCTCCCGGTCGGCAACGGCATTTTCGGGGCTTTAAGCCCGGTCCCAGGGTCCGCGGAGGCAGCAGAAGCAGGGAGAAGGAACGGGGGAGGCACAGTGGAGACACAGGAGGAAAAAAGGAACAAAGAAAAATGTCAAGGGTGAACAAGAAAACGGCCGGAAAAAAAACAGCTGGAGGTCCGTCGGGGAGTGGAAAGGTCACCGCGGGGTCACCAGGAAAAATGGAGGCTGGAGCACCAGGGAAGGCCGCACTGCTTACGGCTGAAGAAATAACTAAGGTGATGGCTGCGGAATTTGAAAAGCAGTTGGCGCAGATTGCGAAATGCATGGAGATGGTGAGGGAGGAGATCAGGGAGGCTTTGAGTGCGCTGGTGGAGGAGGCGGTTTCCCTGGTGACGACGTCAGTGGCGAGCGCAGTGGTGGAGGTGCGAGAGCAAGGGGAGGCGCTGAAGGAAGTGGAGGAGACGTTATTGCAGCACGGTGATCAATTTGCCTCGATGGGGAAAGAGATGCGGAAGGTGATGGATACTAACAAGGATCTGCGAGGAAAAATGGAAGACCTGGAAAACAGATCCAGGCGACAGAATTTGAGGATTGTGGGGCTGCCCGAAGGAGTTGAAGGACCGAAGCCGACTGAGTACTTTGCCGCGATGCTGGCAAAATTATTGGGGGAGGGTGAGGATCCCTCCCAATATGAACTGGATCGGGCTCATCGGTCATGGAGGCCTATACCAAAGGCGAGTGAGCCGCCAAGGGCAGTGACTCTGTGCTTCCGTAGGTACAGGATGAAGGAGAAGGTCCTGAGCTGGGCCAAACAGAAGCGGGTGGTGCAGTGGGCTGGAGCTGGTATACGTGTATACCAGGACTTTACGGTGGAGCTGGCAAGGAGGCGGGCTGCCTTCAACCGGGTGAAGAGGGCACTGTACATTAGCAAGGTGCGGTGCGGCATTGTATATCCAGCGAAGCTGAGGGTGACTTACAAGCTCAGGGACTTTTATTTTGGAACGGCGGAAGCAGCGGAGGAGTTTGCGAAAACAGAAGGACTGTGGCAGAACTGACAAATTGAGGAATGGCCATGTGCCGATGTAGCCTCATGACTGTATTTTCTTCTTTTTTGTATCACTGCGCGCGGGTGTAGAGATTAAAGGAGCCAATGTTGCATATATTTGGACAAGGGAAGGGACGGGACTTTCACTCGAAATGAGAGTTCTTTGGGGTGTAGATGGATATGCGGGGTTTGTGTGCTAAAAGGGGATCTTTGGGCTTTCCTAGGGCTGGGCAAGTGGGAAAGGGACCCGGGCGGGGGCCTCCACGCTGGCCGGTGTGTGCCGGCCAGTGAACGGGAGTGAGGTGGGGGGAGGGGCTGCGGCCATCGGAGCCTGGCAGAACAGGGTCCGAATGGTCTAGCCGGGGTGGAAAGTTGGGGGGAAGGAACCGAGGTTGGGAGGAGGAGTTTTACAAGAAGCAGTGGACAGGAGGAGCTGGAGACCTGCGGTTGGGGGTGGGGGGGAGCTGTGTAAGATTAAGGGTGACTACGGGTAATCCCTGATTCCTTTTTGCCATTTGTTTATGTAAACATGCGGGTTGAGGTTTGGGGGTTGGTGGGTAGATGGGATCGTTGTTATTATGGGGACTGACATATCTTGCTGATTATTGTTTATTGTTGATGGATGTAAATGTGGGAGAAAATGTGAAAAAGGAGGAGAATAAAAAAAAAAAATTTTTAAAAGAAAGACACTCCCGTCCTTGAGGTAAGTTGAAAGGATTTATTCAGTAACAACAACTAGATAAATGAGTTTGACACTCTGCTGATCTAACTCTAGTAACTTAGTGATAATGACTAACCGTACAACTGGGATCTAGGCCACATGTGGTGACCCAACCTAAGATCTAAACTATTCTGGTGCTAATCCTGCAATCCTTGCCAGGAGTGAGAGGGAGGGTCTAGTGTGCGTCTGGTTTTATAATGAGTTGTGTAGTGCCCTCTAGTAGTCGTGCCACAGCCGGGTATTCTGATTAAACCCTTAGTTACATGTCAGTCTACATATCATTACACCCCCCCACCACCCAGCTCGACCACCTACCCCTCCCCCTGCAGGGGCTCCCTGAACCTACCACGCAATCCAACCGACCATCGCCCTCCCAGGCACGACCAAACACTCTCCCTCCCGACTCAGCCCAGCCCCCACTCCACCCCCCCCCCCCCCAGCCAGAACTCACAGTCTGATACCCCACTCCCAGACTGACGTTCCCATCCATTCCGACCCTCCTCTCCCGGACTGACCAGCCACCTCCAGTCTGGCCCCGCCTTCCTGGACCGATTCCCGCATCCAGTCTGACCCCCCCCCCCAACTGGTCCGACCCGGACCGACTCCACGGCTCTCCAGGTCTGACCGCACCCCCCCCCAGTCTGACTCCACCCCCATCCAGGACTGATCAGCCCCCCAACTGGTCCGATCCAGACCGACTCCACGGCTCTCCAGGTCTGACCGCACCCCCCCCCCCCAGTCTGACTCCACCCCCATCCAGGACTGAGCAGCCCCCCAACTGGTCCGACCCGGACCGTCTCCCGGATTAATCCCACCGCCAGTCAGACCCCCATACCCCCGCAGACCAACCCTCCCCCCTTTGGTCCGGTCCCTCCGCCCTCTGTTCAGACCACCGAACAACAGTCCAAATACGTCCCACACCAGTCCGAACCCCCGCCCCCTCACCAGTCCGAACCCCCCTACATTCCAGTCTTACCAATCCCCCCTGACTGTACACCTGCCCCAGACTGACCGCTCCCCCAAAACTCTGCCCCCCCTCCACTCCACCCCAGTCCACCTTACCCACCCAACTCTCCTGCCACTCGCTGGCCCAACCCAATCCCCCCACCCCTCCCCATCCAGTCCAACCCTAATGTCCCCCAGTCCAGTCCAACCACCCTCCCCCCCCCGCCACCCACCCCTCCCTGCCCGCCCTATCGGACCACACCCACACAACGCCCCCCACATCGTGTCTGCAGCACTTACCTTTTAATTGTGTCAACACAGGCAAATCTGGCGAGAGTGATAAACTGCCGGAGATTACTGGTCTGAGGAAGTTACGGGCCATTAATATTTTCAACTAACCTGTGGTAACGGAATAAAATACAAATCCACATCTGCAGGTTAATAACTTAGCATTCAAATGCCTCGATTTCCAACACAGTTAAAAAATAAATTGCTGCACATCAGACACAAGCAAGTTGCCAAGAAGAGAATTGTCATGTTTCCATGGCAACAAAGGGAATCACTTGGGAAATATATGTTTTGTGGTAATCTTGTCTGCTTTGTAACAGTGATATATGCCAATCGTGGCAAACATAAATTCGAAACCAAGGGATAGCAGAGAATCTGGACTGGTCTCCGCTGGTGCTCGGAGCGGGGGCCCAGGATGCGAGTCTCTCCCCTTTATCATATACATTTATGCATGAGGAAGAGTGCGTCGGACTCCATCAAAATCACAGTATCGGGGCAGTCCTCGCTCTACAGTGCAAATCCTCCCCCCCCCCACCCCGATAAATTGGGGCATCCTCCCCACACCACAGGAATAACGGGCCCCACCCCACAGCATGCATGCATGCGGGAGGCCCGACACCCTCCCCACCGACCATCCCACTAACCCCCCAGCCCCCACAACAGTCACCCCCATCAGAACCCCCTTAGATCCCCCCCCCCCCACCTGCCATCAGATCCCCTCATGCATGCGTGCTGCGGGGCAACCCATTATTCCTGTGCTGTGGGGGAGGATGCTCCTACTCAGCTGCTGGGGTGCAGGATTTACGTTGTGGAGGGAGGGGGACCTTCCGATGGACTCTGGGGTGCACCAGACATTTGCACCGACACCCTTGACCCACCCCGGTGTCCACCCCAAGGGCCACACTTGGGTAAACCCGGTGGATTTCTCACTGTGGGTGTCGGAGCCTAACGAGGGGGGGGGTTCATTGGGCTTCCAGCCGAGCAGCAAACCTGGGGCTGGATTCTCTGATTTTCAGACTAAGTGCTAACGCCGGCGTGGGAACCGTGGCAACAGCTGCACCGATTCTCAAATGGGCTAGCACCATCGCCATGTGGAACATAGGCAATTACATGCAAAACGGTGCCGTGATTGGTGCACATGATGCTCACACGCCCCAGTCATGCTTAACCGGTCCTTTCCCCCACACACACCGTCCCAGTCAACGAGATGGCTATAAGCAAAGCAGCACCACGGTTCCGGGAGGCTGAGCTGGACACCCTCATCGACGCCGTGGATGAGAAGTGGATGTCCCTGTACCCCGACCCGGGAGGAAAGCCGCTAGGCGCCATCGTTCGCCGTGCCTGGGCGCAGGTGGCAGAGGCGGTCAGCACCGACGGCAACATTGCCCGGACTGGCATGCAGTGCAGAAAGAAATTCCATGACCTCCTCAGGGCAGCCAGGGTGAGTTGGCTGCTCCGTGCCTCTGGCACTAAACCCGCCCCCCACCCCCCCACCCCCCCATCCCCCCCCCCCCCCCCCCCCCCCCCCCACCCACCCCCCACCCCACCCCAACACACATGCAACCCGATCCCTCCCTCCCCCGGGGGACGGCCAAATCGCAACCTTGCTCCACATGCCAGCACCCACGCCATTCGCCATGGCGGGTGCCCTGGCCACGGAGGCCACCATCTATCCAACCCCTGGGCTGCATGTGACAGAATGTCTACTGGTTGCGCTGTTTGTGTTCCCCCCCCCCCCCCCCCCCCAGGAGAAGGCCGCCAGGAGTGGGAGAAGATCGGAGGGGGCCATCAGAACTGCGGCCCCTCACCATGCCCCAGCAGAGGGCACTGAACGTGGTCGGCGGCCCGGAGGAAAGGGAGGTTTGCCGAGGTAGAGTTTGGCGGCAGGCGAGGAAGTGAGAGCCTGCTTAGTTGCGGATCCCCATGACATATATGTGGACCCCACCCCACCCCACCCTCAACCCACAACTCCCCACCTCCCTCACCCCACAACTCCCAATCCCCTCACCCCCCGCACCCCCATCCCCCTCAGCCCACCCCCCTCACCCCCCCTCTATCCCCCCAATCATACATGTCGTTTTCTGTCTTACAGCACCTACCGGAGTTGGGGCTGGTCCATTCGGAGTCGCCTGCCCCTAGCCAGTGCCAGAGTCGGTGCCCCTCAGACAGCCGAGCACTGATGGGGAGCGCAGCCCGAACACCAGCCCTCCGCCCGAGACTCAGGAGACCCCGGAGCTCGGGTCGGAGGAGGACACGGACTCTCCGTCACAGCTGTCTCCAACACCCTCCACCCATCCCAGAGACTATCACCTCGGTTGGGCACATTAGTGAAAAGGCTCCTGGGACACTATCTGGTGCGCACCACACATCGCATCCTGTACTGCAGGTGGAGCTAGGAGCAACTGAGGGACCGGGCAGTCGGAGGGCAGGCCGGCCCCAGGAGCCAGCTGCAGTCCAGATGGGTCCCAGGTTTCTGGAACATCCAGTCCCAGCCACAGTGCAGATGCAGTCAGAGACCCAGGGACTACAAGAGGGGATGATGGCGGGCATCCAGCAGATGGAGGAGTCCATCCGTGTGCAGGAGCAGGAGGTGGGTGGCGGTCATGCGTTCCACCCAGGCCATCACCGCACGGGTGGTGTCCGCAGTGGAGGCATTGAGGGCGATGGTTTGGGCTATGGATCAGCATGTCCAAGGCTTTCTGTGCAGGCGGTGGCCGAGGCCCAGGACAGTGCTGCCCTCTCACAGGCAGCCATGTGCCAAAGCCACCTGGACATTGCAGCGGCGCTCCTGAGCATGGCCCAGTCACAGCAGGCCATGGCTGGGAACGTCGGTGGCATTGCCCAGGCGCTGGTTGGCATTACGCGGTCACTGGGTGGAGTGGTCCAGTCCCAGAGGGAGGTGGCCCAGACCCAGAGGGAGGTGGCCTAGTCACTGGCTGATGTAGCACACGCCCACAGGGTGGTGGCACGGTTGCAGCATGATGTGGTGCAGTCCCAGACGGAGGTGGTCCACTCGCTGTGATCCATGGTCGCGAGCGTGCAGATCCTTGTCGAGGACCAGAGCGGGCCTCTAGGTCTGGCAGCGCCAGGTGGCGGAGGAGCCTCAGGGTATGGCTCCACTCACACCCCCGCCCAATGGAGAAGCCCGGGGGCCATCGGGCACCCCAAGGGAGGAGGAGGAGGTGATGGGGCCCATGCCCGCGACTCCTGCAGGGGAGGTGCCGGAACACCGCAGCACCTCTGACTCCCCCCCTCCCTGCCCCCTGGTGCATCTGGTGGGCAACGGGCAACACCACCTGGACACCCGAGCAGTGGCCGGGTCCATCCAGGCTGGTCGCCCCAGGAGGTGGCGGGGGGGGCAGAATTCAGTGGGGAGGCCCAAAAATCCATTCCATACCAGTGTGAAAATACAGTGGGATCTTCCAATGCTGCCCGTCAAGGTAGCTCCGGAAACTCACTTGAGGCTAGCATAAGACTGACTTGTATCCAGCTAATGGGATGCAGATGAAGCCGGACTGGAATCTGCCCCCTCGATTCTACACAATACCAGCAGGATAACACATTGGGTCAGAAATGTGGTGTGCAGAACTTACCTGAAGAAGACCTGGGGTTGCCTTCGTGGTTTGGAATGGAGACCACCTGGCTCCTTGAACGCCACAGCAGTGGGATCCAGAGCTACCATAGCTGTGGTGTAGGGAGCATCAATCGGGTACATCTTAAGCTTCAGTGTCTTTGAAGAGGTCCATCTTCCAACAGCAGAGTATTCCTGGAAGTCCATCTTCTCTCTTCAGGAGGTCCATCTTCTTTCTTCAATGGTGGTCAGTGATGTCAGGTACCTTTTAATATGATACCCAGATATTATGGTGCAACAGACGCCATCAAGCCCACCCTGCTTTGGAAGATGGAGCAAAACCTCCAAATGTATAATTGATAACTTTGGTGATGGAGGTTATGGCGTGGTTTCCTGTCAGCCCCTACAGTGGGAAAGACCCTGCCACAGGACATAGTCCCAGATGGGAGATTCCTGCACACATTTTTGCTAATCAATAGAGCTATTGATTAACCTGATGGCGTGTCCCACCCACCATCAAAGCATCTTAACATGATGTGGAGGCACCAGAAGGAATGTAGACTGCTAATGTTGGACAGTAGATGAGATTGCGGTCAACCCCAAAAGGACAGGGCTGTTTAAGTCAAATACTTCTCTTTCTAAATTTGCCAATATTCCTAGAAAGTAAGAGGCTTATGTTTGCTTTGTGCGCTTCTTAATCTCCTAAAAAGTCTACCTTCTCCTCTTTGCCTATTTGCAAATGTGGCAGCGTAGCCCTTTAAAGGGGTGGACTCCATGGGCCATGTGCCAGTGGGGCCAATCGCGCGAGAGCGCATGAACCCATGCCATAGGGAATTTGCGCAGGGCCCTGGGAGTAGGAGCCTGGGCAGTGTGGACCAGCGAGCTGAAGTGTAAAGACCTGTTATACTGATATCTGTGCCTGCTACTGAACTGCATCTGCCCTGCATCAATAAACTCCTTTTGTTAACTACTGGAAGTCTCCAGTGTATGCCTCCAGCCACCACTGCAAATTAGCCAGCCCACATACATTCTCTAGCCAAGCGAGTGGCTGTTTAACATGCTCCCAAGCCAATTTTAATGGTGCACTGAACCAGTTGCCACACCCAGGGCGGCCTGGTGGGATCAGCTCCTATTTGTTAATTTCTGTGGAGAAATGTTCCATGCAGCGAGGCTGAGAGCAGAGTGAGAGACCTCAGACATCTCCCACCACTCTGCGTATCCACAGCTGTACTGTTATTTCAACATTGAATACTAATAAACGCTGTTCGCCTTGAGCTCCTCAAAAGCTGTAAAGGTTTACGCAGCACATCTGCTATTGCAACAGTGAGGCAGCTGATAGACAGAAATGGACAGCAGGCTATTTCACGCTCAAGGTAAACAAACGGAGAAATAAGTAGAGCCGCTCGTCCATCCAGGCCTCACTAAAACAGTGGGCGAAAATTTAGAATTTCTGGTGTCTGCATAAACAACTAGATGTATTTTAAAAAAATAATCTGCTCCTGCCATCCAGAAGTAACAAACCAAATTATGCTCACAAAACAGTTTAGTTACCTCCCAAGCTGCTTTCTAAGCAGTGGAAACTGCTGGTAAGAAAGGTTTCAATAATATCTGAAGGTCTCCAGCAAGTACTCTTAAATGTAGACAAATCTTTTTAATGACAATGTAATTAGACACAGGAGATTAAATATTAGAAAAATTCTGACGGCTGGAATCCTGACATGTTAGTTCAGGACTATGATGATGGATGTTGTATTATGAATCCCAGGTGAGGGTTCTGGCACCGGTTCCATTTTTTGAGTTGCATCTGCGACTGGAATTCTAAGATCTCTTGTGAGCAATCAGCATCACTGCAATTCACTCCCTCTGCAGATAAAGAGTTGATCGAGTTGAGCAACCGAGTGACCCACCACAACGATGAGCCAAGCAGAAGTTAGACCGGACTGACACCATCCTGGTCCAATCTGTAACTGGTGTCACCTTGCAGTGGCTACTGGTCACAGACTGGCAACAATGGAGCTCGCTTTGCAACGATGGTGGGCGGGGGGGGGGGGGGGGGGGGGGGGGTGGCTGACAGACTATCAAGATGTCAACTAAGTTACTCAGATACTCGTCAGGATTGAAATGAAGGATCACGCCTCATTTCGGGAAATAGATATCAGGTATAAAAACAAGAAATGCTACAAATACTTAGCAGGTCAGGCAGCACCCGGAGGGGGAGAGAAGCAGGTTTCAGGTTGATGACCCTTCATCAGAACTGAGGAAAGAATGGATTGGAGGGACACCTTATACAGAAGCTAAATTTTTAAAAAACAAAATGGCTGCTTCAGTGAGGCAGTAACATGAAATATTTCAACCAATCAATACCAGCCTTAAACAATAACGCTGTTTTTCCATCATCTCTCTCTGAACCTATGATTGAGGAAGAGGGAGCACAAGAATAAGGCAGGAGAATAAAGCAGAAGGGATAGTGTTAGGGGATTCATTAGTTAGGGGAGCAGATGAGTGTTTCTGCGGCCATAGATACGGCTCCAGGGTGGTACGTTGTCCTCCTGATGCCAGGGTCTGGGATATCACCGAGCGGCTGAAGAGCATCCTAAAGGGGGAGGGTGATAAGACAGGGGTCGTGGTACACATTAGTACCAACGATATAGGTAGGATGAGGGATGAGGCCCTGCGTCAAAAGTTTAAGGAGCTAGGCAGTAGACTAAAGAGCAGGACCTCAAACGCTATAATCTCTGGCTTACTCTCAGTGCCACATGCTAGCAAGAAATAGGAGAATAAGGCAGATGAATGTGTGATTCACGAGTTGGTGCAAGAGGGAGGGGTTTAGATTCCTAGATCACAGGGTTCGCTTCTGCAGAAGGTAGGACCTGTACAAGAGGGAGGGTGTGCACCGGAACCAGAATGGGACAAACATCCTTGCGGGTAGGTTTGCTATTGCTGTTGGGTGGGAGTCTGGCAGGGGGAGGGGTCACAGAGTGTTTATGCGATAGGGACGCAGCTTGCTGAGTTTCAAGGGAGTAAAGCAAGGCTGGGTGGCCTCTACTTTAATGCTGGGAGTATCATTGGTAAGACAGATGAGTTAAGACCATGTATTGACACGTAGAGTTGTAATGTTATTGCCATCACAGAGACGTGGTTGCAGGAGGGGCAGGACTGGCAGCTCAACATTCCAGGGTATAGGATCTTCAGGCAGGAGGGTGTAAAAGAGGAGGCTGTGTCGCATTATTGATTAAGGAGCCAGTTACTGCAATAGGGAGGAATAATATCTTGGAAGGGTCTTCAAATGAGGCTTTGTGGGTAGAGCTTCAGAATAAAAAGGGGACAGTCACATTGCTGGGAGTGTATTATAGACCACCAAATAGTCAGCGGGCAATAGAGGATCAGATTTGTAGGTAATTCAATGAGATGTGTAAAAATAATAAGGGAGTAATTATGTTAGGGGATTTCAATTTTCCCAACATTAATTGGGATTGTCACATTGGGCGAAATTCTCCATTTTGGGAGACCACGGTTTGCATTCTCATTGGGGGAGCTATTCTGTAAGTGAGTCAGGACATGCAAATGGGCCAGCACTCTGCTGGCGTGAATTCTAAGCAATCTGCGGCCCAGCGGATGTTCTAACTGCTTAGGCCGGAAATAGTGCCAAAGAGCCTGGCAGCAGGAGCTGTTTTTAAGCACACTGTTGTATTATATTGTATATACTGCACTGCATACGAGGGTATTACGGTCAGGCCCCTGTACTACAGGTACCGGGGTAGATCCCTGCCTGCTGGCTCCACCCAGTAGGCGGAGTATAAATGTGTGTGCTCTCCGAACTGCAGCCATTTCGGCAGCAGCTGTAGGAGGCCACACATCTCTGTGTAATAAAGCCTCGATTACTCTCTACTCTCGTCTCGTCGTAATCGATAGTGCATCAATTTATTACGCAGAGGTTTTACAAAGATGGATCTCCGCATCAAGCCGGATCGCCTGCAGCTGCATCCTCAAGCAGACAACGGCAAAAAGGACTTGCCAGCCTTCTTCGAGGTAATGTCCAAAGTGGTGGGGGTGAGGGTGGAGCCATGCCCGAAAGTGGCGGTCTTTGGGGTTTCAGACCAGCCAGATCTATTCCTGGGGAGGAGGGCAGGCGCCCTTGCCTTTGCCTCCCTGATCGCCCGCCGTAGAATCCTGTTCGGCTGGCGGTCAGCAGCACCACCCAAAGCTGCAGACTGGCTGTCCGGCCTCTCGGAATCTCTCCAAATGGAGAAAATCAAATTCGCCATCCGAGGGTCAGACGACGGCTTCCACAGAACGTGGGAACCATTCACCCAATTGTTCCAGGACCTGTTTGTGGCCAACAAACAAGCAGAAGAATAGCCAGGTAGCCAAGAAACAGGGGAAAGTAGCCAAAGCATGAGAGGGAGAGATAGACCGGGAGGGGGGGGGGACAGCTGAATCAAAGAGGAAGGAAAGGCGAACCACAGAGGGGGGTGTTGTGTTGGGCGCTCTGGATCTGTGGAGCACATACAGGTCACCAACACTTGAAATAGTGCAACATTATTTTACTGAGTCATTAATAGTTTAACATACTCTCACTGTGTGTTAACACAATACTAGCTTTAACTAAAGACCTTTGCCTTGTCCTAACCAGTCGATGCACTCAGCACATGGTGAATGTCTGTGCTGCAGGCTGTGAGCTCTATCCTACTAGGAAGCCGCAGCTCGAATGAGCGGGAACTCTGATGCCCCCTGTCTTTATAGTGCGTGTGCTCTAACTGGTGATTGGCTGCGGTGTCGTGTGTGTTGATTGGTCCCACTGTGTGTCCATCAGTGTGTGTGTCTGCACCATGATATACTGGTGTACATTATGACATCTCCCCTTTTATAAAAGAATGTACATGTGTGCCAATAAATAGTGTATGGTGCGAATGTCCCTAACTACGTGTGTGCGAAAGACATATTTACAGGACTATGTACATGAGAACTAAGCTATTTACATGGGAAGGTGCCTGGTGCAGAAAAACAGTATGCAACAAGAATAACGAGATGAACAGTATATACAAAAACCATCTAAACGATCAAACGGAAGAACAGAACAATTCAGAAAGTCTATAAGTCCACAAAGTTCACAAATTAAGTCTCTGAGGTGGGCGACGAATTCTGCTTGACGGCCTCAAGGGTGGGTCGGGAGCCGCCGGCTGAGGAGCGGGCTGAACTGCGTCAGAGTGAGGAGGATGCAGAGTGACAGGGATCTCTGCAGAGCCCATGGCAGGGTCAGCAGGAGGGCGAGGCGACAGTGGAGGATCACATAGCGAGCGTGGAACGAGACGAAGGGCTCGTCGATTGCGTCGCAGAATGGAGCCATCCAGTAGACGAACCAGGAACGAGCGGGGGGCCACCTGCCGAAGGACAACAGCAGTTGCAGAGCAGCCACCATCCAGAAGATGGATGCGGACGTTGTCATCTGGAGCCAGAGCAGGGAGATCAGCTGCACAGGAGTCATGAACCGCCTTGTGCTGTGCACGAGACGGCTGCATCCGTCGAAGGACCGGAACGTGGTCGAGGTCTGGGACATGGATGGACGGCACCGTCGTCCTCAGGGTACAACCCATGAGTAATTGGGCTGGTGACAGGCCAGTGGACAGTGGGGCGGAGTGATAGGCCAGCAAGGCGAGGTAGAAATCGGACCCAGCATCGGCAGCCTTGCAGAGGAGCCGTTTGACTATATGTACTCCCTTCTCCGCTTTGCCGTTGGATTGGGGATACAGGAGACTGGATGTCACATGGGCAAAATTGTACCGCCTGGCAAAGTTGGACCATTCCTGGCTTGCGAAGCAGGGGCCATTGTCCGACATAACCGTGAGTGGGATGCCGTGTCGAGCAAAGGTGTCCTTACAGGCACGGATGACTGCAGACGATGTGATATCGTGCAACCGTATCACCTCCGGGTAATTTGAAAAGTAGTCCACGATCAGGACATAGTGTCTACCCAGCGATTGGAACAGGTCGATGCCCACCTTGGTCCAAGGTGACGTGACCAACTCATGGGGCTGCAGGGTCTTACTTGGTTGGGCCGGCTGGAAGCTCTGACAAGTGGGGCAGTAGAGCACAGTGTTGGCTATGTCTTCATTAATGCCGGGCCAGTACACTGCCTCTTGGGCCCATCGGCGGCACTTCTCCACGCCAAGATGGCCCTCGTGTAGCTGTTCCAGGACGAACTGGCGCATGCTATGCAGGATGACGATACGGTCCAGTTTCAGAAGAACCCCGTCTACTACCGCCAGATCATCTCTGACATTTTAGAACTGAGGGCATTGGCCCTTGAGCCACCCGTCTGTTAGGTGGCGCATGACACGCTGTAGCAAAGGGTCAGCTCGTGGCGAATTTGGACAAGGCGTTCATCCGTGGCAGGTAGATTGGAGGCCATGAAGGCCACATGGGCGTCAACCTGGCAGACGAATCCCGCTGGGTCACATGGAGTGTTGACTGCCCTGGACAGAGTGTCAGCAATGATGAGGTCTTTGCCTGGGGTGTATACCAGCTGGAAGTCATATCGCCGGAGCTTGAGAAGGATACGCTGGAGGCGAGGCACCATGTTGTTCAAGTCTTTCTGTATTATATTGACCAGCGGGCGATGGTTGGTCTCGACGGTGAATTGAGGAAGTCCGTACACATACTCGTGAAACTTTTTTTTAAAATATTTTATTGAAAATTTTTGGTCAACCATCACAGTACATTGTGTATCCTTTACACAATAATATAACAATATAGATAACAATGACCTGTTTTATAAACAAAGAATAAATAATATATAACAAAAATGAAAACTAAAACTAAATGGCAACTGCCTTGTCTCAGATAAACACTCTCAAAAAATATGATTTAACAGTCCAATATACAATTATTTATAGCAACGACCTATACATATTATACATATATATTAATAACCCTGAGACTCCTTCTGGTTCCTCCCCCCCACCCCCTGGGCTGCTGCTGCTGCCTTCTTCTTTTCCATTCCCTCTATCTTTCTGTGAGGTATTCGACGAACGGTTGCCACCGCCTGGTGAACCCTTGAGCCGATCCCCTTAGGACGAACTTAATCCGTTCCAGCTTTATAAACCCTGCCATGTCATTTATCCAGGTCTCCACCCCCGGGGGCTTGGCTTCCTTCCACATCAACAGTATCCTGCGCCGGGCTACTAGGGACGCAAAGGCCAAAACATCGGCCTCTCTCGCCTCCTGCACTCCCGGCTCTTGTGCAACCCCAAATATAGCCAACCCGCAGCTTGGTTCGACCTGGACCCCCACTACTTTCGAAAGCACCTTTGTCACCCCCACCCAGAACCCCTGTAGTGCCGGACATGACCAGAACATGTGGGTGTGATTCGCTGGGCTTCTCGAGCATCTCGCACACCTATCCTCTACCCCCAAAAATTTACTGAGCCGTGCTCCAGTCATATGCGCCCTGTGTAACACCTTAAATTGAATCAGGCTTAGCCTGGCACACGAGGACGATGAGTTTACCCTACTTAGGGTATCCGCCCACAGCCCCTCCTCAATCTCCTCCCCCAGCTCTTCTTCCCATTTCCCTTTCAGCTCATCTGCCATAATCTCCCCCTCGTCCCTCATTTCCCTATATATATCTGACACCTTACCGTCCCCCACCCATGTCTTTGAGATTACTCTGTCCTGCACCTCATGCGTCGGGAGCTGCAGGAATTCCCTCACCTGCTGCCTCGCAAAAGCCCTCAGTTGCATATACCGGAATGCATTCCCTTGGGGCAACCCATATTTCTCGGTCAGCGCTCCCAGACTTGCGAACTTCCCATCGACAAACAGATCTTTCAGTTGCGTTACTCCTGCTCTTTGCCATATTCCAAATCCCCCATCCATTCTCCCCTGGGCAAACCTATGATTATTTCTTATCGGGGACCCCACCAAGGCTCCCGTCTTTCCCCTATGCCGTCTCCACTGTCCCCAAATTTTCAAAGTCGCCACCACCACCGGGCTTGTGGTGTATTTCTTCGGTGAGAACGGCAGTGGGGCCGTCACCATAGCTTGTAGGCTAGTCCCCCTACAGGACGCCCTCTCCAATCTCTTCCACGCCGCTCCCTCCTCTTCTCCCATCCAATTACTCACTATTGAGATATTGGCGGCCCAGTAGTACTCACTTAGGCTCGGTAGTGCCAGCCCCCCCCTATCCCTACTACGCTGTAAGAATCCCTTCCTCACTCTCGGGGTCTTCCCGGCCCACACAAAACTCATGATACTCTTTTCGATCCTTTTGAAAAAAGCCTTCGTGATCACCACCGGGAGGCACTGAAACACAAAGAGGAATCTCGGGAGGACTACCATTTTAACCGCCTGCACCCTCCCTGCCAGTGACAGGGATACCATGTCCCATCTCTTGAAGTCCTCCTCCATTTGTTCCACCAATCGCGTTAAATTTAACCTATGCAATGTACCCCAATTCTTGGCTATCTGGATCCCCAAGTAACGAAAGTCCCTTGTTACCTTCCTCAGCGGAAAGTCCTCTATTTCTCTGCTCTGCTCCCCTGGATGCACCACAAACAACTCACTTTTCCCCATGTTCAGTTTATATCCTGAGAATTCTCCAAACTCCCGAAGCGTCCGCATTATCTCTGGCATCCCCTCCGCCGGGTCCGCTACATATAACAAATCATCCGCATACAGAGATACCCGGTGTTCTTCTCCTCCTCTAAGTACTCCCCTCCACTTCTTGGAACCCCTCAATGCTATTGCCAGGGGCTCAATCGCCAGTGCAAACAGTAACGGGGACAGAGGGCATCCCTGCCTTGTCCCTCTATGGAGCCGAAAGTATGCAGATCCCCGTCCATTCGTGACCACACTCGCCACTGGGGCCCTATACAACATCTGCACCCATCCAACATACTCATCTCCAAAACCAAATCTCCTCAGCACCTCCCACAAATAATCCCACTCCACTCTATCAAATGCTTTCTCGGCATCCATCGCCACCACTATCTCCGCTTCCCCCTCTGGTGGGGGCATCATCATTACCCCTAGCAGCCTCCGTATATTCGTATTCAGCTGTCTCCCCTTCACAAACCCAGTTTGGTCCTCATGGACCACCCTCGGGACACAATCCTCTATCCTCATTGCCATTACCTTGGCCAGAATCTTAGCGTCTACATTTAGGAGGGAAATAGGTCTATAGGACCCGCATTGCAGCGGGTCCTTTTCCTTCTTTAGGAGAAGCGATATCGTTGCCTCAGACATAGTCGGGGGCAGCTGTCCCCTTTCCTTTGCCTCATTAAAGGTCCTCATCAGTAGCGGGGCGAGCAAGTCCACATATTTCCTGTAAAATTCAACTGGGAATCCATCCGGTCCCGGAGCCTTCCCCGCCTGCATGCTCCTAATTCCTTTCACTACTTCCTCTATTTCAATCTGTGCTCCCAGTCCCACCCTTTCCTGCTCCTCCACCTTGGGAAATTCCAGCCGGTCCAGAAAGCCCATCATTCTCTCCCTCCCATCCGGGGGTTGAGCTTCGTATAATTTTTTGTAAAATGCCTTGAACACTCCATTCACTCTCTCCGCTCCCCGCTCCATCTCTCCTTCCTCATCCCTCACTCCCCCTATTTCCCTCGCTGCTCCCCTTTTCCTCAATTGGTGGGCCAGCAAACTGCTCGCCTTCTCCCCATATTCGTACTGTACACCCTGTGCCTTCCTCCACTGTGCCTCTGCAGTACCCGTTGTCAGCAAGTCAAATTCTACGTGTAGCCTTTGCCTTTCCCTGTACAGTCCCTCCTCCGGTGCCTCCGCATATTGCCTGTCCACCCTCAGAAGTTCTTGCAGCAACCGCTCCCGTTCCCTACTCTCCTGCTTTCCTTTATGTGCCCTTATTGATATCAGCTCCCCTCTAACCACTGCCTTCAGCGCCTCCCAGACCACTCCCACCTGGACCTCCCCATTATCATTGAGTTCCAAGTACTTTTCAATGCACCCCCTCACCCTTAGACACACCCCCTCATCTGCCATTAGTCCCATGTCCATTCTCCAGGGTGGGCGCCCTTCTGTTTCCTCCCCTATCTCCAAGTCCACCCAATGTGGAGCGTGATCCGAAATGGCTATAGCCGCATACTCCGTTCCCCTCACCTTCGGGATCAACGCCCTTCCCAAAACAAAAAAGTCTATTCGCGAATAGACTTTGTGGACATAGGAGAAAAACGAAAACTCCTTACTCCTAGGTCTGCTAAATCTCCACGGGTCTACTCCTCCCATCTGCTCCATAAAATCTTTAAGCACCTTGGCTGCTGCCGGCCTCCTTCCAGTCCTGGACCTCGACCTGTCCAGCCCTGGTTCCAACACCGTATTGAAATCTCCCCCCATTACCAACTTTCCCACCTCTAGGTCCGGGATGCGTCCTAGCATACGCCTCATAAAATTGGCACCATCCCAGTTCGGGGCATATACGTTTACCAAAACCACCGTCTCCCCCTGTAGTTTGCCACTCACCATCACGTATCTGCCCCCGCTATCCGCCACTATAGTCTTTGCCTCAAACATTACCCGCTTCCCCACTAATATAGCCACCCCCCTGTTTTTCGCATCTAGCCCCGAATGGAACACCTGCCCCACCCAACCTTTGCGTAGTCTCACCTGATCTATCAGTTTCAAGTGCGTTTCCTGTAACATAACCACGTCTGCCTTAAGTTTCTTAAGGTGTGCGAGTACCCGTGCCCTCTTTATCGGCCCGTTCAGCCCTCTCACGTTCCACGTGATCAGCCGGGTTGGGGGGCTTTTTACCCCCCCCCCCCTTGTCGATTAGCCATCCCCTTTTTCCAGCTCCTCACCCGGTTCCCACGCAGCTGTGTCCACCCCAGGCGGTGCCCCCCCCGCCCATCCCACCCCATACCAGCTCCCCCCTCTCCCCAGCAGCAGCAGCCCAATAATTCCCCCCTCCCACCCACCCCGCTAGATCCCCCACTCGCGTAGTTACACCCCCCATGTTGCTCCCAGAAGTCAGCAAACTCTGGCCGACCTCGGCTTCCCCCCGTGACCTCGGCTCGCACCGTGCGACGCCCCCTCCTTCCTGCTTCCCTGTTCCCGCCATGATTATCATAGCGCGGGAACCGAGCCCGCGCTTCCCCCTTGGCCCCGCCCCCAATGGCCAACGCCCCATCTCTTCCACCTCCTTTCCTCCCCCCACCACCTCCTGTGGAAGAGAGAAAAGTTACCACATCGCAGGATTCATAACATAAAACTCCTCTTTCCCCCCTTTTTACCCCCCTCTTCGCCCCCCATACTCGCCCCACCACTTTGTTTCAAACGTTCTTTTTTTTAAATAACCCGCTCATTCCAATTTTTCTTCCACGATAAAAGTCCACGCCTCATCCGCCGTCTCAAAGTAGTGGTGCCTCCCTTGGTATGTGACCCACAGTCTTGCCAGTTGCAGCATTCCGAATGTTATCTTCTTTTTGTGAAGCACCGCCTTGGCCCGATTAAAGCTCGCCCTCCTTCTCGCCACCTCCGCACTCCAGTCTTGGTATACGCGGATCATCGCGTTCTCCCACTTACTGCTCCGAGTTTTCTTTGCCCATCTAAGGACCATCTCTCTGTCCTTAAAACGGAGGAATCTCACCACTATGGCTCTAGGAATTTCTCCTGCTCTCGGTCCTCGCGCCATCACTCGGTATGCTCCCTCCACCTCCAGCGGACCCGCCGGGGCCTCCGCTCCCATTAACGAGTGCAGCATCGTGCTCACATATGCCCCGACGTCCGCTCCCTCCGCACCTTCAGGAAGACCAAGAATCCTTAGGTTGTTCCTCCTCGCGTTGTTCTCCAGCGCCTCCAGCCTTTTCACACATCGTTTATGGTGTGCCTCGTGCATCTCCGTCTTCACCACCAGGCCCTGTATGTCGTCCTCATTCTCGGCAGCCTTTGCCTTCACGACCCGAAGCTCCCGCTCCTGGGTCTTTTGCTCCTCCTTTAGCCCTTCGATCGCCTGTAATATCGGGGCCAACAGCTCCTTCTTCATTTCCTTTTTGAGTTCTTCCACGCAGCGTTTCAAAAACCCGTGTTGTTCAGGGCCCCATATTAAACTGCCACCTTCCGACGCCATCTTGGTTTTTGCTTGCCTTCCTTGCCGCTGCTCTAAAGGATCCACCTTCCTCTCCTTTTTTCATCCGTATCCAGGGGGGATTCCCTTCTGGTTCACTGCACAGTACTTTTAGCCGTTAAAATTGCCGTCGGGGCTCTTATTAAGAGCCCAAAAGTCCGTTCCACCGGGAGCTGCTGAAACGTGTGACTCAGCTGGTCATGGCCGCACCCGGAAGTCCATACTCGTGAAACTTAACCACACCGGTCAGAAGGCCCAGGCACTCATTTTTTATCTGCGCGTAGCGCTGCACCTTGGGGATCATGGCGTATGACGCATAAGCAACGGGGGCCCATGATGAGGCCTCATCGAGTTGCAGGAGCACTGCCCCAATGCCGGATTGGCTGGCATTGGTCGAAATTTTGGTCTCTTTTGCTGGATCAAAGAAAGCTAAGACCGGGGCCGTGGTGAGTTTGGTTTTGAGTTCTCTCCATTCGCGCTCGTGGGCAGGGAGCCATTGGAAGTCTGTCGTCTTCCTGACCAGGTTCCTGAGAGCCGTGGTATGAGAGGCGAGGTTAGCGATGAACTGCCCTAAAAAGTTGACCATGCCCAGAAATCGGAGGACTTCCTTCTTGTCCTCTGGCGTTTTCATGGCTGTGATAGCAGCCACCTTGTCCGCATCCGGCCGCACACCCAACGGGGAGATGTGGTCCCCGAGGAACTTTAGTTCCGTCTGACCAAAAGAGCATTTGGCCCTGTTGAGGCGGAGGCCCTGCTCATGTATACGTTTGAATACGCGCTGGAGGCGACTAACATGCTCCTGCGGGGTGGTGGACCAAATGATTATGTCATCGACATAGACGCGAACACCTTCAATGCCTTCCATCATTTGTTCCATAGCCCTATGGAACACTTCTGAAGCAGATATGATCCCAAACGGCATTCTGTTGTAACAATATCTGCCAAAGGGGGTATTAAATGTGCAGAGTTTCCTGCTGGATTTGTCAAGCAGGATTTGCCAGAATCCTTTTGAGGCGTTGAGTTTGGTGAAGAGCTTGGCGCGAGCAATCTCGCATGTGATCTCTTCGCGCTTAGGAATTGGATAATGCTCCCTCATGATATTGCGATTTAGATCCTTGGGATCAATGCAAATTCTCAATTCGCCGGAAGGCTTTTTTACACATACCATGGAACTGACCCAGTCGGTTGGTTCCGTGACTCTGGAAATCACTCCTTGGTCCTGGAGGTCCTGCAGCTGCTGCTTGAGGCGGTCCTTAAGGGGTGCTGGGACCCTGCGAGGTGCGTGCACCACAGGCGTGGCATTCTGTTTCAATAAGATCTTGTAGGTGTATGGGAGCTTGCCCATGCCTTCGAAGATGTCGTGGTGCTGGTTGATGATGGCATTGAGTTGCGCACTGAAGTCGGTGTCCTGAAAGGCAGACATGTCATCAGGAGAGAGAGAGTGAATTCTCTGAACTAGGTTCAACAGCTTGCATGCCTGCGCGGCAAGCAGGGAGGCTTTCGAGGAGTCCATGATTTCAAAAGGAAGGATGGCTTTGCATGACCTGTGCGTCACTTCAAGTTGGCACGAGCCGCTGGCATCAATAGCATTGCCATTGTAATCTAATAGCTGGCAGACTGATGGAAGGATGGCTGGTTTGACACAAAGGCTTTGGAAGTCAGACCGCGCAATGAGATTGGCGGAGGCACCAGTGTCCAGGCGGAATCGTATTTTGGATCGGTTGACCGTCAGGGTGGCACACCACTCGTCGTCTGGATCGATGCTGTTTACCGACAGCGGCTGGTGTCTTTGCTTCGGGGACACCCTGTTTTTTGTCACGATACCGACTCAAAAAGGCGCCTTCGCGTCCTCGGTGTCACTGCTGTGTGGGCGGTCTGCATCGGACTCGGTGACCGTGGGTTGAATAGCCCGGACATTCCTGCGAGGCTGGCTGAATCGATATGAGTTGACAGGCTGAGCTGCTAGGCAGCAGGCAGCATAGTGGCCAAGTCTGCCACATCTTAGGCATTGTCGGGATTTGACAGGGCATTGCCGTTTTAAATGGGCGGAGCCACAGTTGCCGCACATCGTAGCATCAGCACGTTCGCTGCGCCACCGCGCATGCGTGGTGCGGTCGTGCATGGTGCGCACCTGCGCATTATGTTCTTCGACGTCGCTGCCCCTTCGTTTGGTGCACACAAGCGCGGGAGTCCGCGAAAAGCACGCAAAATGTCCGCCCTTATCCAGGCTGAGGCCCTGGAGTTGCTCAATTGCTTGGACCCATTCCGCCTCGTGGGGACCTTGCCGTGCCGTTTCAGCCGCTTGGATGTGGGAATACCAACTCGTGGCGTTTTCATGTAGCACGCAGGTCTCGATGGCGATCGCTAGGGTGAGTTGCTTTACTTTGAGGAGCTGCTGTCGTAGGGGGTCCGACTGAACACCGAAAACGATCTGGTCGCATATCATGGAGTCGGAGGTGGGCCCGTTGCAAGACTGCGCAAGGATGCGGCAGCTGTAGGAGGCCTCATATCTCTGTGTAATAAAGCCTTGATTACTCTCTACTCTCGTCTCGCCGCAATTGATAGTGCATCACACACACTCACTGTAGCCACCAAGATGGCTCACAGAAGACCTGCCCCTGGAGGTCGAGTCTCGAAAGTCCAAGATGGACCCACAGCTCCATGCCAGTGAAGAGCGGAGGAACACCCTCTTCCACAGTGTGGGCTGCAGATTCATGCCTGTCGTCCTGCACACTGCCTGGGAGGTGGTGGCAGAGGCGGTCAGTGCTACCAATCTCACCAGGAGGAGACAGCTGGTGATCTGGAGGGTTGGGGTTACTGTGAGTGGTGTTACTGTGAGTCCTCTGCCCTAAGAGAGGCAGGGAAGCAGGCAGGGTTCCAAAGGCCGCGGTATCCTCTGGTTGGGGTGACCTCTGCTGATCTCCCTGCTTCCTCTGCAATGGGGCAGCACCTCTGAGGAGTGCCAATACTTTGTGGGCTCCTTTTTTTTATTCGCTTATGGGACGTGGGCATAGCTGGCTGAGCCGGCATTTATTGCCCATCCTGGAAGGCATTAACCACATTGCCGTGGGTCTGGAGTCACATGTAGGACAGAACAGGTAAGGATGATAGATTCCCTTCCCTAAAGGGCATGAGGGAACCAGATGTGCTTTTACAACAATTGACAATGGTTTTATGGTCACCTTTTAGACTTACAATTACAGATTTTAATTGAATTCAAATTTCACCATCTGACATGGTGGGATTTAAACCCAGGTCCCCAGAGCATGACTCTGGGTTTCTGGATTACTAATCCAATGATAATCCCACAACGCCACTGTCTCCCCCCCTCTTGACGGAGCTTGGCCCTTGATGATACAGCTGGGGTATGAGGGTGTCCAGAGGGTCGACCTGGATGGGCTCCCAGATGATGAGAGACCTTCTGAGCATTTAAAGGACACAGGCAGCACTCAGCAGTGTCCAAAGGGGTGCGTTTAAAAGGCAGATTGCAGCAATGGTGGTCTGAGCTAGGCCAACCCGATCCCAGGGGACACCCCAAGTCCACGGACTTGGCACCAAGTCACTCCCCACTACTGCCCCCAGCCCGGTCAGCCTGCCCCCAACAATTTTCAATGCTTTTTCAGGTTTGTTTAGCCACCTGCTCTCCCTCCACAATCATGCGCCCAGTCCATTTGTAGTAAATCACGCTAATTAGACTTCTGCCTGAGAGGAACAGAGCATCGCGGAAGGGCGCAGCATACTGTGTCTAACCCGCATTTAAATGCATGCAAATACCGGTTTTGCATGCCCCCGCCAGTGCAGGGGCAAACCTAATTTTCACTGTCAGAGAGGGACCAGAGCATGGCGCCAGAATTGGCATTGGGCACGGACCTCAATTTTGGCCGGATTCTCCGCCCGATCGCGTTTCCCGTTTCTGGCGTCGCGAGGCGTAGAATTCAGCCCACTGTAAAGGGTTTAGAGGGAGCAGATTTCTTTAAATGTACTAAAGAGAGCTTTTACATCAAAATGTCGAAGGTCCAATGAGGGATGGTGCAGTGCTGGACCTAGTTCTGGGGAACAAGGCCAGCAGGTGTTCGAGGTTGCAGTGGGGGAGCATGTTAGAGATAGTGACCACAACAATCTACGTTTTAAATTTGTCATGGGAAAGGAAAACGGTGGTCTGCAAAAAAGGTTTTTGGATTGGGGAAAGGCTGATTTTCTTAAAATAAGGCAGGTTCTGGCCAAAGTAGACTGGGAACAAAGTAGACAGTGAGGGGCATTCAAAATGTAATTGGCAAGAGCACAGGTCCAACATCTTCCCTTTCGGGTGAAATGTAGGAGCAACAAGTCAAGAGAACCCTGGATGACGAGGACTATTCAGGATTGGATCGGAAGGAAAAGAGAAGCTTTTTAACAGGTACAAAGGCAACAAATCTCCTCATGGAGTATAAAAAATGCAGGAGGGAGCTCAAAAAAGCAATTCAGAGAGCAAAGAGAGGCACAGGCGGGTAAGATTAAGGAAAATCCCAAGATATTCCATCAGTATATCAAGGCTAAGAGGATAACCAGGGAAAGAGTAGGGATGGATGACATTGGGAGTGTGTTAAACGGCAATTTAGCATGGCCAATTCACCTACCCTGCACATCCTTGGGTTGTGGGGGCGAAACCCATGCAAACACGGGGAGAATGTGCAAACTCCACACGGAAAGTGATCCAGAGCTGGGATCGAACTTGGGATCTCGTCGCGTGAGGCAGCAGTGCTAACCACTGCGCCACCATCCTGTCCTTATCTATGGAATTCCTTGCCCAGTGAAGCAGTTGAGGCTCCTTCATTAAATGTTTTCAAGATAAAGATAGATAGTTTTTTGACGAATAAAGGAATAAAAGGCGATGGTGTTCGGGCGGGAAAATGGAGCTGAGTTCACAAAAGATCAGCCATGATCTCATTGAATGGTGGAGCAGGCTCGAAGGGCCAGATGGCCTACTCCTGCTCCTATTTCTTATGTTCTTATGTCTTCACTTTGGAGAAGGAGGATGTGGGTTCAGAATTCAGACTAAGGAACTGTGAGGTTCTTGAGCAGTTTGATATAAGGAGTGAGGAGGTGCTGGACGTTTTGGTGGGCTTAAAAGTAGACAAATACCCAGGTCCAGATGAGTTGTTTCCCAGGCTGCTGTGGGAGGTAAGGGAGGAAAATACAGGGGCTGTGACTGAAAGTTTGACTTCCTTTCTGGCTACATGGGAGGTACCAGAGAACTAGAGGACGGTTAATGTGGTTGCACTTTTCAAGAACGGTGGTAGAGATTAGCCAGGGAATTACAGATTACAGACCGGTGAGTCTCACTGGTAGGGAAACTATTGGAGAAAACTCTGAAGGACAGAATCAATCTCCACTTGGAGAGACGAGATTTGATCAAGAACAGTCAGCATGGCTTTGACAGAGGGAGGCCATGCCTAACAAATTTTATTGAATTTTTTGACGTGAGCAGCTGTGTAGATGAGGGTAGTGCAGTTATAGAGTCATAGGGCACGCTCAAACAGAAAGGTTTCTAAGTGTCATTCAGGGTGGGTTTTGCTGGGAGTTTCCCCGCTGGCTCTGTTGGCGAGTTCCCCACTGCTATGTAACCAATCTTTGGGCCCTGGGGAGTTTCTCACCGGTTTAGCCCACACTTAGAATTATTGGACGGGATATTTCGGCAGTGGGGGTGGCCCGCCATTGTCAACGGGATTTCCCGGTGACTGCACCACCCGTGCGCCGGCATTGGACCGGAATATCCTGCCAGCGTGCACAGCTGGTAGATCATGCCAATACTGAACGCGCTGGCCAGACTGGCTCCCCAGATATTGTGGCTCCATTTTGAAATGGTGCCCTGATCTCTAAGTGGGTTTGTGGGTCCCCCACCCCTCCCACCATGGGGTGTCACCCCCACCCCCCGTACACACACACGGACTCTCCTCGCGCCTCACAAATGGGGTCGCTGAGGGTCCCTCTTTCAGGTCTTTTCATGCCCCCTTTCGGGCCGCCCGCTTTCAGGACCCCCACCCCTTCACTGCCCCAATATTTCAGAGGCCCCTTCTTACCCAAACTGCACATGCCCCCATCCTTCATACGCCCTTTCCACCCTCCTTTCATGGGCACAGCCCGCCCCTCAGGCCCTAACCATTGGCAGTGCCACCCTGGCACCCAGGCACCGTGGCACCTTGGCAGTGCCTAAGTGGTAGTGCCAGCCTGGCAGTGCCAAAGTGCTCACGTTCCAGGGGAGGGTCAGGGGGGCACCCTGCCCTATCCCAGATCACGCAGTGGCCTCTGGTGGCCCAGGGGACCCCCCCCCCAGATGCCATGATGCCTCATCCACGAATCAGAGCCCTTGTGACTTTTCGTTGGGGAGCCGTTTAGATCACGGAAGGCCATTAGATAGGGGGTCCTTCCTGTCAATACTATGGAGATTGACTATAATTGGTTATTGGTTTCTCACCACATCTCGTCGTGATCAGGTCACGCCAACAGGAGCGGGCTGGTTTGATCGGAAACTGATCATCGCCGGCGCGAATACTGATTTTGACCTCTCACGCGATCTGACCGACTTGCCCCGATGTGCACCAAGCGTAATGCGCCCGTTAAATCACAGCAGTATCCTACAGCACTTCTGCCCATTGCACCTGCACCGGTGAGAAACAACCACCTAACTATTCCAGCAGAGAGCAGTAGAGCAGAGCTGCTGATTGGCTGTTGTGGGGAAATTTGCATACGTTCGTTGTGGTCACCCTAACTTGAAGATGGTTTGTGGAGAAGCTGTTGTCAAGTGACACTTAAACCCGAAACACTTCTTCAGTGTTTCCCTCCCTACCCCCTCCTCTAACCAAAAAAAAACAACCGCTGTAAAGATCAAGAGAAAGGCTCAAGGGCAGGTAGAAGTAGAAAGAAGTTGAACTGTGACGTCACAGCCTGCAGGTAAGGGATTGGCTGGTGACTGGTAAGTAGTTTTACTTTTATTTTCCCTCAGGTGTTATCGTGCGGGACGCAGAGGTTGCGGAGTGAGTGCTTGCTGAGAAGGGGAGTGAATAACAGGTAAGCACTTTCTTTCTTTTTCTTTTTTTATCTAGAGGGGATGGCAGGGAAGGTAGTGCAATGTGCCTCCTGCAGAATGTTTGAGGTGAGGGACACCGTCAGTGTCCCTGCTGATTTAATCTGTCAGAAGTGGACCCATCTCCAGCTCCTCAGAAAACACGTTAGTGAACTGGAGCTGGAGCTGGATGAACTTCGGATCATTTGGGAGACAGAGGTGGTCATAGATAGAAGCCTAAGGGATGTAGTTACTCCGAAGAATAAAGATAGATGGGTGACGGTGAGAGGGGCTGGGAGGAAGCAGTCAGTACAGGGCTCCCCTGTGGTCGTTCCCCTTAGTAACAAGTATACCGCATTGGATACTGTTGGGGGGCGACTTACCAGGGATAAGCCATGGAGGACAGGTCTCTGGCAACACAGAGTCTGTCCCTGTTGCTCGGAAGGGAAGGGGGGAGAGGAGTAGAGCATTAGTCATTGGGAACTCCACCGTCAGGGGGACAGATAGGAGATTCTGTGAGAACGAGAGAGACTCGCGGTTGGTGTGTTGCCTCCCAGGTGCCAGGGAGCGTGATGTCTCGGATCGTGTTTTTGGGATCCTTAAGGGGGAGGGGGAGCAGCCCCAAGTCGCGGTCCACATAGGTACCAACAACATAGGTAGGAAAAGGGATAGGGATGTAAGGCAGGAATTCAGGGAGCTAGGGTGGAAACTTAGATCAAGGACAAACAGAGTTATTATCTCTGGGTTGTTACCCATGCCACGTGCTAGCGAGATGAGGAATAGGGAGAGAGAGGAGTTGAACACGTGGCTACAGGGATGGTGCAGGAGGGAGGGTTTCAGATTTCTGGATAATTGGGGCACATTCTGGGGTCGGTGGAACCTCGACAAACGGGATGGTCTACACCTGGACCAGAGGGGTATCAATATCCTGGGGGGGGAAATTTGCTAATGCTCTTCGGGAGGGTTAAACTAGTTCAGCAGGGGCTTGGGAACCTGAATTGTAGCTCCAGTATACAGGAGGTTGAGAGTAGTGAGGTCATGAGTAAGGTTTCAAAGTTGCAGGAGTGTACCGGCAGGCAGGAAGGTGGTTTAAAGTGTGTCTTCTTCAATGCCAGGAGCACCGGAATAAGGTGAGTGAACTTGCGGCATGGGTTGGTACCTAGGACTTCGATGTTGTGGCCATTTCGAAGACAAGGATAGAGCAGGGACAGGAACGGTTGTTGCAGGTGCCGGGGTTTAGATATTCAGTAAGCTCAGGGAAGGTGGTAAAAGAGGGGGAGGGGTGGCATTGTTAGTCAAGGACAGCATTACGGTGGCAGAAAGGACGTTTGATGAGGACTCGTCTTCTGAGGTAGTATGGGCTGAGGTTAGAAACAGGAAAGGAGAGGTCACCCTGTTTGGAGTTTTCTATAGGCCTCCGAAAAGTTCCAGAAATGTAGAGGAAAGGATTGCAAAGATGATTCTGGATAGGAGCGAAAGCAACAGGGTAGTTGTTATGGGGGACTTTAACTTTCCAAATATTGACTGGCAACGCTATAGTTTGAGTACTTTAGATGGGTCCGTTTTTGTCCAATGTGTGCAGGAGGATTTCCTGACACAGTATATAGATAGGCCAACGAGAGGCGAGGCCATTTTGGTTTTGGTACTGGGTAATGAACCAGGACAGGTATTAGATTTGGAGGTAGGTGAGCACTTTGTTGATAGTGACCACAATTCGATTACGTTTACTTTAGTGATGGAAAGGGATAGGTATATACCACAGGGCAAGAGTTATATCTGGGGGAAAGGCAAATATGATGCGATGAGGCAAGACTTAGGATGCATCAGATGGAGAGGAAAACTGCAGGGGATGGGCACAATGGAATGTGGAGCTTGTTCAAGGAACAGCTACTGGGTGTCCTTTGTAAGTATGTACCTGCCAGGCAGGGAGGAAGTGGTCAAGCAAGGGAACCGTGGTTTACTAAAGCAGTCGAAACACTTGTCAAGAGGAAGAAGGAGGCTTATGTAAAGATGAGACATGAAGGTTCAGTTAGGGCGCTCGAGAGTTAGCTAGGAAAGACCTAAAGAGAGAGCTAAGAAGAGCCAGGAGGGGACATGAGAAGTCTTTGGCAGGTAGGATCAAGGATAACCCTAAAGCTTTCTATAGATATGTCAGGAATAAAAGAATGACTAGGGTAAGAGTAGGGTCAGTCAAGGACAGTAGTGGGAAGTTGTGCGTGGAGTCCGAGGAGATAGGAGAGGTGCTAAATGAATATTTTTCGTCAGTATTCACACAGGAAAAAGACAATGTTGTCGAGGAGAATACTGAGATTCAGGCTACTAGACTAGAAGGGCTTGAGGTTCATAAGGAGGAGGTGTTAGCAATTCTGGAAAGTGTGAAAATAGATAAGTCCCCTGGGCCGGATGGGATTTATCCTAGGATTCTCTGGGAAGCTAGGGAGGAGATTGCTGAGCCTTGGGCTTTGATCTTTAAGTCATCTTTGTCTACAGGAATAGTGCCAGAAGACTGGAGGATAGCAAATGTTGTCCCCTTATTCAAGAAGGGGAGTAGAGACAACCCCGGTAACTATAGACCAGTGAGCCTTACTTCTGGTGTGGGCAAAATCTTAGAAAGGTTTATAAGAGATAGGATGTATAATCATCTGGAAAGGAATAATTTGATTAGAGATAGTCAACACGATTTTGTGAAGGATAGGTTGTGCCTCACAAACCTTATTGAGTTCTTTGAGAAGGTGACCAAACAGGTGGATGAGGGTAAAGCAGTTGATGTGGTGTATATGGATTTCAGTAAAGCATTTGATAAGGTTCCCCACGGTAGGCTACTGCAGAAAATACGGAGGCATGGGATTCAGGGTGATTTAGCAGTTTGGATCAGAAATTGGCTAGCTGGAAGAAGACAAAGGGTGGTGGTTGATGGGAAATGTTCAGACTGGAGTCCAGTTACTAGTGGTGTACCACAAGGATCTGTTTTGGGGCCACTGCTGTTTGTCATTTTTATAAATGACCTGGAGGAAGGCGCAGAAGGGTGGGTGAGTAAATTTGCAGACAATACTGAAGTCGGTGGTGTTGTCGATAGTGTGGAAGGATGTAGCAGGTTACAGAGGGATATAGATAAACTGCAGAGCTGGGCTGAGAGCTGGCAAATGGAGTTTAATGTAGAGAAGTGTGAGGTGATTCACTTTGGAAGGAATAACAGGAATGCGGAATATTTGGCTAATGGTAAAGTTCTTGGAAGTGTGGATGAGCAGAGGGATCTCGGTGTCCATGTACATAGATCCCTGAAAGTTGCCACCCAGGTTGATAGGGTTGTGAAGAAGGCCTATGGAGTGTTGGCCTTTATTGGTAGAGGGATTGAGTTCTGGAGTCAGGAGGTCATGTTGCAGCTGTACAGAACTCTGGTACGGCCGCATTTGGAGTATTGCATACAGTTCTGGTCACCGCAATATAGGAAGGACGTGGAGGCTTTGGAGCGGGTGCAGAGGAGATTTACCAGGATGTTGCCTGGTATGGAGGGAAAATCTTATGAGGAAAGGCTGATGGACTTGAGGTTGTTTTCGTTGGAGAGAAGAAGGTTAAGAGGAGACTTAATAGAGGCATACAAAATGATCAGGGGGTTAGATAGGGTGGACAGTGAGAGCCTTCTCCCGCGGATGGAAATGGCTGGCACGAGGGGACATAGCTTTAAACTGAGGGGTAATAGATATAGGACAGAGGTCAGAGGTAGGTTCTTTACGCAAAGAGTAGTGAGGCCGTGGAATGCCCTACCTGCTACAGTAGTGAACTCGCCAACATTGAGGGCATTTAAAAGTTTATTGGATAAACATATGGATGATAATGGCATAGTGTAGGTTAGATGGCATTTGTTTCGGTGCAACATCGTGGGCCGAAGGGCCTGTACTGCGCTGTATCGTTCTATGTTCTATGTTCTATGTTCTAAGGGATGTGATAGCACTGGAATATGTGCACATCTCTGATCCACATCTCTAAATCACCCTCAATCCCCAGCCTCCGTATTTTCTGCAATAGTCTACCGTGGGGAACCTTATCAAACGCTTTGCTGAAATCCATATACACCACATCAACTGCTCTACCCTCGTCTACCTGTTCAGTCACCTTCTCAAAGAACTCGATAAGGTTTATGAGGCATGACCTACCCTTCACAAAGCCATGCTGACTATCCCTGATCATATTATTCTTATCTAGATGATTATAAATCTTGTCTCTTATAATCCCCTCCAAGACTTTACCCACTACAGACATGTAATCTCTCCCCTGGCCTCCCAGAGAATCCCAGGATAAATCCCATCAGGACCGGGGGACCTATCTATTTTCAGCCTGTCCAGAATTGCCAACACCTCTTCCCTACGTACCTCAATGCCATCTATTCTATTAGCCTGAGTCTCAGCATTCTCCTCCACAACATTATCTTTTTCCTGGGTGAATACTGATGAAAAATATTCATTTAGTATCTCGCCTATCTCTTCAGACTCCACACACAACTTCCCATCGCTGTCCTTGACTGGTCCTACTCTTTCCCTAGTCATTCGCTTATTCCTGACATACCGAATGAAAGCTTTTGTGTTTTCCTTGATCCTACCTGCCAAATACTTCTCATGTCCCCTCCTTGCTCGTCTTAGCTCTCTCTTTAGATCCTTCCTCGCTACCTTGTAACTATCCATTGCCCCAACTGAAACTTCACACCTCATCTTCACATAGGCCTCCTTCTTCCTCTTAACAAGAGATTCCACTTCTTTGGTAAACCACGGTTCCCTGCCTGACCAGTACATACTTATCAAGAACACGCAGTAGCTGATCCTTGAACAAGCTCCACTTATCCAGCGTGCCCAACACTTGCAGCCTACTTCTCCACCTTATCCCCCCCAAGTCACCTCTAATGGCATCATAATTGCCCTTCCCCCAGCTATAACTCTTGCCCTGCGGTGTATACTTATCCCTGTCCATCATTAACGCAAACGTCACCGAATTGTCATCACTGTCCCCAAAATGCTCTCCTACCTCCAAATCCAACACCTGGCCTGGTTCATTACCCAAAACCAAATCCAACGTGGCCTCGCCTCTTGTTGGCCTATCAACATATTGTGTCAGGAAACCCTCCTGCACACACTGTACAAAAAATGACCCATCTAATGTACTCGTACTATATCTTTTCCAGTCAATATTTGGAAAGTTAAAGCCTCCCATAATAACTACCCTGTTACTTTCGCTCTTATCCAGGATCAACCTCGCCATCCTTTCCTCTACATCCCTAGAACTATTTGGAGGCCTATAGAAGACTCCCAACAGTGTGACCTCTCCTTTCATGTTTCTAACCTCAGCCCATACTACCTCGGAAGATGAGTCCCCATCTAGAATCCTCTCCGCCACCGTAATACTGCTCTTGACTAGCAGCGCCACACCTCCCCCTCTTTTGCCTCCTTCTCTGAGCTTACTAAAACACCTAAACCCCGGAACCTGCAACATCCATTCCTGTCCCTGCTCTATCCATGTCTCCGAAATGGCCACAACATCGAAGTCCCAGGTACCAACCCATGCTGCCAGTTCCCCTACCTTATTTCGTATACTCCTGGCATTGAAGTAGACACACTTCAAACTACCTACCTGAACACTGGCCCCCTCCTGCGACGTCAAATCTGTGCTCCTGACCTCTATACTCTCATTCTCCCTTACCCTAAAACTACAATCCAGGTTCCCATGCCCCTGCTGCATTAGTTTAAACCCCCCCAAAGAGCACTAACAAATCTCTCCCCCAGGATATTTGTGCCCCTCAGGTTCAGATGTAGACCATCCTGTCTGTAGAGGTCCCACCTTCCCCAGAAAGAGCCCCAGTTATCCAGAAATCTGAATCCCTCCCGCCTGCACCATCCCTGTAGCCACGTGTTTAATTGCTCTCTCTCCCTATTCCTCATCTCACTATCACGTGGCATGGGCAACAACCCAGAGATAACAACTCTGTTTGTTCTAGTTCTGACATCCTTGTCCCCTTTCCTACCTATGTCGTTAGTGCCAATGTGGACCACGACTTGGGGCTGCTCCCCCTCCCCCTAAGGACCCGGAAAACACGATCCGAGACATCACGTACCCTTGCACCTGGGAGGCAACATACCAAACGTGAGTCTCTCACGCTCCCACAAAATCTCCTATCTGTGCCCCTGACTATCGAGTCCCCAATTACTAATGCTCTCCTCCTCTCCCCCCTTCCCTTCTGAGCAACAGGGACAGACTCCGTGCCAGAGGCCCGTACCCCATGGCTTACCCCTGGTAAGTCCCCCCCCCCCACAAGTATCCAAAGCGGTATACTTGTTTCTCAGGGGAACGACCGCAGGGGATCCCTGCACTGACTGCTTCTTCCCAGTCCCTCTTACAGTTACCCATCTATCTCCAATCTTTGGTCTAACTAATTCCCTGAAGCTGCTATCTATGACCCCCTCTGCCTCCCGAATGATCCGAAGTTCTTCCAACTCCAGCTCCAGTTCCCTAACTCGGTCTTGGAGGAGCTGGAGATTGCAGCACTTCCTGCAGGTAAAATCAGCAGGGACACTAACGGCACCCCTCACCTCAAACATCCTGCAGGAGGAACATTGCACTCCCTTCCCTGCCATCCCTCTAACTTTCTACCAAGATCTGGCTATCAACTAAATTAAATTATTAGAAAAAAATAATAATAATAATAATAAAATATGATACTTACCTCACACCAATGGGTTTTATTATTAGGTTAGAGGAGGAGGGCGGGTGGGAGACACTACACGTGTAGTGTCTCGGGTTTCCTCTCCACCAGAATTTATTGGTGAGGGTCTTCCCAGAAGTCCGCGGGTTGAACTTCCTGTTCCCGCCTTAAACACTAAAAATTTTTTTAAAAACACAGCAAAGAGGGACCGAAAACGGGACCAGGTAAGTGTTTACCGCTGAAATTGACTAGCCTGCTCCTGTGAAGATCTCCCAGAAATCACTGACGCACCGCTCCCGCTGAAATCGACTGGCCTGCTCCTGCAAAGACAAGTGTTTTTAAAGGAGAGACTTACCTCCCAGAAATCACTTGCGCACTGCTCCCGCTGAAATTGACTAACCTGCTCCGTTCCCGCTGAAATCGACTGGCCTGCTCCTGCAAAGACAAGTGTTTTTAAAGGAGAGACTTACCTCCCAGAAATCACTTGCGCACTGCTCCCGCTGAAATTGACAAACCTGCTCCACTCCCGCTGAAATCGACTGGCCTGCTCCTGCAAAGACAAGTGTTTTTAAAGGAGAGATTTACCTCCCAGAAATCACTTGCGCACTGCTCCCGCTGAAATTGACTAACCTGCTCCGTTCCCGCTGAAATCGACTGGCCTGCTCCTGCAAAGACAAGTGTTTTTAAAGGAGAGATTTACCTCCCAGAAATCACTTGCGCACTGCTCCTGCTGAAATTGACTAACCTGCTCCGCTCCCGCTGAAATCGACAAATCGACAATCCTTCTATAATGTGGATTCCAGAACTGCACACAATACGCTAGCTGTGGCCTAACTAATGTTTTATATATTTCCAGCATATCCTCTCTGCTCTTAAACTCTATGCCTCGGCTAACAAAGGCAAGAATACCAAAAGACTTCTTCACTACTGTATCCACCTGCTCTGCTCCCTTAAGGTACCAGTGTGCATGTCCACCAAGGTCCGTCTGATCCTTGGTGCTTTCCAGGGTCCTGCCGTTTATCATGTATTCCCTTGCCTTGTTTGTCCTGCCAAAGTGCCCCCCCCTCACACTTATTCACACTGAGTCCCATTTGCCACTGATCAGCCCATCTGACCAGCCCGTCTATGACCTTCTGTAATCTAAAGCTATCCTCCTAGCTATTTACCAGCCCACCAATTTTTGTATCGTTCGCAAGCTTACTAATCAACCCTCCTACATTCATATCTAAATCATTTATATAAACCACAAATAGCAAGGGCCCCAACATTGATTCCTGCGGGACCCCACTGGACACAGGCTTCCAGTCAGAAATACATCTCTCGACCATCACACTTTGCTTCCTGCCACTCAGCCAATTTTGGATCCAATTTGCCAAATTTCCTTAGATCCCATGGCCCCTTACCTTCACTATGTGTGACCTTGTCAAAAGCCTTGCTGACATCCAATTAGACTACGTCAAATGCATTTCCCTCATCGACACACCTGGTCACCTCTTCCAAAAATACAATCAGGTTGGTCAGACATGACTTTCCCTTAACAAAACCATGTTGGCTGGTCTTGATTAATCCCCACCTCTCCAAATGTAGATTAATTCTGTCTCACAGAATTGCTTCCAATAATTCCCCACCACTGAGGTTAGACTGACTGGCCTGTAGTTTCCTGGTTTATCCTTTCCTCCATTCTTGAATAAACAGTACCATATTTGCTATCCTCCAGTCTGCTGGCACCTCTCCTGTGGCCAGAAAGGAATTGAAAATTATTTCCAGCGCCCCTGCTATTTCCTCCCTTGCCTCATTCAACAGCCTGGGATACATTTCATCTGACCCTGGAGATTTGTCTACCTTTAAGTCTGCCAGACCACTCAGAACCTTATCTCTGTCTATGTTAATCTCTTTAATTTTATGACAGTTATTCTCCCTGATTTCTATACCCACATTGTCCTTCTCACGAGTGAACACTGACACAAAGTATTCATTTAGAACTCTACCTACATCCTCCGGCTCTACACACAAATTACCACTGTGGTCCATAATGGGCCCTATTCTTTCCTTCGTTATCCTTTTACGCTTAATATATATTTTTTAAAACAACTCAGGATTGTCTTTTATTTTACCTGCCTGTATCCTTTCATATCCCCCTTTTGCTCTCCTAATTTCCTTTTTAAGTTCCCTTTTGCATTTTCTACATGTTTCTTGGGCTTCTGCTGTTTTGAGCCCTCGATATCTGCCATAAGCCTTCCTTTTCCTCCTGTTCCAATACTGTATATCCCTTAATACCCAGGGTTCACGGGATTTGTTTGTCTCTATTGGAACATGTTGGCCCTGTACTCTCCCTATTTCCTTCTTGAATGTGTCCCACAGTTCTGTCACAGATTTACCTAAAAATGGCCACTCCCAGTCCACTCTGGTCAAGTCATAACTGATCCGATTAAAATCGTCCTTCCCCCTGTTTGGAACTTTGATCTCAGGCCCATCCTTGTCCTTTTCCATAACAATCTTGAATTTAATGGAGTTATGATCACTGTCTGCAAAATGCTCCCCCACTGACCCTTCAACCACTTGCCCAGCTTCATTCCTGAAAATTAAGTCCAGGACCACCCCCTCTCTTGTAGGACCTTCTGTGCACTGGCTTCAAGGGTTCTCCTGGATGCATTTTATGATTTCCTCTCCCTCTGAACCTTTCACACCCAGTTAATATTGGACAATTTGAAATCCCCCACTATCATCCCCTATTACTTTTACACTTCTCTGTAATTTGCCTAGATATCTGCTCTTCTATTTCTCTCAGACTGTCAGGGGGCCTACAGAACACTCTGAGCAATATGATTGCTCCTTTTTGGCTTTTAGGTTTTACCCATATGCTTCAGTTGAAGAGCCTTCTAAGATGTTGTCCCCCCCCTAACTGATGTAAGGGTTGATGTAGTTTATATGGATTTCAGCCAAGCCTTTGACAAGGCCCCACATGGGAGACTGATAAAGAAGGTAAAAGTACATGGAATCCAGGGTAAAGTGGCAAGTTGGATCCAAAATTGGTTTAGTGATAAGAGACAGAGGGTGGTGGTAGAAGGCTGTTTGTGTGACTGGAGGGTGCTGTTCAGTAGCGTACCACAGGGTTCCGTGCTGGGTCCTTTATTGTTTGTGATACATATATAAAATATAGAAGAAAATGTTGGGGGGAGTGGGGATGATAAATAAGTTTGCCCGTTACAAGAAGATTGCCCGGGTGGTTGACAGTGAAGAAGAAGGTTTGGGATTACAGGAGGATATGGACAGATTGGTCAGATGGGCAGATTGTTGGCAGATAGAATTTAATCCTTAAAAATGTGAGGGGATGCACGTTGGAAGGAGTAACAAGACAAGCGTGTACTCAATGAATGGCAGAACACTTGGAACCTCAAAGGAGCAGAGGGATCTTGGGTGCTTGTCCACAGGTCCCTGAAGGTGGCAGGACAGGTTAATAGAGTAATTAAGAAGGCATACGGAGCACTTGCCTTTACCAGTCGTGGTATAGATTATAAGAGCAGGGAGGTTATGTTGGAGCTACACAAAGCTTTGGTTAGGCCACAGCTAGAGTACTCTGTGCAGTTCTGATCACCGCACTATAGGAAGGATGTGATTGCACTGGAGAGGGTGCAGAGGAGATGCACCAGGATGTTGCCTGGGATGGAGCATTTTTGCTCTGAAGAGAAGCTGAATAAGCTTGGGTTGTTTTCTTTGGAGCAGAGGAGGCTCAGGGGGCCCTTGATTGACGTGTATAAAATTATGAGAGTGATGGACAGGGTGGATAGCAAGCAGCTGTTCCCCTTAGTTGAAGCGCAATAACAAGGGGGCATAATTTAAAGGTGAAAGGCAGGAGGTTTAGAGTGGATTTGAGGAAATGATTTTTCACCCAGCAAGTGGAATCTGAAATGCACTGCCTGGGAGGGTAGCGGAGGTTGGAAACCTCACAATCTTTACAAAGTACTTGGATGAGCACTTGAGATGTCATAACATTCAAGGCGATGGACCAAATTCTGGGAAGTGGGATTAAGTGTAGATTTTGTGTAGGTGCAGGCTTGATTGGCCAAAGGGCCTCTTCTGTACTGTATGATCCTATGATTCTAAGATGGTTTTGGTAAGCATAAGGTTAGAAACCAGTGTGGAATCAGAATCATAGATGGTTGCAGTATGTACTGTAACAGGATCAGGGTAGGTGTAGGTGATTATGACCTACAAAGCATATCTGAAGAATTTAGGGTTCTAGAACAGTTTCATCATAGTTGTATGATAGTGCGGGTTCTGGTGACTGGCTCACTCTGATCAAAGACGTAACAATATTGTGGATCTAGAATTGATTTGTTTTTGGTTGGTCATTCTATTTTTGATAAGGGTAAGTTTGATAAGTTATCATGTATGCTGTGCCTTTTCTTATTTTGCTTGCCTCACACAACATCTCCTCAGGCAGTTAACATAATAATAATAATAGCTTATTGTCACAAATTGGCTTTAATGAAGTTACTGTGAAAAGCCCCTAGTCGCCACATTCCGATGCCTGTTCGGGAATTGAACCCGCGCTGCTGGCCTTGTTCTGCATTACAAGCCAGCTGTTTAGCCCACTGTGCTAAACCAACTCCTCTGGAAACATGTACCCAGTTTCCTGCTTATGCCACTTGGAGAGTAGCGAGGTTAAACAGGGAAGACTATCTCTCTGATCTTCTCTCCTCCCTTTGGGGAACCAGCTCACTTCCACTTCTCAGCTTATTGTGATAGCACGGTTCAGACTGCAGCCTTGCTCTGTGTGGTGATTCATGCCAAAGGCTTAGCCCATAGAACAACCCCTGAAGCACTCCTGAAGACATGCAATCGTGAGTGGGATGTTCCAGCTGTTCCCACTGGCAGGATTTTCCAGTCCCGCCAATGGTGACACCCCCCTCCCCCCCCGCCAGCCATGGATTCACCAGTGGCAGAGGGTGTGAACAACAGGAAACCCAGTCGACAGCAGTGGAATTTGAAGATCCCGCTGCCGGCCAATGGCGGGCCTCCTCTACCACCGCAACACACACCATGGGGGGGGGATTGTAAAATCCTACACAGTTTAAGAATAAGTGGTCTACCATTTAAGGTGGAGATGAAGCGCAATTATTTTTCTCAAATTGTCATTAGTATGTGAAGTCCTCTTCCCCAGAAGGTAGTGGAGCTGGGTCATTGAATTTATTCAAGGGCAGAACTTAACAGATTTTTGATAGACAAGGGACTCAAGGATTGTGTGGGGGGTAGACAGGAAAGTGGAATTGAGACCACGACCAGATCATCCATCATCTTTTTGAATTGTAGAGCAGGCTCAAAGAGCCGAATGTCCTACTCCTATTCCTAAATCCCATCTTCCGATAACAATCCGTCACACAAGGCTCTGTGCTTGATGCACTTTCCCCAGGGACACACACTAAGACAAACAACAAGTAGCACTAGAAGACCATTAACTTGGTGGAAGACTCATTTTGGTCTGGCTGGGTCCTGTTGGCCTTCCAGTGCAAAGAGCTGGCCATCACCAAATGGTGCAGTCAGGCTTTTTGCAAGGTCCCGGGCTACAGTATGCTGAGAGACACACTAAATCAACGGGGCAGTCACCACAAAGGCCCAATGGTGAACCGCCACAGTCTAAGGCTCTTCCAACATAGCAAAGAGAGGGGCTGGAACCCGAGTATGCACCAGAGTCCGACATGAAATGTAAGCGTATAGTGTAAATATAACTTGTTATTGCAGGGGCCATGAGACACCTCAGAGAATCACGTACTGTGTTGCAAGAAATTGAACCAAATTGCCCTTTATGCAATGTTAAATTTGAGCTGTTAGGTACTGTATCTTTACATATTTTATTAATAAAGTATATTTTTGGAAAAAATAGAAAACGTCTAACAAACTATTTAACAAAGACAGAACCTGTGGGTGGTGAAACTGTCTCCACATGGATCTCGATGCTGCTTAATGATATGTTAAAGGCATCAGAAGAAAAGCTCAAATCAAATTGTTTCAAATTATTCCCCTATGACTCCAGTTTTGCCACGATATTTTTATCCATACACCTGTCGATCTTTTCAGGCTTTTCACATATTCCACAGGAAAGGCGTGCCCAATTCAAGGGCCGGCAGAGACGTTGAAGATAAATCTCACTGCAATGCTGGTGATGTGTGTGGAAGAACTCACTACTGGCATTTATTCAGTGCTGATCTTGATGAAGTAAAACAGCACCCTCTTTAGGAGAAGTGAGCTAGCATCAACAATGTGTAAGCCCAGCTACATATCCCCTCAAATACAAAAGAGAACGTTTTGCTCTGAAACATATTCTTCACCTTTTGCCACAGAATTATTCCATGAAGACACTTGCTGGGTGTACTTTTCTAATGCAGTGAGAGATATTTAGTGAAAGGATTGACCAACAACTTCATCGAACCTTTTAAAGATGAGCAGAGTTGCAGGTTTCCTGTCATGGCAGCAAGTTAACCTAGAGGAATGGTTGATGTATCCTCTTTAGAACCAGCATTGCGGAGGTCTTGTGGCGCAGTGGATAGAGTCCCTGCCTCTGAGCCAGAAGCTCCGGGTCGAGTCCCACCCCAGCACTTTTTGGCCAAGGAAGGTGGGTTCATACAGTAGTCAGGTACGTTGAGTGTCACCTGAAAATCCTTCTAACATGGCTGGCAGTAAGAGCGGGACTCCTGGTCAGCCATGCTTGATGTAGAGTGGGACCCCTCAAGCCCGCGACAGACCTATGACCCGTTCCAGGATATACTAGCTATGAAAACAGACAAAAGTCTGCCTTAGTGCACACTAGGTGCGGGAAGAGAATTAGAATTGGTAGCGGTCACTTTCCATCAGATTCAGTGCAGGAGGCATGTTAGAGTGCTTACTAGGCCTACTGTTATCCTCAAAGGATTAATTCTCACGCCTCATTGATATTTCACTAAACTACTCCGATGCCATCGGGATTCCAGCTTCAACACTCTTACGAACGATACTAATGTTTCAACACAAGAAATTCTGAAAATCCCGATAAAATTATTCCCATTTTTCCTCAGAAGAACATACTGCTTAGTTTAGCTTTATTGGTGTGTTTTTTTATCCCTGGAAGCATCAAAGGGAGCTTTATTGTCTCATTGGTGCCGATAGCAACTAAACTCAGAGTCCTTACATCGAATCAACATTCTTTAAATATTCCAGCAAGTCTTTTTGGCAGTTCTGATCCCTGTAGAACGGTTGACTGACAACTTCAATAAGGCTCATCATCTATTCAACCTGCAACCTGCCCCATCCCACTGTTGCTTCAGTTATTCACAGAGCTCTGCAGTAAAGTCAGGTTTGTTTGCATGTGTGGCATTAATCCAGACAGGTTCCCCAGCTCTCGCAAGATTCGTTGGGCAATGGAAAGAAAAGGCAAAGGAGTTGCCAAACAAAGCGTTGCTTATATTCTCTGGATCTACTGACCCTTCCAAATCCAATGAGGAGATATCTCAGTGCACGTCAGAGAAGGAATAATTCCTCGTCAAATGGGCCAGGCTGATGACCAAATTATGCTGAGGCTGATTGTGCCAGATGCTGTAGGCTGTCCCTCGGTTGGTGGCCCTCTCACCTCTGAGTCACAAGGTTCTGGCTTCAAGTTCCACTCCAGGCATCCAGTGCACAATGGGCGGCACGATAGCACAGTGGTTAGCACTGTTGCTTCACAGGGCCAGGGTCCCAGGTTCGATTCCCGGCTTGGGTCACTGTCTGTGCGGAGTCTATACGTTCTCTTTGTGTCAGCATGGGTTTCCTCCGGGTGCTCCGGCTTCCTTCCACAAGTCCCGAAAGACGTGCCTGTTAGGTGAATTGGACATTCTGAATCCTCCCTCAGTGTACCCGATCAAGCGCCGGAATGTGGCGACTAGGGGCTTTTCACAGTAACTTCATTGCAGTGTTAATGTAAGCCTACTTGTGACAATAATAAAGATTATTATTATTGAGCACAAAAATCAAGGCTGATATCCCAGTGCAGGACTGAGGGAGTGCTGCCTCGTCGGAGTTGCCATCATTTGGATGAGTAGGCCTTAAACCAAAGCCTCGTCTGCCATCTTGGGTGAATGTAAAAGATCCTGTGACACCTATTATCCCCAGCGGCCTGGCCAAAGTTATCCCTCAGTTAACATTGCAATAAAACAGTCTGTGAGGTATTTTCCTCTCTTTTATTCCGTGCAGAAGGAGGCCATTTGGCCCATCGAGTTAGCACTGACCCACTGAAAGAGCACCCTGCGTAGGCCCACATCCCTACATTATCCCCGTATCCCCACCTAACCTGCACATCTTTGGACACTAAGAGACAATTTAGCATGGCCAATCCACCTAACCTGTACATCTTTGGATAATAGGAGTAAACTGGACCACCCACGGAAAAACGGAGAGAAAGTGCAATCTCCACAGAGACAGGGATCCAAGGCCAGAATTGAATCCGAGTCCCTGGCTCCAGGAGGCAGCAGTGTTAACCACTGTGCCCCCATGCTGCCCCTTTAGCACATTGTTGTTGGTGGGCCAGTGCTGTGCACAAAATCAGCTGCCGCATTTCCTGCATCACAACAGTGACTCTACCTCAAAAGCACTTCACTGGCTGTGAAGCACTTTGAGACATCCAATGGTGTGAGAAGAGTTATATAAATGGAAGCTTTTTTGCAGTTGCATCATCCAGCACTGCACACAGTTTGGTGCAAAACATCATGTTAACACAAGGACTAGGATATCCTGGAAAGACAGGCTGCTCCAATTGTACAGAATCAAAACTCAGCAGAAGGCTATTTTATCGGTCCCATCTATTCCGAAGCTCGATCCTTCTTCATTATAAAAACGTAACATGCTAGGAAGACTGAGCAGCAGCTGTGAAGAAAGGGTTAACAGTCGACCTTTTCCCTATTTTTGTTTCTTTTTCCCTCTCAAATAGTTTGTTTGAGCTTCAAAATGACAATATTTAGCTGCACAGCAGTGGCCGGCGCATTGTCAACTTCTTTTACATTTAGCACATCGTCCTTGTAATCAGTGTTTATGGTGATGTCCCAGGGGAAGGACAGAAGTGAAAGGTTCTTTAGGTTTTTCCCAACTGCCAGTAACGTGACTCACTTATGTGAAGCTCAGAGGCCTAAAACACAAAAATAAAGTCATCACAAACATTTAAAAAACAAGGGAGTATGCATAACTGAGGGGCTGTTTAGCACACGTCTAAATCGCTGGCTTTGAAAGCAGACCAAGGCAGGCCAGCAGCATGGTTCAATTCCCGTAACAGCCTCCCCGAACAGGCGCCGGAATGTGGCGACTAGGGGCTTTTCACTGTAACTTCATTTGAAGCAATAAGCGATTTTCATTTTCCATTTAATCAATGCCTTGACCATGCGATTGTTCAACATTACAAGCCTATCCACTAAAGTACTGTAATAGCTGGCACGGAGCCTACAGAGTGGGAATGGTTATCGTCCCCATGGTCTTTGGTAGGGAGTGCGGACGAAATGGCTCCCCAATCTGAACTATCACAAATGAGAGGGATTGAATCTCATTATACTGTTTTTCTCCAAAGGAGGACCAATGGAATTCTGGTCGGAAGCACAGCACAGAAACTGACTGTGAACCATTAACGGGCCATGTCACACGACCCAGGCCTCTGGACCTTTGAACAGGATTAACATTACATCTTTCGACTCACTGGCAGACTGCTGTTTTAACATCAACTGCAGAGGACTCCAGCAGCCCATCTGAGCCATCAGTCAGTTGCCATCTCTCAATTTCACGAAGCCTACAGCAATTTAAAAGTCTCTGATCAACACATGCCGAGTGGTCAAGAGATAAAAAGCCCGGCATGTTACAGTGTTATTTATGTTAAGGATTTCCACATCGCCATCTCCAACCAGAAACCCACTGGGTGACTTCCGGTTGCGGTGAGGATGAGCTAGCCGCACGTTTCGGCGGCTCCAGCTCCGACGGACCTTCGGGCTCTTTTAAGAGCCCCAAAGGGGATTTTTTCGGCCGAGCAACCCGGTGCGGGGTGTGTGGGAAGGGAGTCCCCCCCGAACGACGGAAGAAAAAACCGGCGGCGTCGGCTGCAGCCTGAAGAATCTTCGACCATAAGGTCAGAGGGAGTGGAAGACAAAATGGCGGCGGAGAAATCGCAGGCGACATGGGGGCCTGAGCAGGACGAGGTCGTGAGATGGTGCGTGGACCTGCTGAAGAAGGAGGTACTGACCCCGATGCTACAGGCAATTGAGGGGCTTAAGGAGACTTTAAAGACCCAGGAGACTGAGCTTCGCGTGGTGGAGCAGAAGGTGTCAGGTATTGAGGACGAGGTCCTGGGCCTGGCGGTTCAGACTCAGACGCACGAGGCACTTCATAAAAAGTGTGCTGAAAGGATCGAGGCCCTTGAAAACGGAGCGCGAAGGAAGAACCTTAGGATACTAGGTCTCCCTGAGGGTGTGGAAGGAGTGGACTGTGGAGCCTACGCAAGTAAGATGCTGAGCTCACTGATGGGAGCTGAGGCCCCTGCGGGCCCCATGGAGGTGGAGTGGGCAGGTCGGATCCCGGCGAGAAGACCAAAAGCGGGAGAACCACCGAGGGCGATAATCGTGCGATTCTACTGCCTTAAGGTCAGAGAAGAGGTCCTGAGATGGGCTAAAAAGGTGCGGAGTAGCAGATGGGAGAATGCGGTGGTACGGATATACCAGGATTGGAGTGCGGAGGTGGCGAGAAGGAGGGCGAGCTTCAACCGAGCCAAAGAGGTTTTGCACAAAAAGAAGGTGAAGTTTGGGATGCTGCAGCCGGCAAGACTATGGGTCACGTATCAGGAGCGACACTATTACTTCGAGACGGCGGAGGAAGCATGGACCTTTATTAAAGAAGAGAAACTGGACCGGAACTGAGGGACTGATGCTGCAGGGAATTGTTATTGTTATTGTTTTGTTAATGTTATGGTGAAAGTTAATCGAGAAGTAAACAGGGAAGGGGGGAGACACTGGGGAAATGTGGGCGCCGGTGAGGGGGGAAAGACGGGACATAGTCGGAGAATGGGGAAGGGGAGGGGGAGGGGAAAGGGAGCTGCGCCATAAGAGGCGGGTCAGGTAAAGGGATGTTCCCGCGGCAGAAAGAATAAGGCGGGAAAACAGGCGCAAGGCGGATGGGAGTTCCCTCACACCGGGGGGGGTCGAGGAGTGAGCAGGAGTAGCCGGGGTCAGTTGAAGTCAGCTGACTTACGGAAGTGATATGGGGGGAGCAATCAAGCTAGATAGGGATCTAGCGGGGGGGGGGGGGGGGGGGACAACTGGGTTGCTGCTGCGGAAATCCAAAAGGGAATGGCTAAAGAGTGGGTGGTCGGGGACGGTGTGCGACGCTGGGGGAGCGAGCGGGAGCGCGGAGGCAGGATATGGGACTGGCCTAGAGAAGGTAATGGCTAGTTGACACGGGAGGGGGGCAGGTAGCCCCCTAGTGAGGCTGATCACGTGGAACGTGAGAGGCCTGAATGGACCAATAAAAAGGGCCCGAGCGCTCGCGCATTTGAAAGGGCTAAGGGCAGACGTGGCTATGCTCCAAGAGACGCACCTAAAGGTGGCAGACCAAGTTAGGCTAAGGAAAGGATGGGTGGGACAGGTGTTCCACTCAGGACTGGACGCAAAGAACAGAGGGGTGGCCATTTTGGTGGGGAAACGGGTAGCATTTGAAGCAAAGAACATCGTAGCAGATAGCGGAGGTAGATATGTAATGGTGAATGGTAGGCTGGAGGGAATGGAGGTCGTGTTGGTTAATGTGTATGCCCCAAATTGGGACGATGCGGGATTCATGAGACGGATGCTGGGGCGTATACCGGACCTGGAGGCAGGAAATTTGATTTTAGGAGGGGACTTCAATACGGTGCTGGACCCGGGGCTAGATAGATCCAGCTCAAGGACCGGAAGAAGGCCGGCAGCGGCCAAGGTACTTAAGGGGTTTATGGGCCAAATGGGGGGGAGTGGATCCATGGCGATTTCTAAGACCTAGGGCTAGGGAGTATTCCTTCTTCTCCCATGTCCATAAAGTGTACTCCCGGATAGATTTTTTTGTTTTAGGAAGGTCATTGATCTCTAGGGTGGAAGAAGCTGAATACTCAGCCATAGCGGTTTCGGATCATGCCCCACATTGGGTGGACCTGGAAGTAGGAGAGGACAGGGAGCAGAGAACACTCTGGCGATTAGATGTGGGACTGATGGCGGATGAGGGAGTGTGTGCAAGAGTGAGGGGGTGTATTGAGAGATACCTGGAGGTCAATGACGACGGCGAGGTCCCTGTGGGAGTGGTCTGGGAAGCACTAAAAGCGGTGGTCAGAGGAGAGCTGATCTCTATTGGGGCCCACAAAAGGAAAACAGAGGCCAAGGAAAGGGATAGATTACTGGGGGAAATTTTAAGGGTGGACAGGGAATTTGCAGAGACCCCGGAGGAGGAGCTGTACAGGGAGAGGAGACGACTCCAGACCGAGTTTGACCTTCTGACCACCAGAAAGGCGGAGGTACTGTGGAGGAAGGCACAGGGGAGGAGGTACGAATATGGGGAAAAGGCTAGTCGCCTGTTGGCGCACCAACTGCGAAAGAGGGCAGCAGCGAGGGAGATAGGAGGAATTAGGGATGAAAGGGGAGACACTGTGCGAAGGCCAGGAAAGATAAATGAGGTGTTTAAGACCTTTTATGAGGAACTGTATAGGTCTCAACCCCCAGAGGGAGAGGAGGGGATGTGGCAGTTCCTGGACCAATTGAGGTTCCCGAAAGTGGAGGAGCAGGAGGTGGCAGGCCTGGGGGCGCCGATTGAGGTGGATGAGGTTATTAAGGGACTGGGAAGCATGCAAGCAGGGAAGGCTCCGGGGCCGGACGGGTTCCCGGTGGAATACTACAGAAAATATGTGGACTTGTTGGCCCCGTTGATGGCGAGGACGTTCAATGAGGCCAGGGAAGGGGGGACTCTACCCCCGACGATGTCGGAGGCGACGATATCGCTAATTTTGAAGAGAGACAAAGATCCGTTGCAGTGCGGGTCCTATAGACCTATTTCACTATTGAACGTGGACGCCAAGTTGCTGGCAAAGGTACTGGCATCGAGGATAGAGGACTGTGTCCCGGGGATGGTGCACGAAGACCAGACAGGGTTCGTAAAAGGGAGACAACTGAATGTTAACGTGCGACGACTATTAGGGGTGATAATGATGCCCCCAGTGGAGGGGGAGGCAGAGATAGTGGCGGCAATGGACGCAGAGAAGGCATTTGATAGGGTGGAGTGGGAGTATTTATGGGAAGTGTTAAGGAGGTTTGGGTTTGGGAACGGGTTTACTCGCTGGGTTAGACTTCTTTATGGGGCACCAACGGCAAGCGTAGTTACAGGTCGACATAGATCGGAGTATTTCCGATTATATAGGGGAACAAGACAGGGATGCCCGCTGTCTCCATTGTTGTTTGCGTTGGCAATTGAACCTCTGGCCATGGCGTTGAGAGACTCCAGGAAATGGAGAGGGGTGATTAGAGGGGGAGAAGAACATCAAGTCTCATTATACGCGGATGACCTATTGCTATACGTGTCGGACCCAGCGGGGGGGATGATAGAGGTTATGCGAATTTTGAGGAGGTTCGGGGAATTCTCGGGGTATAGGCTAAACATGGGGAAGAGTGAATTATTTGTGATACATCCAGGGGACCAGAGTAGAGAGATAGAAGGCTTACCGCTAAGGAAAGTGGAAAGAAACTTCCGATACCTGGGGATTCAGATCGCTAGGAGCTGGGGAACCTTGCACAGACTTAATTTGACACGGCTGGTAGAACAAATGGAGGAGGACTTCAAGAGGTGGGACATGCAGTCTTTATCGCTGGCGGGTAGGGTGCAAGCAATTAAGATGATAGTCCTCCCGAGGTTCTTATTTGTATTTCAATGTCTCCCTATATTAATCACCAGGACCTTTTTTAATAAAATAGATAGGAGCATCACGAGCTTTGTGTGAGCAGGAAACGTTCCGAGAGTAAGGAGGAGGTTCCTTCAGCGTAGTAGGGATAGAGGAGGACTGGCACTACCGAACTTGGGAGATTATTATTGGGCCGCCAATGTGGCAATGATACGTAGATGGATGATGGAGGGTGAGGGAGCAGCGTGGAAAAGACTGGAGAGAAAGTCCTGTAAAGGGACGAGTTTAGAGGCGCTGGTGACGGCACCGCTACCGCTCTCACCTAAAAAGTATACCACGAACCCAGTGGTGGCGGCAACACTGAACATATGGGGACAGTGGAGGCGACAGAGAGGGGTGCGGGGTGCGCTGGTGTGGTCCCCTATCAGGAACAACCATAGGTTCGCCCCAGGAAGAATGGATGGAGGATTTCAGAGCTGGTACCAGTTGGGAATTAGGAAGGTGGGAGATTTATTCTTAGATGGGACTTTTGCGAGCTTGGGAGCATTGGAGGAAAAGTATAAGTTACCCCGGGGAAATTTCTTGAGATATATGCAGGTGAGGGCGTTTACTAGACAACAGGTGAGGGAATTTGCGTTGCTCCCGACACAGGGGATACAGGACAGGGTGCTTTCAGGGGTGTGGGTCGGAGAGGGCAAGGTGTCAGAGATTTACAGAGAGATGAGGGAAGAGGGGGAGGAGTCGGTGGGAGAACTAAAGGGAAAGTGGGAAGAAGAATTAGGGGAGGAGATAGAAGAGGGTATGTGGGCTGATGCCCTAAGCAGGGTAAACTCCTCTTCCTCATGTGCCAGGCTTAGCCTGATTCAATTTAAGGTGCTACATAGAGCACACATAACAGGGGCAAGATTGAGCAGGTTCTTTGGAGTGGAGAACAGATGTGGGAGGTGTGGCGGGAGCCCGGCAAACCACGCACATATGTTTTGGGCGTGCCCGGCACTGGAAGGGTATTGGAAGGGAGTGACGGGAGTGATTTCGCAGGTGGTGAATGCCCGGGTCAAACCAAGCTGGGGGTTAGCTCTATTTGGAGTTGCGGAAGAGCCGGGAGTGCAGGAGGCGAAAGAGGCCGATGTCGTGGCCTTTGCGTCCCTAGTAGCCCAGCGCAGGATCCTACTTATGTGGAAGGAGGCGAAACCCCCCGGACTGGAGGCCTGGGTAAACGATATGGCGGGGTTTATTAAACTGGAGCAGATAAAGTTTGCCCTGAGAGGATCGGCTCAAGGGTTCACCAGGCGGTGGCAGCCATTTCTCGACTACCTAAGGGAACGTTAGAGGGAAGACAGATGACCAGCAGCAGCAACCCAGGGGGAAGGGGGGTGAGGGGGGAGGGGGGGGCGGTTTAGTTTAGTATAGGTCAATAGATAATGGGGTTTTGTTACTTGTGTATTGTTAAAAATTTCTATTTTGTTATCGTTCCGTTTGTTTTGTAAGAGGGAAAAATGTTGTTTAGAAAAAATTTTCAATAAAATATATTTTTTTTAAAAAAGAAACCCACTGGGTCTGAACTCAATCACAAAGTAAATAATCTCTGGACTTTGACTTCTGGCACTCACATGAATGAATATTCATTTCTATGACTCTTGGGCTGACTTTACAAATATCCATAGGAACTCTTTTTTCTATCCCTTCCCCACGCTTTACTGTGTTTGTGTGTGTGTGTGTGTGTGCGCAATGGAGAGGAAAGTTGTGAACATCTCTCCCCTGGGTTTTAAATGTAGCATTAAAAAAAACTATCTCTGAGTTAAAAATAACCTGCGTTTGCTGCAAGTTGTTAGTAAACTGGATCACACAAACCAAAGGTTTGGGAAAACAGTGCTGCTCGTGGACAGTTGGTGAGTACAGTTGCCTGTCTCACTCCTGCCCCTGTTAATGTGGAACAGCAAAGTTCAGTAGTGCACAGCATAAAACTGAATAAAAAACACAAAGGTCAGCTATAATCCTCCGGTACACGCCACAACAGGAATACAATCCAAAAAGATCATGATGGATCTCATATTATAACACAGATAGGGCGAGCAGGGTGGCACAGTGGTTAGCATTGCTGTCTCACGGCGCCGAGGTCCCAGGTTCGATCCCGGCTCTGGGTCACTGTCCGTGTGGAGTTTGTACATACTCCCCGTGTTTGCGTGGGTTTCGCCCCCACAACCCAAAGATGTGCAGGGTAGGTGGAATGGCCATGCAAAAATTGCCCCCTTAATTGGAAAAAAATGAATTGGATACACTAAATTTAGCCCCTTCCTCTGTTCCACGGCATCCAGGAGCATGCCGAGGTCGCCATCTTTGGACCTTGGCGCTGCGTGATGGGCAGCCATCTTGCAAGGGTCGGCCGTGTGTTGGGTGAGGGGTGGGGTGAGGGAGTGGGTGAGGGGGTGTATTACTCCACCCCGCAATCCACTCCCTCACCCCCATCCGCCTGTCGAGCCATACATGCTGTATTGTGTCTTGCAGGACCACCCAGCGATGGACCCGGCCCATCAGGTGCACCCAGCCAGTGCCAGGGCGGCCATCCCCCAGAGACTCAAGCACCGATGGGAGAGGGCAGCCGCAACAACAGCCCTCTGGCCGAGTCAAGCCAGGAAAACACAATCCAGGGGATGGAAACACAGGGGACAGGACACCACAACACCGGGGACCCGGACTTTGGGTCCGATGAGGACATCAACTTTACATCACTGCTGTCTCCTACACTCCCACCATCGCAGAGACTCTCACCTCGGTTCAGCCTCTTTAGTGATGAGGCTTCTGGGACACTCACTGGTGAGCACCACACAGCCGCTCTGGTACAGCAGGTGGAGGTAGGAGCAGCCGAGGGGCCGGACGGTCGGAGGACAGACCGGCCCCCAGCAACCAGCTGCCGCCCAGACAGTTTCCAGGTTCCTGGAATAACCACACCCACCGGTGACCCGATACAGTCAGAGACACAAGAACGTGAGATGGGGATGATGGCCACGGTGGAGGCAATGGGGGGCGACGGTGTCGGACATGGGTCGGAGTATGCAAGGCCTGAGGCATTCTGTGCACGCGGCGTCCATGGCCCAGGAGAGGGCTGCCTTTTCACAGGCAGCCATGAGCCAGAGCCAGCTGTAGATTGCTAGCAGCGCTCAGCACCATGGCCCCAGTCTCAGCAGGCCATCGCTGAGAGCATCGGCGCCATTGCCCAGGTGCTGGCCAGCGTCGCACAGACCAAGACAGGGATGTCCCAGTCCCTGAGCTCCATGGCTGCAAACTTGCATACCCTGGTTGATCCCAGAGCAGGCTTCCAGGACTGGCAGTGCCAGGGGTCAGGGATGCTTTGGGTGTTGGATCCGCTTGCACCCCCATCCCATTGGGCAACCCCGAGGGAGGAGGAGTACTGGGGCTCGTTCCGGAGCCACCTGCAGGGGAGGTCCCGGAACACTGTGGCACCTCGGACTCTACCCCCCCCCCCCACACACACTTCCCCCCACTGTCCCTGGTGTATCTGGTGGGCAGCGGACAGAACAGGGTGGCAGCACACCATCCCAGTCGCCCGCGGCACAGCCTGGCCCATCCAAGCCTGGCCGCCCCAGGAAATGAGCACCAATGGGGACCCTAGGTAGGGCAGGAGCAAAGCAGTGCACCTCCACTTCTGCTGTGCTGTCTGAGGAAATACCGAGACGTAGTCATAGGGCCCGTAAGGCCAGAAAGGTAGACACTTAGTAAGTTGGCATTATGATCTGCAGGGGGTAGGGATAGACAAAGTTTCATCATGGCGCATACCCTCCTCCACAACCAGGTGCCATGGTATACATGGTAGCCCCGGTTGGCAGCTCGCACCCCATCCAAGCAGGTACCCCACCCCCGCCTGCCCCCTTGGTGCCCGACTCCTGTCGCCCGTCCCTCCTGCCAGGGCCACCGTTTGATGGCACTGCCCTCACCGGGGGCTGCCATGGGTGCAACCCTGGATCTACCTGCCGGTGGGTGCGCCGACTGGGTGGCTGGGTAGGGGGGGGGCTGCCTTTGGGGGTAGGGGCCGGCACCCATCCAAATGGCCGGGAGGCCTGGGCTGAGCCACCGCAGATGTCTGCCCCACTCCCCTCCGGCACCGCCACCACCGCCCCCCCCGCAGGCCGTGCTGTATCGCCATCCTGAGGTACCCCACGCGACCCTTACCTCCTCCGGCTGCAGCATCAGCCAGCACGACTGGTTGACGCTTGTTTAAGCGTGTTCGAACCACGCTGGCGGGACGTCGGCCTATCCGGGCCGTAGTATCTTTGGGGGCCCGGAGTATCGCACATCGGGCCACCCCTCGCGGTTCTCCGGGCCATGCGGCACCCGCCGCGTTCGCGCTGTTTTACCCGGTTCGGAGGTTTGTGTCCCAGAGTCGGTACGGCATCGCGGGCCGTCGCGGCGTGAACGCCAATTCTCCAAGCCCGCGCCGGCTTGGTGAATCCCAACCCTGGTGACTGCAGTTCACTGGGCTCATCCAAAGAGCTCAGGTATTTTAAAATAAAATCTAATTTCACTTGTGTTGCAATTCCGGGTCAGGTGGGGCTGGATCGGACCGTGTTACCCCTGGGTGTCATGACAACAGGCATCTCCGCAGTTAAATCTGTCGGTATTTTGGGAGGTTAAATGCCAGCCGTTATAGTTTATTCTAATACTTCAATGCAGAAATATGTAATGTGATACAATTCTGTCAACTTTCCCACCCGTTAATTCAAACTATTTTGATTGGTGGAAGGTCCTTTGTAGTTGGGAGATCTCAGATTATCTGGTTTGCTACTGCTGTATCTGAGAGACCCTGCTCAGCTCTGTGGCATGTCCCTGTGCCTGGGGTGGGTTACAACACACTTGGGCAGGGCGCCCCCCCCCCCCCCGCCCCCCCCCTCCCCCCGCCCCTCTGGGCCCGATCCCTGACAAGGGAAATCTGGCACCCGGGCACCTTGGCACTGGCCAGCCTGGCACCCAGGCAGTGTTTCCCAAGTTTCACTGTGTAAAGTGTTTAGAAGGCTACTTCTGTCGGAGGATTCTATGGTCAGAGTCATTCTGTGTTGTGGCCATCAAATCATTAGGAGTCAGGGATAAGTTTCAGGCCTCTGCAGTATTTTGCTTCTTTCTCCACCTTCATGGTTAATTTGAGAGTCAAAATGATGATATTCAGTTGCACAGCATTCTGCTTGCACTCCTGGAAATACCCTGATCTCAAGCTGGCACTGCCCTCGCACTGCCTAGGCACAGCTAAGGCACTACCCTCTCTCCACGATCCGCCACACTCACCTCCGAGATCCCCGGGGTGACCTACTCGTCAGGTACACACCTCAGACCAGTCGTGCTTCACATTGTTCTGACATCATGCCACCAAGGATGGATTTTTTTTGACATGGGAGGATGATTTCGGCATATCGTAGAATTTTCATAGAATTTACAGTGCAGAAGGAGGCCATTCGGCCCATCGAGTCTGCACCAGCTCCTGGAAAGAGCCCCCTACCCAAGCCCACAACCTCACCCCATCCTCATAACCCAGTAACCCCCACCCAACACCAAGGAGCAATTTTGGACACTAAGGGCAATTTATCATGGCCAATCCACCTAACCTGCACATCTTTGGACTGTGGGAGGGAAACCGGAGCACCCGGAGGAAACCCACGCACACACGGGGAGACAACGCACAGACAGTGACCCAAGCCGGGAATCGAACCTGGAGCTGTGAAGCAATTGTGCTAACCACTATGCTACCGTGCTGCCCACGGTATCATATAATATGAATATGTTAATTTATTATAATATCGCTCCTGACGTTGAAAATTGGGAAATGCAGCCCGCCATTGACCGGTGGGGGGGGGGGGGAATCGCTTCCTGGTTTGATGTCGTTGGGAAACGCGGCTTTGGCCTTCTTTGACCTGCCGCCAAACCCGCCCACTGCCCTGAATGGCAGCAGGAAATCCAGGCCTCTGTTTCTCACTGAATGTTGTGTGTGTGTGGGGGGGGGGGGGGTTATGAAAGGTCATTCACTTTTTAACTCTGTTTTACCTTTTCCACCGATGTTGCCTGACCTAGCAGGTGTTTTCCAGTATCTCCTGCTTTGATTTCAGTTCTTTCCTCTTTCCAACCTTTCCTCCTGTCAATATCCTTCGAACACTTTTTTAAAACCTCCATCCATAATTGCTGCTTGTGCTCATTGTGCTTGCGCTCAATCCCTGCTACCGACTTTGGCTCTGGCCATTCCATTCTGCTCTTCAACCTTGGGAGTGCCTTGTACCTGCTCCTTCCCTTCATGTTGGCCACTATGATGTCTTGCAGGCTAACCTCATTGTACCAGGTCAAAGGTGGCACAATGGCACAGTTGTTAGCACTGCTGCCTCACAGCGCCAGGGACTCGAGTCGATTCCCAGCTTGGGTCACTGTCTGTGCGGAGTTTGCATGTGGGTCACTGTCTGTGCGGAGTTTGCATGTTCTCCACGTGTCTGTGTGGGTTTCCTCCGGGTGCCCCGTTTCCTCCCACAATCCAAAGATGTGCAGATTAGGTGGATTGGCCATGCTAAAGTGGGGTCAAAAGGTTATGTGGGGTTACAGAGATATGGCAAGGGAGTGGACCTAGGTTCGGGTGCTCTTTCAGAGGGTCTGTGCAGACTCAATGGGCTGAATGGCCACCTTCTGCACTGCAGGGAATCTTATTCGATGACAGAGCGGCAACATGTTTTTGTAGGGTTGTGTTTCATTGTGGCTCCTGTTTAAATGCTGTATAATACTGTGTTCTGTTGTAAATGTTATTTAGATATTTCACAGTTGGAGGCTAGTTCATATTAACTTTCATGTGATAATTAATTAGTGTCCAAAGCAGAAAATCTGCTCAATGGGTGAATCAGGTGCAAACCTGAGCTTTGCACGCTAGCAGTGGGAGAGCGACCACATCCGGAGTGAGGCCACAGGCAGGGTGAGCTTTAAACTTGGGACTTTGAAGCAGAGTGGGAATTCGGTGCAGAGTGGGAAGAGATGCTCTTTACTTTTTATCCTTGCTTTGTAACTTTTAATCTTCACAGAGTGTTCTTGCCCTGCTGCAGCTATGGCTATAAGGGAGAGAACTGATTGGTAAGAAGTGGGCAAGGTCGGTAACTTTCATCAATTATAGTTTGAAAATATCTTTTGTTTTTTTTAAACTGTAAGGGTTATAATTGTAGTAACAAGACAAGCAAAGAAGGGCCATAGAGAATTGGATTTAATCTAATATCAAGCATCTTCCAAAGGTTTAATTTAAAAGGGTAAATTGTGCCATGAGAACTCAAAGCCTTGGTTTATTCCTCTTGCTGCATGTGGGAGGTCAGGAACATTTCCAATGCCCAGAGCCAGCATGTGTGAAGGAAGTGTCTCCACCTACAGCTCCTGAAAGCCCGGTTTCGGAGCTGGAGAGGCGGCTGTGAACACTGTGGAGCGTTTGTGAGGCGGAGAGTGTCGGGATAGCACATATAGAGAGGTAGTCACACCGCAGACTCAGATGCTACAGGCAGGAAGGGAATGGGTGACGGCCAGGCAGAGCACGAGAGCGAGGCAGGTAGTGTAAGAATTTCCTGTGGCCATTTCCTGCAAAATAGATATACTGTTTTGGATACTGTTGAGGGGAATGACCTCTCGGGGAAAAGCAGCAACAGCCAAATTCATTGCACCAGAGTTGGGTCTGCTGCAGAGGGAGGAGTAAGAAGTGTGAGAATGCAATAGTTATAGGGGATTCAATTGTAATAGGAATAGACAGGCATTTCTGTAGCCATAAACAAGAGTCCAGGATGGTATGTTACCTCCTGGGTCATGGATGCCTCGGAGTTGTTACAGGTCATTCTGGAGGGGGAGGGTGAAAAGCCAGTGGTTGTGGTGCACATCAGTACCAATAACATAGGTTAAAAAAAGGGATGAGGTCCTGAAAGTAGAATATAGAGTTATGGGCCAGGGTTTAAAACTCCAAAGTGTATTATGGAGTTCACCTGACATATAACTTTTTGTTGAATTTGGCTAGGATGTGCACAAGAGCCTTCACTTGAGGTGTGATTCATCAGATCTTTTTAGACACTTCAATCAAAATAAGCTTTATTCTAAGAACTTAGTTAACATTTATATGTAATCAAACAGCAAGAGGTTTAATCAATTACAAGCATAAAGACCCCACACAGCTGCAGTAATATATGTATAACACTGAATGAATTCCCCCTTAACTGTTCCAATTCAAAAACAAAATCCCATAAAGCAAAAAACCCTTTTTAAGGGTGTGACCCAGTACTCTGCATTCTCACTTGAATAAGACTGGCTTTTCCTGAGATTCTGACCCGTCTCATCAGCAGGTTTAAACCCTTCCGGAAAGCAAACAATGGGCGGGATTCTCCCCTACCCGGCGGGGTGGGGGTCCCGGCGGGACGGAGTGGCGCGAACCACTCCAGCATCGGGCCGCCCCAAGGGTGCGGAATCCTCCACATCTTTAGGGGCTAGGCCTGCATCTTTAGGGGCTAGGCCCACCCCGGAGTGGTTTGTGCCCTGCCGACTGGCGTGGAAGGCCTTTGGCGCCACGCCAGCCGGGGCCGAAGGGACTCCGCCGGCCGGCACGAGTCCCGGGAGCATCAGCGGCTGCTGACGTCATCCCCCCGCATGCGCAGGGTGGGGGTTCACCTACGCGTCGGCCATGGCGGAGGCTGATGGTCGGCGCGTAGGAAAAGAGTGCCCCCATGGCACAGGCCCGCCGCGGATCGGTGGGCCCCGATCACGGGCCAGGCCACCGTGGGGGAACCCCCCAAGACCAGATCGCCTCGCACTCTCCCCAGGACCCCGGAGCCCGCCCGCGTCGCCAGGTCCTGCCGGTAAGGGACCTGGTTCAATTAACGGCAGCGGGACTGGCATAGAAGCAGCGGGACTTTGGCCCATCACGGGCCGGAGAATCGCCGGGGGGGGGGGGGGGGGGCCCGCCGACTGGCGGCCGGCAGGGGTGGGATTCACGCCCCCCCCCCGCCGATTCTCCAACCCTGCGGGAGCCGAAGAATCCCGCCCAATATCTTTTAAGTTACCAAAAGAGCAGCTAGCTGTTAACAATGGTTTTTTTCTTGGAACAACTCTTCAAAATGAAGATATAGAGAGACAGTTCAAAACACCTCTCTGTCTGAGTCCACAGTAGCCAAATGTGAAAGCGAAACCAAAAAAAAACAGCTCACAGAGCCACAGCCCAGCTCAACCCACACAATGACATAATTGTAGCCATGTGATAAGCCAAAAACCTTTCTTAAAGGGACACTCACATGACAATAGGGAGTTAGAATGAAAGTTGAGGAGTCGGACCTCAAAGGTAGTGATCTCAGGATTACTACCAGTGCCACGTGCTAGCCAGAGTAGAATTAATAGGATGTATCAGATGAATACGTGGCCAAAGAGATGGTGTGAGGGGGAGGGTTTCAGATTCCTGGGTCATCTCCTCTCCCATTGACACATGTTACCAGAAGTATGCACCATCTGCAAGGTGAACTGCAGGAATGCACCAAGACTCCTTAGATCGCACCTTCCCAACCCATGACCACGACCATCTAGAAGGATGGGAGTAGCAGATCCATGGGGACACCGCCACCTGGAAGTTGCCCTCCAAGCCACTCCTGACTTGGAAATATATTGCCGTTCCTTCCCTATTGCTGGGTAAAAATCCCCTCCCTCACAGCACATGGGTGTACCTACACTAAACGGCCTGAAGCAGTTCAAGAAGGCAGCTCACCACCACCTTCTCAAGGGCATTAGGATTGCGCAATAAATGCTGGCCTACTCAGAGATGCCCACATCCCATGAATGAATTCAGAAAAATTAAATTTTGACGAATGCATTTGATCTTAAAGAAAGCACAATAAGAACAAATTAATAGAATTAAAAATTACATCTGATTTCATGCACTGAGGAGTTTATCCAATTTGCACACACAGTTCAGGTTATAAAACACAACTGACTAATTTTGGCTAAGATCAAGTGTAGTGTCTGCTCTGCCTTTTGGCTCAGATCTGGTATGCCTCTCTTGTGGGGACCATGAATTGAATTCAATTTGAGTTTGAATTGTTTTATGGAGCAGGCGAGGAGCTGGATTAGGGGTTCGCCCCTGACGTCACTCTGAGCCCTGGCTTGGTAACTCAGAAAAAGTAATACAACTTCCGGTTGCGGCGATGAGGAGCTAAGCCGCACGTTTCGGCAGCTCCCGCGATAACGGACTTTCGGGCTCCCCACAGGAGCCCCAACGGAGCTTTTTTTGAATTAATCCTGTGTGGGAAGGTGCAGTAAGGTCCCTTCTTACAATATATGGCCGAGATCAGCAGTGGAACGACGAGAAAAGAGGCCCTGGAGCAGAGACTAAAACGAGGGGAAAAGAGCAAGATGGCGGAGGGCGGAGAGCGAGCAGCGTGGGGGCCAGACCACCAGGAGTTCCTCAAGCGATGTGTGGAGGAGCTGAAAAGGAGGTGCTGGCGCCAATGCTGTTGGCGATCGAGGGGCTGAAGGAGACCCAGAAGACCCAGGCGGTGGAGCTTCGTGAGGTGAATGATAAAGTGAATACTAACGAGGACGAGATCCTGGGCCTGGCGGTAAAAATGGGGGCGCACGAGGCGGTGCACAGGAGGTGGGCCGAGAGAATTGAGGTCCTGGAGAACAGGTTGAGGAGGAAGAACTTCCGGATTCTGGGTCTTCCCGAAGGAGTGGAGGGAGCTGATGCCGGGGCGTACGTGAGTATGATGCTCCATTCACTGATGGGTGCGGAAGCCTCTCCGACCCCCCTGGAGCTGGAAGGGGCTCACTGGGTCCTGGCGAGGAGACCCAAGCCAGATGAGCCGCCAAGGGCGACAGTGGCAAGGTTCCATCGCTTCGCGGACAAAGAAAGTGTGCTGAGATGGGCCAAGAAGGTGCGGAGCAGTAGATGGGGGAAGGCGGTGATCCGAGTTTACCAGGATTGGAGCGCGGAGGTGGCAAGGAGGAGAGCTGGCTTCAACCGGGCCAAGGCGGTGCTGCATAAAAAAAGAGTCAGGTTCGGCATGCTGCAGCCTGCGCGACTGTGGGTCACTTATCAGGACCGACACCATTATTTTGAAACGCCAGAAGAGGCTTGGACCTTTATTCAGACGGAAAAACTGGACTCAAACTGAGGGGATGTGGTTGTGGGGGGAGATGTTGGTTGTATGTGGGGTTGTAAATATGGGCAAAGAATATTTAATGGGTGGGATGATGGATGGGGATGTGGGTAGAGTTCTGGTTAAAATTCCTAAAATTTCCCTTTTTTCTTTTCTGTAGACGGGATGATGATGATGGGGAATATGGGCGTCGGTGCTGGAGGGAGGTGAGACTCGGGGATGAGGGAACCGGGATAAGGGCCGCAACAGGAGCTGCGCCACAGGGGGCGGGGCTGGTTCAAGAAAGCGCGGGTTTTTCCCGCGCCCCAGAAAAAAGGGAGGGGAGACTCCCACACGGGGAGATCAACGGGAAGGCGGGGAAAGCCGGGGTCAGCAGAAGTCAGCTGACTCACGGAAGTAACATGAGGGAAGCAAAAGAGCTAGATGTGGACCTGGGGGGGGGGGGGGAAGGGGAGGGAGGGATTCTAGGGTTGCTGCTGCACTGTCCGAAGGGGAACTGAAAATGGAAGAGGTGGTTGGGGCGGGGGTTCCCCGCCTGGGGGACTGGAGGGTGCGGGAGCATGGGACTGGCCTAAGATAGAAGATGGCTAGTCGGGGGGGGTGGTAACCCCCCAATCCGGCTGATCACGTGGAATGTGAGAGGCCTAAATGGGCCGGTTAAGATGGATCAGACGGGGGGAGTAGATCCGTGGAGATTTGCCAGGCCTTTGGCCAGAGAATTTTCTTTTTTCTCCCACGTACATAAGGCCTACTCCTGGATAGATTTTTTTGTTCTGGGCAGGGCATTGATCCCGAAAGTGGAGGGAACGGAGTATTCGGCCATAGCCATTTCAGACCATGCCCCGCATTGGGTGGAGTTAGAGCTGGGGGAGGAGAGGGACCAACGCCCGCTGTGGAGATTGGATGTGGGACTGCTGGCAGACGAGGAAGTGTGCGGGACGGTGCGCGGGTATATTGAAAGGTATCTGGAGGCCAACGACAACGGGGAGGTGCAGGTGGGAGTAGTATGGGAGGCGCTGAAGTCGGTGGTCAGGGGAGAGCTAATCTCCATCAGGGCTCATAGGGTGAAGAGAGAGGGTAGGGAAAGGGAGAGGTTAGTGGGGGAGATTTTAAGGATGGACAGGAGCTATGCAGAGGCTCCTGATGAGGGACTACTCAGGGAGAGACCAAGTCTCCAGACGGAGTTCGACCTGTTGACCACAGGGAAGGCAGAGGCACAGTGGAGGAAGGCACAGGGGGCGATATATGAATATGGGGAGAAGGTGAGTCGGATGCTGGCACATCAGCTCCGTAAGAGGATGGCAGCGAGGGAAATAGGCGGAGTCAAAGATGGCAGGGGAACTACGGTGCGGAGTGCGGGGAAAGTGAATGAGGTTTTTAAGGCCTTTTACGAGGAGCTGTATAGGTCCTAGCCCCCAGGGGGAAAAGAGGTGATGCAGCGATTCTTGGACCAATTGAGGTTCCCAAGGGTGGAGGAGCAGGAGGTGGCTGGTTTGGGGCGCCAATGGGGGTGGAGGAGCTGGTTAAAGGTCTGGGGAGTATGCAGGCAGGGAAGGCCCTGGGGCCAGATGGGTTCCCGGTGGAGTTTTACAGGAAGTATGTAGACCTGTTAGCCCCGTTGCTGGTAAAGACCTTCAATGAAGCAAGGGAGGGGGGGACCCTGCCCCCGACAATGTCGGAGGCGACGATCTCTTTGATCTTGAAACGGGATAAGGACCCACTGCAATGTGGGTCGTATAGACCGATCTCGCTCCTTAATGTAGATGCTAAGTTGCTGGCAAAAATGTTGGCCACGAGGATTGAGGACTGTGTCCCGGGGGTGATTCACGAGGACCAGACGGGATTCGTAAAGGGTAGGCAGTTAAACACTAATGTGCGAAGGCTCCTAAATGTGATAATGATGCCATCGGTGGAGGGAGAAGCGGAGATAGTGACAGCCATGGACGCGGAGAAGGCCTTTGATCGGGTAGAGTGGGAGTATCTCTGGGAAGTGTTGAGGAGGTTTGGGTTCGGGGGAGGGTTTATTAGTTGGGTTAAGCTCCTGTATAAAGCCCCGGTGGCGAGTGTGGTCACGAACCGGCGGAGATCGGAGAATTTCCGGCTGTATCGAGGGACGAGGCAGGGGTGCCCCCGTCCCCTCTGCTGTTTGCATTAGCAATTGAACCTTTGGCCATGGCGTTAAGGGAGTCGGGGAAATGGAAGGGGGTGGTTCGAGGGGGAGAGGAACATCGAGTGTCATTGTACGCAGACGACCTGTTGATGTATGTGACGGATCCAGTGGAGGGGATGGTTGAGGAAATGCAGATCCTACGGGAGTTTGGAGACTTTTCGGGCTATAAACTCAATGTGGGAAAGAGTGAGCTCTTTGTGATCCATCTGTGGGACCAGGGAAGAGGTATAGACGACCTACCATTGAGGAGGGTGGAAAGGAGCTTTCGATATTTGGGGATTCAGGTAGCTAGGAGTTGGGGGGCACTGCACAAACTTAATTTGACGCGGTTGGTGAAACAGATGGAGGAGGATTTTAAAAGGTGGGACATGTTGTCACTCTCGCTGGCGGGTAGGGTACAGTCGGTTAAAATGGTGGTCCTCCCGAGGTTTCTTTTTGTTTTCCAATGCCTCCCAATTGTAATTACTAAGGCCTTCTTTAAGAGGGTAAGCAGGAGCATTATGGGATTTGTGTGGGCGAGCAAGACGCCGCAGGTAAGGAGGGGGTTCTTGGAGTGTAGCAGAGATAGAGGCGGGTTGGCGTTGCCGAACTTGGGTGGTTACTATTGGGCAGCCAATGTGGCAATGATCCGTAAGTGGGTGATGGAGGGAGAGGGGGCAGCGTGGACGAGGTTGGAGATGGTGTCCTGCAAAGGAACAGCCTAGGGGCGCTGGTGACGGCACCGCTGCTGCTCTCGCCGACAAGGTACACCACGAGCCCAGTGGTGGCGGCAACGCTAATGATCTGGGGGCAGTGGAGACGGCACAGGGATGCGACGGGAGCTTCGGTGTGGTCCCCGATCAGAGACAACCATCGGTTTGTCCCAGGAAGGATGGACGGGGGTTTTCAGAGCTGGCATCTGGCAGGGATTAGAAGATTGGGGGACCTGTTCATTGACGGGACGTTTGCGAGCTTAGGGGCGCTGGAGGAGAAGTTTGGGCTACCCCCGGGAAACGCTTTCAGGTACATGCAGGTGAGGGCGTTTGTGAGGCGGCAGGTGAGGGAATTTCCGCTACTCCTGGCACAGGGGGTTCAAGATAGGGTGATTTCGGGAGTATGGGTTGGAGAGGGCAAGGTGTCGGCGATATACCAGGAGATGAAAGAAGAGGGGGAGGCTTTGGTAGAGGAGCTGAAGGGTAAATGGGAGGGGGAGTTGGGGGAGGAGATTGAGGAGGGGCTATGGGCTGGTGTCCTAAGTAGGGTTAATTCCGCTTCCTCGTGTGCCAGGCTTAGCCTGATACAATTTAAGGTGGTTCATAGAGCGCATATGACGGGGGCGAGGCTGAGTAAGTTATTTGGGGTGGAGGACAGATGTGGGAGGTGCTCAGGAAGTCCGGCGAACCATGTCCATATGTTTTGGTCATGCCCGGGGTTCTGGAGGGGTTCTGGAGGGGAGTTGCGGGAACAGTATCTAAGGTGGTGAAAGTCCGGGTCAAGCCAAGCTGGGGGCTAGCAATATTTGGAGTAGTGGACGAGCCGGGAGTGCAGGAGGCGAAAGAGGCCGGCATTCTGGCCTTTGCGTCCCTAGTAGTCCGGCGAAGGATCTTGCTAATGTGGAAGGAGGCGAAGCCCCCCAGCGTGGAGGCCTGGATAAATGATATGGCAGGGTTTATCAAGTTGGAAAGGATAAAGTTTGCCTTGAGAGGGTCTGCGCAGGGGTTCTACAGGCGGTGGCAACCGTTCCTAGACCATCTCGCGGAGCGTTAGATGAAGGTCGGACAGCAGCAGCAGCAACCCGGAGGGGGTGGGGGGGGGGGGGGGGAGGGGGGAACATCGTTTGTTGTGGGGGTGGGACATCGTTTGTTTGGGGGGGGGGCGAGGGGGGGGCGGGGGGGAGAGTTCCCTTGGGGGGCATTTGAGCAAGAAAACACATGAATGACCCGGAAACTGACATGTACGGGAAGAATCCAATGTACAAAGATCTGTACCTTATTGACTTGCCATGTTCATGTCTTGCCACGCGAGTTCTCTTTCTTTTCTTTGTTGCGGGGGTGGGGGTTTGTTTGTAAGGTGGAAAATATTGTTGAAAAATTCTTAATAAAAACATATTTTTAAAAAAAAGAAAAAGTAATACAGTTTATGACAAGACAGCCTCGATCTGACTGGAACTCCTGCTAGGGGATAAAACAGTACGAGCCACTGGGCGGTGCTCTGGAGCGTATCATTCTGCTGAGCCAATGTGTGCACTCAGTGGAAGGTTAATGAGCAGCACTTTAGGGTGGAGTGAATTATTACTACACTTCTACAAAGGTATTTTTCAGATTTAAAAAAATCCTTCAAACATATTCTTATTTTGCAGGGGCTGCTTTTTTTTTTCCAAAAGAATGTCTGTGGTTAAATGTATTCTGCATGTTGACAGAATCTGTTGTAGGCCTTTGTAGTCCCTGCAGCTGTATTCACAAACTAACCCGCGCACAAAGTGATACTGTTGAGGTGGTTTTCAAATTTAGGCTGCTGGAAACCAAGGCCTACTTTACAAATTGCAAATCTGCAGGTTTGACAGGTTAGGTCCGTAGAATTGATATTCATATGGCTATGTACTGTAGAACTTTATGCTGTTGGTCTTTAAAAATATTTAATGGCTCTTTGAATTCTATTGTGGAAATTCTAGGGACTCACTTGTTCACGGATAATAATATGTTTCAGGGGAGGCTGGGGGCGGGTTAGGGGTTGTGAGAGGTCGGGGTGGGATTTCAAAATGAGCTCTTCAGTGCAGGAAGCGAGGTAAGTGCAGCCTCGCCAAGGCCAAAAGAAACAGAGTTCCTTTTGACCTGAAATGTTCTCACCGCTGCAGGCATTGAGAAACACCCCGCTTTTTTTCCCGTTAAAATGCGCCCTTCGTATGTTTTCTGGAGTGGGGAACTAAACACGCTGACAAGACCGGCTCCCTCAGGCGCCCAGATCTCAAAGGTAAGTTGAAGGTCACACCCATGGACATCGCAAACCCTGAAGACATGAGCAGCAACCACAAGCCTTGACCCCGGAGGGGCAACCTATCTCCCCCTCATCACTAAATGTCTGCATCACCCCCACATCACGCAGGCATAAGGGTGACCTGGCTCCACCCCCATTCATCCTCGGAGAAGGATACTCCACTCTGGGATCGCTGAGGGCCCCTCACCTTTAAGGCCATCCCCACTTTCATCACCCCCCCCCCCTCCCCACCCGCCCGCCCAACCTTCAGATGCCCCCTAGCGAGGGCATGATCCAAATCGCATTGGGTGCCGCTAGTAGGTGCCAGCCGCGAACCCCATTTAGGGACCCTCCCACTATTCACCGGGAACAGTGGGATCGACGCCAAGCAGAACATGAGCAGAGAATCTCGCCCTTATACTTCTAATGGAAAAGAAATGGCTCCGAGCACTTTAAAAAAGGAGGGGCAAGCGTGGGGCAGGAAAGGAGAAGGTTGGTGGACCAAAGATCAGCGAGGTTTTCAACAGGTTTTGGGCACGGGGTTTGTTAAGGGTAGGTTAGAGTAGGGGGGTAATAAGGGTGGGACCTGTACGAAAGGTAAACGGCTTTTGCACTATGTTTACGGTTTCATGTAGATTGTTTATTTTGTTGTTGTTACTATACCAAAACTATCTCAATAACATGTTTGTTAAAAAAACAGGTTTTGGGCAGATAGAGGAGTTGTGAAGCAGATCAGGCTTTAGAGAGCATTTCAGAGAGCAAGGTCTGGAGTGAGAGAACGAGCAGTGAACCAAGGCAGACAAAGCTGTGGAGGAGCCTGTGAGTAATGCTGCCAAGGGATGGCCTGTGTAAATGATAAAGAAGATAGAGGATAGAAGGAGGAAGAACCTGGTACAAGTGGCTGTATTGAGGCAGATTGATGTGGGCACAGACAAAATCCTGCTCAAACAAAACTATTGCACAAAATATATTGAGCATGGAGAAACATGTTTAAAATCCAATGTTAGCCTTTATTTTAAAGGGAATGGAGTCTAAAAGTAAGGAAGCCTTGCTAAAACTATACAAGGCACTAGTTAGACCACACTTGGAATACTGGGAACAGTTTTGATCCCCTTATCCAAGGAAAGATATATTGCCTCTGGAATCGGTCAATAGGTTGATCCCGGGTATGAAGGGATCTTCTTATGCGGTGAAGTTAAGTAGGTTGGGCCTGTACTCATTGGAGTTTAGAAGAATGAGAGGCAACCTTATTGAGACATACAGGGCGCGATTCACCGATCGCAGGACACCGTGTCTGCGCCGTCGTGAACGCCGTCATGTATCACGACGGCGCGAAACGGGCGCGGGCAGTAACGATCCTGTCCCCCATAGGGGGCTCACGCCGCTGCAGCCTTAATTCCTGGGGCGCACTGGGGGCGGCGCCAACCCCGCATGCGCAGTGGCGACACGCCAGCCCGCGCATGCGCGGTGGCCTTTCTGAACGCTCCAGCCCCAATGCAACATGGCACGGGGCTTCTGGGGCCGGACGCGCAACAAAGTAGGCCCGGGGGGGGGGGGGGGGGGGGGGGAGAGGCCGGCCCACCGGTCATTGGCCCCAATCACGAACCAGACCCCATCGGAGGCGCCCCCCCCCCCCCCCCCCCCCCCCCCCCGTGGACGGAGCCCCCCCCCCCTCCACACAGGCCGCCCCCTGACCCTTCGTGCAGAGTTCCCGCTGACAGCAGCCAGGTGTGGACGGCGCCGGCAAGACTCTGCTTTTTCCGCACGGCCGCTCAGCCCACCCGGGCCGGAGAATCGGCGGCCCGGCCTCGTACAGCGGCCCGCGACCGGCGCCGCGCCGGCGCAAATGGCGTTGATTCTCCGCACCTCGGAGAATTGCGCGCCGCCGGTCGGGGCAGCGTGGCGCGGTTGTGGCGACTCTCCGGCCCAGCGCGGGGTTGGGAGAATCGCGCCCATAGGATTCTCGGGGGCCTTGACAGGGTAGATGCTGAGAGGATGTTTCCCCTTGTGGGAGCGTCTAGGACTCTTAAGGGCACAACCTCAGAGTAAAGGGAGAGATGAGGAGGTATTTCTTCTTCAGGGGATCGTGAATCTGTGGAATTCTTTACTGCAGAGGGCTGTAGAGGCTGGGTCATTAAGTATGTTCAAGGCTGAGATAGACAGATTTTTAATCATTAAGGCAATCAAGGGTTATGGGAAAAGGTGGGAAAGTGGAATTTAAGATTATCACATTAGATCAGTCATGATCTAATTGAATGGCGGAGCAGACTTGATGGGCCGAATGGCCTTTTTCTGCTCCTATGTCCTATGCCACTTTTCCCCAAATTGTTATCATTCAGGGACAAGGATCTAACTGGGTAAGATTCTCAGCAACGGCTCAGAAATCTCTGTACATCAATTTTCCGATCTTTAAAATGGTTCATTCAATGCACACTGAAGTTACACTTTGTTACAAGCAGAGGATTGTCATAAAATATTGCTAACTTCTAACGGCAACTTGAAACAGACACGTACCTTCCCAATCTATCACGTTCGCTGACCAAACAATAATGAATCTGATTGTTCTCAGTCTGTTTACTTAACAATCAAGCATGACAGTGGAAAGATCCACAGTTCTATCTGAATAATATATGTATGATACATTATACACTGGTGTCCTTAGTTACTCACTTATAGTATTGTGAGAGATTTGACACTGTATAAAACACACACCTGACACACTTCACAATTCAATAGAAAAATATTCTTTTATTTAGAAGGCTGATAGCAATGCCACTTAGTTCCTGTTGGCTTTTTCCAATCTTACCAACGCAGCCTCATTTAGGAGCTGGAATTTAACTTCCAATTTATGGGAAGTTCCTTCACCACTTACTCTCTCATTCACTTCAGCTACTGCCTATTTCAACTGCTTCATGACAGAACAGGAATCACAAAGGGACAACATTATCTTAGCAGCTGCAACTCAAGACTGTACTCCAGCCTAGATGTGAGTAATGCCATGTAAGATCCACTCGGATACACTTTAAACACCGCCCCTTACGAGTTCACTGCCAAAACGTACTCTATTTGTAAATGTGACGATAAGGTAACCCGAGAGGCTCTGGGATGCAGTGTCTGCCGGCGAGCCACATTACAACAGCCCCATCACTTCAAAAGTATTTAATTGGCTGGCAATTGAGACGTCCAGTTGTCATGACATTTGCTTTATAAATGCAAGATCTTCTTTTAGTTTTCAATGACCAATAACCGCATAACATAAACTATAGCCCAGGGAATCCTGACTGCTCACTGCACTGAAGGGCAACAAATGGGATCATACCTGCTAGCCAGTCCCTGTATCAGCAGGTGAAGTGCTCACTGAGCTATATTGGCTACCCCCCAGTTTGTGCTAGTGGGCAGAAGGGTGCAGGCAGTGAGATGGCACTCCTGACCTGGCCGGCTCCATTGCATTTCTTAGACCACGTCAATTATTGTGCAGCTGCGCCAGCTTCTCGAGGACCCCTGGTTCACGGCCCCTCAAATGTGTCTTGAACCGTAGTCTGGATGACGGAATCTTTTTGTAACTTCCTAAGGTCTTACCCATGCCCACTCATGCACCCCACCCACCCACAATATCGTTCCCATGCCAACTCATGCCTCCACCTGCCCCACCTCCACAGTCATCCTTCTTCTTCCCCACGCCGAGCAATGCCCTCTACCCCTCATATCCCCAGTGACAACTCAAGCACCCCTATACCCACCATCAGTGGCCCCTCAAATACCCCATGCCAACTCATGCTCCGCCCAGCCACCCCAATGGCGTCTCCTAACCTCCATGCCAACGCATGCTCCTCCACCCGCCCCTAAAGGCCTCTCAGACCCTCCATGCAAACTCATTGCATCTCCATTGCATTCACCCAGTACATACTCGATACAAAATCAGTGAACTTTTATACTGATAATGGCATACATGAAAAAGCTTAAAAAACAGCCATTCATAGCTTAATTTAAAAACTTGCTTTTACTGCAACTCCTCAAAAGTGTCAATCAACCACAACTTTAATTTATCAGTAGGAGAAACTACAAACACTTGTCACCTCTTAATCTTGTATAAGTAAACATTAAGCCATTGGCAAAATGCATCGATGAGAAAAGCAATCTATCAGCTGTTTACACCTGTTTCAACAGACTAATGTAAGCCTGGAGTCTCAGCCAAGCCTCAATATGCTATTACATGTGAAAGCCCAGGCCTCCGTTCAGTGTTGAAAATAAGCAGGGGCGGTGGGAAAGTTGCAAAATGACCTGAAAAGTTCAATCACGTGGGCTACCAATCAGAGGAAAGTATGTGGAAGCGAAAGACTGTTTCTCTGCCAGATTGGCTGCTGATAGGCTCACTAGTAAGCCTATCAGCAACAGGTGTGTGAGAGAGAGAAACTGTGATTCAAGGCACTGCGAGCAGTGAGAAAGTGAGTGGTAACGGTGAGTGAGACTACTGCACCAGAGAAGGGAGCAAGGCTGGGAGTGAGACTACTGCACCAGAGAAGGGAGCAAGGCTGGGGAGTGAGGCTAGGAATGAGGCCAGGGGCTGAGGGAAACAGTAAGGGGAAGGGAGGGGGTGGCTTCAATTAGATCCCTGGAATCCTGTTGGAGAAGGAAGCACCTGTCTCTTATAAAGTCAAGGTCTAAGGGAAGGCTGGAGAAAAGCGTCTGGACCACCTGAGGAGTAGGGAGCCCATACCAGTGGAAACTGCGCCCCGGCGTCAATCACGCCCACCTCTGGCAAACGGAGGACACCAGAGCCATTCCCCCTGACAGACTCGGGATCCAGAGGCCGCACAATGGACGAGCCGCTTTCCATAACCCTCAACCGTTCATTGAGGAAGCGGAGATGCCCAGTCGGCTTCATGCCCCCCTCGATCCAGCTCCGCCGGCCACAGACTCGAGGCCGAGCGCCAACAGGCAGATTGGATTGGATTTGTTTATTGTCACGTGTGCCGAGGTACAGTGAAAATTATTTTTCTGCGAGCATCAACAGATCATTAAGTACATGGGAAGAAAAGGGAATAAAAGAAAATACATAATAGGGCAACACAAGGTATACAATGTAGCTACATAAGCACCGGCATTGGATGAAGCATACTGGGGTGTAGTGTTAATGAGGTCAGTCCATAAGAGGGTCATTTAGAGTCTGGTAACAGTGGGGAAGAAGCTGTTTTTGAGTCTGTTTATGCGTGTTCTCAGACTTCTGTATCTCCTGCCCGATGGAAGAAGTTGGAAGAGTGAGTAAGCCGGGTGGGAGGGGTCTTTGATTATGCTGCCCGTTTTCCCCAGGCAGTGGGAGGTGTGGATGGAGTCAATGGATGGGAAGCAGGTTTGTGTGATGGACTGGGCTGTGTTCCGACCCTCTGAGGTTTCTTGTGGTCCTGGGCCGAGCAGTTGCCATACCAGGCTGTGATGCAGCCCGATAGGATGCTTTCTGTGGTGCATCTGTAAAAGTTGGCAAGAGTTAATGTGGACATGCCGAATTTCCTTAGTTTCCTGAGGAAGTATAGGCGCTGTTGTGCTTTCTTGGTGGTAGCGTCGACATGGGTGGCCCAGGACAGAGTTTTGGAGATGTGCACCCCTAGGAATTTGAAACTGCTAACCATCTCCACCTCGGCCCCATTGATGCTGACAGGGGTGTGTGCAGTACTTTGCTTCCTGAAGTCAATGACCAGCTCTTTAGTTTTGAGGGATAGATTGTTGTCACTGCACCACTCCACTTGGTTCTCTATCTCCCTCCTGTACTCTGACTCGCCGTTATTCGAGTTACGGCCCACTATGTCCGTGTCGTCAGCAAACTTGTAGATGGAGTTGGAACCAAATTTTGCCATGCAGTCGTGTGTGTACAGGGAGTAGAGTAGGGGCGAAGTACGCAGCCTCCAAACTGTTTCTGGGGATGGTGGGTCTGATGCACGATCAATAACTACTAAAACGAGGTTGTAGCACAACTGAAGGCTTTAATAAGGTAGAAGTGTTCCCCAGCAGCTCAGGTACAGAATTAGGGCTGCTGGGACGGCACGGGTTCTTATACCCCGCCTACCGGGGCGGAGCTACCATACTCTACAGCCAATGGTAAAACCCCTAGGTTTAACCAATGGCACTTCAGCCTCTCGGGTACCGTAATACCTGATAATACTACATTCAGCCCCTGTTAAAAAAAAGAGTCCGGCGGAGGTGCTGGTCAGCAACTACAAAATGTAACAACATGGTATAATCAGTTATGGAGGTACCGTGATACCTCCTTACAGTGTTTAGTGATTATTTACAAGCATGTCAGACATGTACATTCAGTGTTTAATATTTACAGATCAGTTAAAATGTTGCAATCAGTCGGTCAGATGCCCTGGTCCTCGGTGGTGTCTCCGGTGGGGGCTCGGGCGTCTGCAACTCCGGGAGCTGGCTTCGATCTCCATGGCAGCTTTGTCACCCCTAGACTGCGCTGGTGGGAAAAACAGGAAGGGGGCGCCTGAAGGAGGCGTCGGTGGGTGGGGGGGCCTAGGCAGGGGCGGCGGGAGGACTGATCCTCCTGTAAGGTGCTGCAGTGAAGGGGAGGGTGGAACTGGCGGCTGGGATGTACGTGGGGTTCCGGTGGGCGCCAGGTCCCGTAGGGAGACCGTATCTTGTCGGCCGTCAGGGAACGCCACGTAGGCGTATTGAGGGTTAGCGTGTAGCAGATGGACTCTCTCGACCAACGGGTCCGACTTGTGCGCCCGCACGTGTTTTCGGAGCAGGATGGGTCCGGGTGTTGCCAGCCAAGTTGGGAGCAAGGTCCCGGAGGAGGACTTCCTGGGGAAGACAAGGAGATGTTCGTGAGGTGTCTGATTGGTGGTCGTACAAAGCAGTGACTAGATGGAGTAGAGGGCCTCCTGGAGGACTTCTTGCCAGCGGGAGACTGGGAGGTTCCTGGACCGTAGGGCCAGTAGAACGGTCTTCCAGACCATTCCGTTCTCCCTCTCTACCTGTCCGTTTCCCCGGGGGTTGTAACTGGTCGGCCTTCTCGAGGCGATGCCCTTGCTGAGCAGGAATTGACGCAGTTCGTCGCTCATAAAGGAGGTCCCCCTATCACTGTGTATGTAAGCGGGGAACCCGAACAGTGCAAAGCTGCTATGGAGGGCCTTGATGACGGTGGTTGCGGTCATGTCGGGGCAGGGGATGGCGAATGGGAACCGGGAGTACTCGTCAATCACGTTCAGGAAGTACGTGTTGCGATCAGTGGAGGGGAGGGGGCCTTTGAAGTCCATGCTGAAGCGTTCAAAGGAACGGGAAGCCTTTATCAGCTGCGCTTTCTCTGGCCGGTAGAAGTGCGGTTTGCACTCCGCACAGATTTGGCAGTCCCTGGTGGCCGTCCTGACCTCCTCGATGGAGTAGGGCAGGTTGCGGGTCTTAAGTAAATGGAAAAAGCAAGTGACCCCCCTGGGTGGCAGAGGTCCTCGTGGAGGGCTCGGAGGCGGTCCACTTGCGCGGTGGCACATGTGCCGCGGGGCAGGGCGTCAGGAGGCTCGTTTAGCTTCCCGGGACGGTACAAGATCTCGTAGTTGTAGGTGGAGAGTTCGATCCTCCGCCTCAAGATCGTGTGGTTTTTTATCTTGCCCCGCTGTGCATTATCGAACATGAATGCCACCGACCATTGGTCAGTGAGGAGACTGAATCTCCTGTCGGCCAGGTAATGCCTCCGATGTTGCACAGCTTCTACTATGGCCTGGGCCTCCTTCTCGACTGAGGAGTGGCGAATTTCGGAAGCATGGAGGGTACGGGAGAAGAAGGCCACTGGTCTGCCCGCTTGGTTGAGGGTGGCCGCCAGAACTACATCGGACGCATCGTTTTCGACCTGGAAGGGGAGGGACTCGTCGATGGCATGCATCGTGGCCTTTGCAATGTCTGCTTTGATGTGGCTGAAGGCTTGGCGGGCCTCTATCGACAGGGGAGAAGTTGTGGATTGGATCAGGGGACGGGCTTTGTCAGCATAGTTGGGGACCCACTAGGCGTAGTAACTGAAAAACCCTAGGCAGCACTTCAGGGCCTTGGGGCAGTGAGGGAGGGAGAACTCCATAAGGGGGCGCATGCGTTCAGGGTCGGGGCATATAACTCCATTTCGCACTACGTAGCCGAGGATGGCTAGGCGGTCGGTGCTAAACACTCATTTATCCTTATTGTATGTTAGGTTAAGGATTTCAGTGGTCTGGAGAAATTTTCAGAGGTTGGTGTCGTGATCCTGCTGGTCGTGGCCGCAGATGGTGACATTATCGAGATACGGGAACGTTGCCCGTAGACCGTACCGGTCAACCATTCGGTCCATTTCGCGCTGGAAGACCGAGACCCTGTTAGTGACACCTAAGGGAACCCTTAAGAAGTGATAGAGCCGCCTGTCTGCCTCGAAAGCAGTGTATTTGCGATCACTAGTACGGAGGGGTAGCTGGTGGCAGGCGGACTTGAGGTCCACCGTGGAGAAGACCTTATAATGCGCGATCCTGTTTATGAGGTCGGATATGCGGGGGAGAGGGTACGCGTCCAGCTGCATAAACCTGTTGATGGTCTGACTGTAGTCGATGACCATCCTATGCTTCTCCCCGGTCTTTATCACCACTATTTGAGCTCTCCAGGGACTGTTGCTGACTTCAATGACCCCTTCCCTCAGTAACCTTTGGACCTCTGACCTAATAAAGATCCGATCCTGGGCGCTGTAGCGTCTGCTCCTGGTGGCGACGGGTTTGCAGTCCGGGGTGAGGTTCGCAAACAGGGAAGGTGGGTCGACCTTAAGGGTCGTGAGGCCGCAGCCAGTAAGGGGGGGTATAGGGCCGCCTAATTGGAAGGTCTGACTTTGTAGGTTATACTGGAAGTCTAAACCCAGGAGTGTAGCCGCGCAGAGGTGGGGAAGAACAAAAAGGTGAACATTTTTGAATTCCTTTCCCTGGACAAAACCCCTTTATCTCTACAGAGTGAGAACTGGAGGCTAGGGAGATTCTTTGATTAACAGGGTGGATAAAGAGGGAACAGCGCCTTACCGTGTCAGGGTGTATAAAGCTCTCCGTGCTCCCAGAGTCAATCAGGCAGGATGTCTCATGACCGTTGATGAAGACGGTTGTCGTTGCCGTTGAAAGTGTTCGAGGTCGAGTTTGGTCCAGGGTCACCGAGGCCAGACGCAGTAGTTGTGGATTTCGTTCAGGCAGTGCGTGGTCGGCCGAGCTGGGGTCCTGGGGCATCCAAGATGGTGTCTCCCATTGGTCGCACATGGTGGTCGGGGGTGGACAAAATGGCGGCGCCCCTCCGTCCAGCGTGGTGTCCGAGGGACAAGATGGCGGCGCCCGGGGTCCGCACGTGGGCCTGGGATACGGGGGTGGCGGCGACCGCTGGCCGCCCAGGGCCCCTGGAGAAGTTCGCTGTGGCGGTCCAGAATGGCCGCTGGAGACCGTGGCCACCGCTCGTGCCTGGCAGGCCCCCCACGAAATGGCCCTTTTTGCCGCACCCCCTGCAGATGGATGGGCGGGCCGGACAGCGCTGCTGGGGGTGTTTTTCCTGCCCGCAAAAGAAGCAGCGGGGTCCATCGGGGTTGGCGGGCCGCCTTACAGCGCAGGCCTGCGGGGAAGCAGGGAAGGTCTCTGGGGCGGCCGCTGCGGGATTCCATGCTGCCCAGGGGGTCGCCGCACGGTCGGGCACGTAGGATCGAGCGTTCTTGGAGGCAACGTCCATGGACCCTGCAAGGGCCCGTGCCTCCCTAAGTCCCAGGAGACACTGGCGGATTTCTGAAGAGCTCATACCTGCTACAAAGGCGTCCCGGACTAGGAGTTCCGTGTGCTCGCTTGCCGAAACTTACGGGCAGTCACAGCTTCTGCCCAGCACTAATAGCGCGCGGTAGAATTCCTCCAACGATTCTCCGGGGTTTTGTTGTCTTGTTGCCAGCAGGTGAGGAGCGTAGACCTGATTTTCTGCGCAAATATAGTGTCCTTTTAAAAGTTCGATTGCTGCATCAAAATCTTCCGCCTCCTCGATGAGGGTGTAGATCTCTGGGCTTATCCTTGAGCGCAGGAGATGCAGTTTCTGCTCCCCCGAGGGTGTGCCTTCAGCCGTCTCCAGGTAGCCTTTAAAACACGCCAGCCAGTGTTGAAAAATCGCCGCTGAGTTCGTCGCGTGGGGACTGAGTTGCAGACACTCCGGCTTGATTCGGAGGTCCATCCTTTCTACTTAAATCTAGCTTATTAAATTGATGCATGATCAATAACTACTAAAATGAGGTTGTAGCACAACTGAAGGCTTTAATAAGCTAGAACTGTTCCCCAGCAGCTCAGGTACAGAATTAGGGCTGCTGGGACGGCACGGGTTCTTATACCCCGCCTACCGGGGCGGAGCTACCATACTCTACAGCCAATGGTAAAACCCCTAGGTTTAACCAATGGCACTTCAGCCTCTCGGGTACCGTAATACCTGATAATACCACAGGGTCCAACTCTAGAATGCGCAGTCAGCCCCAGAACAAAAAACGTGCCTTTGGAGGCATTTTCCCCTGAGGTCACACTCCGAGCCAGGAGATTTCCTGGCTCCCTCCCTCTACCTGTCTCTGAAATGAAAGTTCACCCCCTTATTGCATTAAAGACACTATATAAATGCAAGTTGTTGTTACAAACATGGAAGAAGTGCCTGTGACATTCATGGGACCTAATTGGTGTCCTTGGATAGGGAAGCAGCTAGAAATGACAACATCGTTCAGCTCCAACTGAAACTACTTGGGGATCAAGACAGAAGATATCATTCTTTCTGCTTTTCTAACTGTAATCGATCGGTCTGAGATTGATGGCCCTCGGGTCACGATGTTGTGGGCCCCAGGATAGGTGGAATAGATAGAATTTCTGGTTAGGGTGTGAGCCCATCTCTTCTGGCTCTTGTAATGATATAAGGGGGCCAGGGACTGGAAGCACCCATGCCCAAAGACCCTGAACTGGGATTCACCGATATCGCGGCCAAGTGTTGACGCCGGTGTTAACGGGCCTCTAGGCCCAGTAATCCTCCTCTTCCTCGGGGGCTAGAACGGCGCCGGAGTGCTGTGCGCTGCTCCGGCGCTGAAAGCCGACCCTACATGGCCAGCGCATGTCCGTGCATGCGCGCCATGGCCATATCTGTGCCAGTGCATGCGCGTGGTTGTCGTCTCCGCGCCGGGCAACATCGGTAGCCCCCGATCACGGGTCTGGCCGCCTAGAAGGCCCCCCCCCCCCCGGAGTCGGATTCCCCCCGCCCCGCCTCCAGGATTCCCCCCGCAGCCAGAATGCCGAGGTCCCGCCCGGTGGGACCATATGTAAACCACGCCAGCGGGACTCGGCGGACAGTCGGCCCGTCGAGCGCAGAGAATTGCCGCGGGGGCCGCTTTCAACACCGCCCGAGAATCAGCGCCGGAGAATCGGCGGGCGGGCGGCATGGTGGGATTCTCGAGTCCCCCGGCGATTCTCCGACCCGGCGCAGGCTCGGGGAATCCCGGCCCCTGTCACTGATTTCATAGACCATAGAATTTACAGTGCAGAAGGAGGCCACCCGGCCCATCGAGTCTGCACCGGCTCCTGAAAAGAGCACCTTACCCAAGGTCAACACCGCCACCCTATCCCCATAACCCAGTAACCCCACCCAACACTAAGGGCAATTTTGGACATTAAGGGCAATTTATCATGGCCAATCCACCTAACCTGCACATCTTTGGACTGTGGGAGGAAACCGGAGCACCCGGAGGAAACCCACGCACACACTGGGAGGATGTGCAGACTCCGCACAGACAGTGACCCAGCGGGGAATCGAACCTGGGACCCTGGTGCTGTGAAGCCACAGTGCTATCCACTATGCCACTGTGCCGCCCTGTGTTTGCACTCCCTAACTATGAAACAGTGGCAACCTTTCAAAAGTGATCTTAAAGCACTTTGAGATGTCAAGTGGTCTTGAAAATTGCCATATAGATGCAAGTTTTCCTTCCCTGCGTCTGTTCTTATAGTTGTCGTCTAAACGAGTGGCTGTTTCCTGGACTTAAGTTTGGTGGAACTATGATCGTGTGCGCTTTTGTTTTTGTCCAGTGTCACTTTGTGGAGCCCCTCATTCTTCACAGCCCAACTCCCGCACTGCCCAGCTGAACATTGAGGGATCCCTACCGCCGGATTGGTGAACTCAATCAGTGAGTTATACATAACTGTTTTCTCAATTTATGTTTTTCCGTCTAATTGTAAATACCGTTAACAGTTGTCATTAGTGTTTTCTCACCATTTATCTGCGTCTCTCAGTTCCTCCAGCTTTCTTAAGCGCTTTGTTGTCATGGAAACCCAAGCAGGTTCTTTTTCATGCAACAGGATGATTGGCCCCAAGGTCTTTTACTAGAATGACTTAATTTGAAACCAGTGTGGGGTTGATTCATTTAAGTCAATTTATATGCAATAGGGAGAACAAAAATATCAATAATAAATCAACTGCCAAGTTCCAGGACTCCAGTATTTTAATTCTTACTGATGGAATAAAATTTAATAATTAACTATAAAAGTTAATGATTGTAGAATTCATTATCTTCCAGGCTGTAGTCTGTGGCAGCGCTGGGTTAGTTATGCTGTGTTTAGTGGCATACTTCCTCCCTGCAATTGTAATAGGTAATTACGTCTGTAAGCTGTCAGACCTGGTTGATTTGCTGCAATTCTCTTTCTCGCAGGCAGGTAGGTGATTCGGTGGGGTAGAAGTCGATGCTTTAAGCACCCATTTCACGTGCATAAAACGAGCACAACGAGACATGATTTTGGGGACCAATGTCCCACGTCCCTCGTGTGAGCTTAACATTCATACAGGCAAAGTGTAAGAGTTACACATCGAATTGCGATAAGGGGGCTGGCAGCTCAACCCCAAGCTAAGTAAATGAGCTCAATTTCAGGCAGGTTTGGGTCTCCTGGTTGGAAAGTGAGTTGGGGGGAGGGCGGCAAAGGGGCAAAACAAATGGGCAAAACAAATGGGCCACAATTAATTTCTACTCCAGGGCAATTTATCTTTCTCCAATTGTAAAGAACGTGAGTGCATTTCTTGGTCACTTAGCATGTATCCATTCTCATGCACACAGGCGCGCACACATCACCCATACTCATTTATGTGCTATGACCAGTATTAAATGCTTTCTTGGTTTCTTTCTAGAGATGAAGGATGGTGGAATTTTCCTGGGATTTTTTTGTATATTAATGATCTTTTGTAAATGTAAGATATTCTTTTACCAACCCACCCCTCCCCCTTCTTGCATTGCACATTGGTGGAGCTGTTGCATCAGTACAGCTTGACTCGGAAGATCATAGATCCCTACAGTGCAGAAGGAGGCCATTCGGCCCATCAAGTCTGCACCGACCCTCTGGAAGAGCACCCTACATAGGCCCACTCTGGCACCCTATCCCCATAATCTCACCTAACCTGCACATCCCTGGACACTAGGGTACAATTTATCGTGGCCAATCTGTGGGAGCAAACTGGAGCACCCGGTGGAAACCCACGCAGATACAGGGAGAAAGTGCAAACTCCACACAGACTCACCCAAGGCCGCAATTGAACCCGGGTCCCTGGTGCTGTGAGGCAGCAGTGCTAACCACAGTGCCACCCTGCCGACAACTTACTTAGACATCTCAGTCACTGGCCTCATGACATTTGGCAGATAGTCCTGGAGCACTCTTTGATATTCAGACTGGCAGTGTTACATGGAAAATAGGGAACGCAACTCTGGGTGATGTACCAGAGACACACCCATGCGAATTCCTTCTAGTGAATCCAATTTGCATTCAAAAAATAGCTTTTAAATTAGCTGGGCTGACTCTTTACAAGTACGAGTTTAACAACAAATCCAAATGGTTTTTACTCTGCACCTGGGCATTCTTTTTATGACAGTTCTGGAGAAATATCTGCTGGGAATTTTCAAGATTTGTTAACCTTCATTGCTAAAGGTCATGAAGCCAAAGCCCGAAGAAAAGACGGACAAATTTATGCCGAAGACGGTTTATCTCCTGGCAGATTTTAAATTATTAGTGCCCTTTAAAACAAGTGCACAAAATGATGTAACCACAGTTGGTAGTTTCAAATGATCACCTACTGTGAAGGATAATAAAGCTCCATAATTGAATTCTCGAATGAATTTATATTTTGCAGAAACATTGTGGGACACTTGTTGTTTAATGAATGTCATTCAAAAAGAGAAGATTTTTAGTCTCTTAAACTTGTTTAATAGGCCATTGAAAAATAGCAATCCAACATACCTTCATCATACCTGCTTCCCGGTGTTTAAAGCAAATTAGAATGATTCATTAAGGATGAGTACAAATTGTATGTGGCAGTGGTGAATCGTTGTAATTCAGTCATGTCCTTCATTATATGTAATAATTGTGTGGTGATGGGAACCCACAGAGCAATTTTAGGATCTTTTATCGATCTGTGCTCCGTGACATTTAGAGGATGAGACCTTTGGACATATTTCAAAGCTTTCCGCTGATATATTTTCCTGTCATGTGGTTCGCAGTCCCAATGTCATGTCCTCTGCACTTCGCTGCCAACCTTTCCTGGCTTTTCCCAGAGTTGGAGAAATTGTCCCATCGGATCAAGGCGGCTGCCCAGGCTGGATTCAAAGCAGTGGAGGTGGCTTGGCCATACGATACTGAAGTGACAGAGTTAAAGCAAGCTCTAGAGAAGAATGGAGTGGATCTTATACTGATTAATACCCCTCCAGGTAAATAGATACGGAATTGATATCAGATTCGCATTGCATGTCTGACAAAATCAGTGATTAAGGTGGAGGAAGCAGGGACAGAGGAGACTGAGGGGGGACATGATTGAGATGTATAAAAATTGAGATGTATAAAAGTATGAGGGGCATGGATAGAGTAGACAGGTAGAAGCTTTTTTCGCTTGGTGGAGGGATCAATGACCAGGGGGCATAGTTTTAAGGAAGGGGCAGGAGCGTTAGAGGAGATCTTAGAATCATAGGATTGTAGAATCCCTACAGTGCTGAAGGAGGCCATTCGGCCCTTCGAGTCTACACTGACCCTCTGAAAGAGCACCATACCTAGGCCCACTCCCCTGCCCGATCCCTGTAACCTCACCTAACTTGGGCAATTTTTCCATGGCCAATCCACCTAACCTGCACATCTTTGGACTATGGCAGGAAACCAGAGCACGCAAAGGAAACCCATGCAGGCACGGGGATAAAGTGCAAACTCCACGCAGAGGTGAGGATGTGAGGGGAAACCTTTTTACCCAGAAAGTGGTGAGAGTTTGGAATTCGCTGTCCGAAAGGGTGGTGGAGGCAGAGACCCTCGGAACATTTAAGAAGTATTTAGATGTGCAGTTGTGATCCCAAGGCATACAAGGCTATGGGCCAAGTTCTGGAAAATGGGACTAGAATAGTTAGACAGTTGTTTATGACCGCCACGGGGGCCAAAGGGCCTTTTCTGTTCTGTAGGACTCTATGACCCTATGAAAGGTAACCGACCCCTGATGGAACATTTAGATTCAATTATGAATGTTTTAGCAGTGAATCCACTTAAGTTGGTAGTCCATCGGTTTTGGAAGCATCGTCAGAATCAGTCTTTATTGAATTAAAGTCACTTGTCTTTGTTTTTCAACTGGGATGATACCCTTATTAATTGAGCTGTGAATGTCCAAGATGATAGAGAGTTGGGCCTGCTCAGTTCAAGATGATCAGGAGACTGAGGTCCACAGGACAGGACAGCACCTCTATTACCTTGTCAGATTCCCCTCTAAGGTGTTGACATGACACCCAGCTGATGCTCTCTGTATATTCCTATTGTGCTATCATGCAGCTCACAAGAATTCCTCCTGGATTTTTCTGTTTTGGCTTTTTCATTTGCAGGAAATAAAGCAAAAGGAGAACTTGGGCTTGGAGCACTTCCGATGCAAGAGGCTGAATTCCGAGCAGGGCTGGATCTCGCTGTGAAATATGCTAAAACTGTGGGCTGCAAACAGTGAGTGGCATCCAGATACTCTTTTAATAGACACTTTGGCAACGGAGACACACAGAAGTGATTAACTGCACGGCTTGGGGCAGATCCACAGCAGGGAGAGCGAGAGCCGAGGCTGGATTCTCCGTTTTTGGGACTATGTCCCCACGCCGTTGTAAAAACTGTGGCCTTTCACACCAGAAAAACTGGCGTGAAAAGGACACTTATTCATAGCCCTACAGGGGACTAGCAGGGACCCGACGGGAAGCTCGCAGCTTTAGCTGCAGATACGGGCCCACGCACCTCCGGGCCAGAGGCCACTCATGCGCACGGGGGCAGCCTCCAGCGGCAGCACCGTGCTCGGTGCCGGACTCAGACCGCGGAACTGGACCTCCTAAATAATGCCCCCAAAAATAACCCCGGTCCCGAATGAGTCCCTCCCCCTGCTCACCGATTGGCCTGCCCCCGACCATGGGGGCCGCGGACTGAGTCCCAAATGTGGTCCTGTCGCGAGTATCCCAAACGACAGGACCACATTAGATCCACGCCGCGGGACTTCGGCCGGTCGGGGGCGGAGAATGGTGGGGAGGGCTCCAGCAATGTCCGCAGGTAGGGGATACGCGGCACGGCGTACTCTCTGAGTACGCCACTTTTTGGAGCCCGGAGAATCGTGGAACCGGCGGCATCCCGATTCCATGCAGGGAAATGGATTCTCTGCCCCCGTGCCGGGCCCGATTTCGGCTTCGGGGTGCGGTGAATCCAGCCCAAGGACAAGGAAGAGGGAGAGAGATAGAAACTAGGGTGGGATCAAAGTGAGAGGGAGAAGCTCAGATTGGGGCCAGGGAGAAACCGTGATTAAGGCTGGGGAGAATGTGGGAGAGTGCCAGAGTGCAGACTCAGTAACACACTCCACATGGTTAATAATTCAGTAGATTGTCTATTCAATTCCAGCCAACACAATCCTGCACAAAGCAAGAATTATAAAACTATGTACAGTGTTTATCTATGTTCCAGCAGGACTAGTTACTAAATTCCCTGGGGGTGATGCCTCTGAGGTATCCCAGAAGATGCACTGGGGGACTGATGTGTTGGGTGTTCTGGATCACATACAGGTCACCAACACTTGAAGTAGTGCAACACTATTTTATTAAAAGGTTAACTATTTAAACATACTTGAACTGTGGGTTAATACGATACTAGCTTTAACTAAAGACCTTTGCCTTGTCCTAACCGATTGATGCACTCAGCACATGGTGAATGTCTGTGTTGCAGGCTGTGAGCTCTGTGCTCCTAGCTAGCTGCTACTTGAATGAGCGGGAACTCTGATGCCCCCTGCCTTTATAGTGCGTGTGCTCTCACTGGTGATTGGCTGCGGTGTTGTGTATGTTGATTGGTCCCACTGTGTGTCCATCAGTGTGTGGCTGCACCATGATATACTGGTGTATATTATGACAGGGACCACCTGGACATCCCCAAGCAAGGACTGCAAAGGAATTGCCCGGGAAGGTTAAACATTCAAAGAGCAGTTACCCTGCGCCTGGAACCATCCAATACTGAGATTTAAATCAGAGGCATCAGAATCTCTTAGCAGCACAGTTACCCAGGAAAGGTTAGAAGGATTGAAACTGCTTCTAACTCCTGGATAGGTGTACTGCTGTTAACTTGCCCTCCACCTCCCACATCCCCAGATTATACTGCCACCCATCCCTCCATACCTACCAACCGTCTCCAGCCCCTGACCATCTCCCCCACTCCCCCTGACTATCACCCCAACTTCTTAAACACTCTCCCTAACCCCCCCCAACGCTGACTTCCACTTACACCTGATACCTCCCAACCCCTCGATCATTCCCTTTAATTGCCCCTTAATTGGAAAAAAAGCATTGGGCACTCTAAATTTAAGAGAGAAAAAAAATCCCTTTTAGTATTGTATGTACCTCGATCAGATCCCCTCATCCTTTTAAACTCCACGAGTATAAGCCCAAACTGTTTAATCTCTCCTCATACATCAACCCTTTCATCCCCCAAATCAGTCGGGTGAACCTCCTCTGAACTGCCTCCAATGCCGCCAAGAAATGTGAGTTCACATTCCCAAAGTGACAGTGTGCAAATTTAAAAATTATTTTTAAAATCTGGAAATAACCAGAGAGTAACCAGTCAGAAAAGTGACAATGAAGAGATTGCATCGTTGCAAAATACTCTTCTGCTTCACTCATGCACCTTCAAGAAGAAAACCTGCCACCCAGTCAGGCCCACGCGTGTGATACTAGTCCCACACCACCTTGTTTGAGTCTGAAATTCCCTGTGAAAGCGTACTAACTAAAGCCGCTCAGTTGTATCAAACCAGGGAAACTCAGGATAGGCAGTAAACACCAACCAAGCCAGAGATATCCATTCCCTGAGAAGAAATTTGAAACATCACTGCAGTCTGAAAGGTACGTTTTGGAAGTGATGCTGTGTAATATCAGTGAGAATATCTTTCTTCAGCAACAGTGAAATTCTTTTTGCTTAAGGATCCATTTGATGGCAGGACGTGTTCCAGTGGGCCTAGACAGAACATCTGTTGCCAAGGCGATGGAGGCCACATTTATCGAAAATCTGAAGTATGCCGCAGACATCCTCTCAAAGGTAGCAATCTAACAGAACAGTAAAAAGTCAGAAACTAATGATTCATGTGGCGCGTGGTGATATCTGTTGTGCAGAGTGACTATTAATGGACCCGCCTCCTCCCTTCCTCTTCACTGTAAATCTGTTTTGAAAAAGTGCCTTCAATCCAAACCACCTCCCAGTCTCTGCAGTTCACTGAATTAAGTTCAAGTTTAAGATCCAGTCCCTGTAGGATTGTGCCTGTGTAGTTAACGGTAAAAGCAATTGGCTTTGGGTTGTTACTGTGGCTAGTGAGATTAGACACTGGTAACAGTCTCAGCACTACTTAAGTAAAGGCGGTAAACGCTGAAAATATTCAACAAATTAGGCAGCATCTGTGGAGAGAGAAATGCTGGGAACAGCTTCTGTGGTATCTATGAACATAGTTGGTGAGATTGGCTGCTGGTAACAGCCCTAAGCACAACTGGTGTGGGTAGTCAGTAAGATTCGGCATTAGTAATAACATTCAACACTATTTAGTTGACGGAAAATTTTGATCTTTAAAACCGTTTTTGTTATCTTCCTCTCTTTTTTTCCTCCCCCTGCCACCCTGCTATCCCCGCTGTTGTATCTGGAGCACACAGCCTTCCTCCCTACCTGCTCAATGCCCTTTTTCTGTGGGCTGTACAGTTCTGACCTCTTGATGGAATAGCAGAGGCCCAGCTGGTACTGTATTCTCTCCGCCTCCCAAAAATACATAATTCTCCTTTGTTTTTAATTCTTACCTGAGCGTAACTCTAAATGCTATCCTTTTATTTAGGAGGGGCTGCTAGGGTTGGTTGAACCTATTAACACTCGAATCACAGATCCCCGTTACTTCCTGAATACACCGCATCAAGGTAAGCGTGAGTCTTGACCGGTAGACAGCTCCAGCGGGGCTCTATAAAATATTACCGGGAGTCCAGTTATTTATAACAAGGTGTAACTCGATTGGGTTGGAATTTACTCAGGCACCGAGCATTGTGGGTGGAGACACAAGTATCCCACAATGTAATCACCTCTGCTTATTTCTCGTATGAGGCCACTTAATAGTGAACAATAAAACAATTGGGAAATTTATATGCCACTTAAGATTTTAAAATATATTAATATATCTGGGAGCACTTTTGTCCACAATTCCTATGTCCATATTTATGATGGGAGATGGCAATGAAAATTTATCAGACTGTAATTGTGACATCCTGCCAGTAGTGGCGCCGTCGATCTTCGTTTTTGTGCTTCTCCAATCCTGAGCTGTTTTCCAGAAAAATTCCTCAACTTCAACCAAACCTGCTTCTCCACTTCCCAAATTGCTGTAGGTTTTTCGAACAATAAATCATCTTAGAAAATTAAAGTATTGTACAAAGTAAATACAGAACAAAAGTGTTCCTCTTATGTAGAAAGATCTATTTATCTACTGTATGAAACATGGGATCTATTTATCTACAAGCTAGTTATATGTGCAACATTCTACTCCATATCAACTAGTATATTTGTAAAATTGGGAAATTAAGCACAGACAGTGACCATCTCTAACAGTTGAGAATCCAGCCATCGCCTCTTGATGTTCAGCAGCATTACTGTGGCTGATTTCCCTGCCTACGGCATTATCATTGCTGAATCCTCCATCATCAACATTCTGGGGGCTTCCCATTGACCAGCAACTGAACTGGACCAGCCGTATAAATACTGTGGCTACAAGAGCAGGTCAGATGTTGGGTATTCTTCCATGAGTGACTTAACTCCTGCACCCCCCTCCCCCCACACCACTCCCCCTCCCACAACACCCCTCTTCAGCCCTGCCCGCCATCTACAAGGTACAAGTGAGGGGTATCATGGAATGATGTCCATTTGCCTGGATGGCTCAGCACCATCCAGAACAAAGGAGCCCAAATATTATTACCACACCCATCACTTTCAACTTTCAGTCCCTCCGCCACTGGAACACAGTGCAAACCATTTACAAGATGCACTGCAGCAAACTGGCAAGAGTTCTTTCACAGCACCTTGCAAATCTTCAACCTCTAACACCACCCGTAAGTTTCACTCCAGGTCACCCACCCTCCTGACTTTGAACAGTGTCTCTGTTCCTTCACTGGCAATGGGTCCAAATCCTAGGACTCCCTCCTGCACTGTGGGTGGACCACATTAGAAGGCTGCAATAGCTAGGGAAGGTGGCTTAGGAGTGGGTAATGAATGCTGGCCTAACCAGTGGCACCCACATCCTGCCAACAAATTACAAAACATGGTGACTACATTTAAAAGGAGCATATGTCATCAAGTGTAATTTGCAAACACCAACAATAAATATACAGTATTGAGGTAAAATATCATAGATCATAGAATTTACAGTGCAGAAGGAGGCCATTCGGCCCATCGAGTCTGCACCAGCTCTTGGAAAGAGCACCCTACCCAAGGTCAGCACCTCCACCCTATCCCCATAACCCAGTAACTCCACCCAACACTAAGGACAATTTTGGACACTAAGGGCAATTTATCATGGCCAATCCACCTAACCAGCACATCTTTGGACTGTGGGAGGAAACCGGAGCACCCGGAGGAAACCCACACACACGGGGAGGATGTGCAGACTCCGCACAGACAGTGACCCAAGCCAGAATCGAACCTGGGACTCTGGAGCTGTGAAGCAAGTGTGCTATCCACAATGCTACCGTGCTGCCCCCATATAAAACCATTTAAATGGAGAATATATGCTAACATCATACAATTATAACTTCTATTCAAATCTATTTTTAAATTTATATCTAGGTACTTTATTCCAGTTTTTAACACAGTTTACTCTTAATTAAAAGGTACTGAAATAAAAATCTTTTTAACGCCAATATGGCATTTTAAATTCTCAGGGATAGTCTGTATTCTATTACTGCGTTTGTATGTTTTGTGATAATGTCCTTTGGGGAATAATGTTTGCCTGGGGCTTATACGACATGGACACCGCTCTGTGCTTTATTTACTGTGGATTATTTTTGAATGCTACACTATGCTATACACCATGTGGCAGCAAGCAAACACGGTTCCAGGAGCTTTTTTAAAGCCACACTCCCTTGCACAGCATGTCCCATCAGTTACAACTAATTGGAGCGGAGGCGGAGGGGATTTAGCAGCTGGTGCCCGTACCAAGGGACCTCAGTCATGTGGGGACAGTGGAGAAGCTGGGATTGTTCTCCATGCAGTAGAGAAGGTAAAAGGGAGATTGCCTTGAGGCCTTCAAAATTATGAGGGGTTTTGATAAGAACAGATGGGGAGAAATTGATTTGACTGACCCGAGACTCAGTGACAGAGGGTACAGACTTAAAATTATTGGCAAAATGACCAGAGGGGAGAGGACGAGATTATTTTATGTGAAGAGTTGTTATAATATTGAGTGCAGTTCTTGAAGGGGTGGTGGTAGTGGATTTGACGGCCAAAATGTAATTGGACTTATACCTTTAAAAGAAAAGGAAAAAAGAATTGCAGGGTTATGGGTAAGAAATAAGGGATTGGAATTAATCAAATTTCCCAAAAAGCTAGCAGGGACCCAGCCTGTCTGACACACACAACGCAACAGTCTTCGGCTACACTAGGTCCAATAATACCACCATCTTATCCCGACCTTTAAAGATTGCACACTGGTAAAATTAATCGAAATTAATCATCCCGTAACAGCCTCCCCGAACAGGCGCCGGAATGTGGCGACTAGGGGCTTTTCACAGTAACTTCATTTGAAGCCTACTTGTGACAATAAGCGATTTTCATTCATTTCATTCATTCATAATGTAGTTTAAACTGGTGCTGGAACTCGAGTGGTTTAATCTGCTAGTAAACAGTTGTTTCACTTGCATCCAATGTCTGCGGTTTAGTAAAGGATGTCCTGTTTATTTCAGCCGTGAGGATTTTACAGCAAGTGGATAGGCCTAACCTGAAACTCCAGCTGGTGAGTGATAATGTAAATAGGAAGTAATTCCCCAACTTCCCGAGCTCCCGACGATTTGGGTTATGTAAAAATAATGTAGAGCAGCTTTGACAGGGAGGAGAAAAGGGAACAGAAAATCAGCGATCAGCTCTCTTTTGATGAGGCACAGCAGCCAGCGTATTAATGTTCATTCCGAATGTTAATATCACACCCATGTCCAATTGCTGCTAATATGAGCAGAAATATTTCTCAGCCATCCACCTCAGGCACATTTCTTCTGACCTTGTAGTTATCACGTCAGAAATCTTAACCCTTCAGTGAGTGCTTCATCCTGACTGAAGATGTCAGGAATAAGCATATTTGCGGTGGCCTCCACACTACCTCACAGTTAATTTATTTATTCTTATTCATTCTGTTTGAGGTGTTATAGTGGGTGGGAATGATCACAATTGGACTAATTGGCAATATTGAAGGATTCGTTATTGTAATTATCAATGGAGGTCTCCTTCTAATTGCTCCAGTTACTCTCTATAAAATGTACTTGGGGATTTACTTTGAAAACTATAAGTTAGACATTTCTGTTGGAAATTAATAAGTTAATGCCCTGTTATAGTGTACAAAAGATTGCCATGCCAGCACATTAAGCATTCATGTGCTGTTATCACCAGCAATAATTTCTACAACTACAGGGCAACATTTGTGAAATATCAGCCTCACAAACAGTGCCAGCTTATCAGAAAGTCGGAAGTTCACTGCCTACAATGCTGCACGTGAGGATAAAAACACTTGTGGGCAGCTTGCCAATGATTTTCTGGTCTTCTGTTGCGTGCGAGGCATCACTGGTGCCGTAACACTTTAAAATTCCTCTCTTAATATTTACGAATGGACCTTTCCCAGTGAAATTTGAATTCGTTGAGTGATAACATTGCCTCACTGTTTGGATAAGGTCAGGAAAGTCACTAATAAATCCAATAAGGAATTCATGAGAAATGTCTTTACTCAGAGTGCTTTGAATGTGGAACTGGCTACCATATGGAATAGTTGAAGCGATAAGCATAAATGCATTTAAAAGGAAGCTGGATAAATGCATGAGGGAGAAAGGAAGAGCAGGATGTGTTGAGATGAAGTTAGGCGCGAAGAGGCTTGTATGGAGCTAAGTACTTTTATGTAGTGTTAGGATCCCAGACGAGAATCCAACTAGATTTATAAAACTGTGAGGAAATGTTACTGCACCACAGGAGTGATAACACTGACCAATAGGTCTCTTTTATGTCAAATTTTTAAAAATTATGTCACAGAATTAGCAACAATGAAATAGCTTTACAGTTAACAGTTACACAGTTCTTAAGTAAAAGAAGAAATCTTAACTTACTTCCTAAACCTGACACTATATATACCACTATATACAGTTAACAATTACACAGTTCTTAAGTTAATGAAGAAATCTTAACTTACTTCCTAAACCTGCCACTATATATAGAGCAACACGGTAGCACAAGTAGATAGCACTGTGTCTTCACAGCGCCAGGGTCCCAGGTTCGATTCCCCGCTGGGTCACTGAGTGTGCGGAGTCTGTATGTTCTCCCCGTGCCTGCATGGGTTTCCTCCAGGTGCTCCAGTTTCCTCCCACAGTCCAAAGACGTGCAGGTTAGGTGGATTGGCCATGATAAATTGCCGTTTGTGACCAAAAGGGTTAGGAGGGGTTATTGGGTTACGGGGATAGGGTGGAAGTGAGGGCTTAAGTGGGTCGGTGCAGACTCGATGGACCGAATGGCCTCCTTCTGTACTGTATGTTCTATGTTCTATATTCCAATTAAGCAAACCAATATATTTCAAATACTACCCACGAATAAAGTTAACAACCAGGGTTTCACTTGCTTTTCTCTGTGTAGAATCTTTGAAGAGTGAACCTTTCAGTACTAAATTGAAACACATCTGTTAAGATTAGTGTTCTAGGACCTACTGGCTTTTCAGACAGACCTGGTTCCTCCCGTTGACTACATCATCTGTACCCAAAGCATAAGGCATTTTTTGTCTCTTCCTATAAGATGTCCCTTGACTTGTTCAACCAGGATCTAACAAAATAACCCTAATAAATTATCTACACCCCAGGGGACCTTCAAACCTTAACGACATTCCATTAGCTAGCTATCTGTAAATAAGTAAATGGTTCTCAAAATCTATTAGCAGAACACTTCACCTGCATATCAATGATTACCTCGCGTTTGGAACCTTAATAACGGCTCTAGCAGTCATACTGCCTGTGTGTATCTTAACCCAGGTTTTAATAACATTACTGCAAAATTATAAAATATAAAAGTATGACAATTTCTTACATTCATCACAATAGACTTGTTGGTCCATTTTCTCTGCTAAACAATTTTATAAACCTACCCTCTAACTTGAGTATGGGATGTGATTCTCGTTCTTATTCCATTTTTGCACTGTGATCAGACATTGTATTTGAGCAAAATTGTTCTGCGTATTCGAAGCCTCGTACTGAGTTTTCTATAGACTGTTTAGCTGTTTCTGCATTCACTGAATTGTGTTTGGATGTAGGACTTGTTTCACTGCCAGATAATGGATGGGAATCTCACTCAGAATATCACCAACTACTTCCCTCTAATAGGCAAGTGCTTCTTCTCTGTATACATGTATGTGTTTTAGAGGGATTGTAACCACTGGTGTCCCCCATATGCTGGGAATTTGCCAGTAGGTTTGGAGGATCAACATGTATGTGTGCACATGGATATCTGTGTGTTATGCTGCTTGGAGAGTGTGTTGTTTGTCTTCTGTATTGAAGAGATGGCATTCAGAGAACTTAAACCAATTATAAATAAACCAAAACGCAAAGTGTTGGAAAAACTCTGCAAGTCAGGCAGCATTGTTGCATGAAGCAAAATTAAGGTAACATTTCACCAAATTTAGTTTGTTTCACACCTGTCAACGAGTTTCAGAGGTAGGGAAAAGGGGAGGGGAGGAAAGAATAAACGGGAAGGTCTGTGATAGGGGGAAGATAAAATGACAAAAGGGGATTGGTGACAGGAATAAAGAAGCAGCGAGTGGGTCTCGAGGAAGTGTAAATAGGATTAGTAGAATCATTACCAACTGTTTGCTGTTTGAAATCATGGAAACGGTGGTTATGATTTGAAATAGGCAAACTCAATGTTGAGTCCAGACCCTTGTAAAGGGCCTAATCAAAAAATGAGATGCTGTTGCTCCAGCTTCCTATGAGCTGCATTGTATCAGTGCAAGAAGCCGAGGAGAGAGAGGACAGAGTGGGAGTGACCATTGACCGGAAATCAAGGTCACTATTATGAACTGAACAGAGGTATTCTCCAAAGCAATTATCCAATCTGCATTTGGTCCCCCCTGTGTAGAGGAGACCACATTGTGAGCAGTGAATTCACTGGATTAAATTGAACGAGGTACAAGTAATTGCGGCTTCACCTGTAAGGTGTGTGGGGCACTGAAGGGTGAGGAGGTAAAAAGCAGCTTTTCTGCTTGCATGGGAAGGGGAGAGTTGTTGGGAGTGTACCAGGATGTCATGGAGGGAATGGTCCCTTCAGAATGTTAGGGGGGAGGAAAATGTATTTGGTGATGACATTGTGCTTCAGGTGATGAGGTGCAATACAAGGACCAGAGGAACCTGGGAGCGAGGGGAAGTGGCCAGAGCCTAGATGTGCAAGAAGTGGGATGGACATGGTTGAGGTCCCTGTGAATCAAGGTGGTAGGAATTCCTTGGTTGAGGAAAAAGGAAGCTATATCTGAAGCACCAGCGTGGAGGGTGGCATAGTTTGAATGGTAATCGATCTGCAATGTTAATCCTATTTCTTTATCCTTATGGAGATCGTTAAAATTCTGAAAGGTAATAATGATAATCTTCATTAGTGTCACAAGTAGGCTTACATTAACATTGTAGTGAAGTTACTGTGAAAATCCCCTAGTCGCTACACTCCGGCGCCTGTTCGGGTACACAGAGGGAAAATTCAGAATGTCCAATTCACCTAACAAGCACGTCTTTCGGAACTTGCGGGAGGAAACCGGAACACCCGGAGGAAATCCACGCACGGGGAGAACGTGCAGACTCTGCACAGACAGTGACCCAAGCTGGGGTAGAGTTGACACAGAGTGGTCCTGTTCATGGGGTGGAACCAAACTAGAGGCTATGAATATAAGATAGTCACGACTTCCGGTTGTTGCTATGCCTAGGTAGGTCGCACGTTCGGCAGCTCCCGCAGGAACGGACTTTTGGGCTCTCCAGAGGGGCCCCAACGGCAATTGTTCGATGGCTTCCAGTGTGGGAAGGTGACAGCAAGGTCCCCCCGACATTATATGGATTGGACCAGAAGTGGAGCGGTGAAAAAAGTGATCTTGGGTCAGCGAAAAGTGCGAGGGAGGAAAAGCAAGATGCCGACGGGTGGAGACCAAGCAGCATAGGCGCAGTGGTCGCAGGAACAGCAGGAGTTTCTCAAACGCTGCTTTGAGGAGCTGAAGACAGAAATGCTGGCGCCAATGAAGGCGGCGATTGAGAAGCTTGTGGAGACCCAGAAGGCCCAAGGGGCGGCGATCCGGGAGGTGCGGCAAAAAGCTTCAGAGAACGAGGATGAGATCATGGGCCTGGCGGTGAAGGTGGAGGCGCACGAGGTGCTGCACAAGAGGTGGGCAGAAAAATTCGAGGACCTGGTGAATAGGTCGAGGAGGAAGTATCTTCAGATTCTGGGTCTCCCTGAAGGAGTGGAGGGGCCCGATGCCGGGGCATATATGAGCACGATGCCCAATTCGCTGATGGGCGCGGGAGCTTTCCCGAGGCCCCTGGAGCTGGATGGGGCTCATCGGGTCCTGGCAAGGAGACCCAAAGCCAACGAGCCGCCAAGGGCTGTAGTGGTGAGGTTCCACCGCTTCATGGACAGAGAGTGTGTCCTGAGATGGGCCAAAAAAAGAGCAGAGCAGCAGGTGGGAGAACACGGAGATCCAAATTTACCAAGACTGGAGTGCGGAGGTGGCTAAGAGGAGAGCTGGTTTCAATCGGGCTAAGGCGGTGCTCCATCTGAAGGGGGTGACGTTCGGTATGCTGCAGCCTGCGCGATTGTGGGTCACGTTCCAAGATCGGCACCACTATTTTGAAACGCCCGATGAGGCATGGAACTTTATACAGACTGAAAAGTTGGACTCAAATTGAGGGTTTGTCGTGGGGGGATGTTTACTGTGTTCACTGCGTTTATTACATTTGTGGAATGTTCTTTTGGTTTGAGTGCTGGGTGGGGATGGGTGAATGGATTTGAGGTGGGGGCTGTGGGAGAGTGTGGGCGTCGGTGTTGGAGGGGCAGGCCCCCACGGAGGACGAGGGGGGGGGGGGTGGAGGCCCGGGGATGGGGAGTTGGGGTAAGGCCGCAAAAAGGAGCTGCGTCAGAGGGGGCGGGGCCGGCTCAGGAAAGCACAGGCTTTTTCCCGCGTTAGGGAAGGATGGGGGTGGGGTCGGGGGGGAAGGGTGGTGCTAGAGAGGAGTGCACACTGGCTGCCAAGGGGAGGGGGGATTCTCACACTGGGAGGTCGATGGAATAGCGGGAGAGGCCGGGGTCAGCAGGAGTCAGCTGACTTACGGGAATGTTATGGGGGGAGTGGGGCGGGGCGAGTAGCCCCCCAATCCGGCTGAATGTGAGGGGCCTGAACGGGCCGGTCAAGAGGGCCCGTGTGTTCGCGCACTTAAAGGGACTGAAGGCAGACATGGTTATGCTCCAGGAGACGCATTTGAAGGTGGCCGATCAGGTTAGGCTGAGAAAGGGATGGGTGGGACAGGTATTCCATTCAGGGTTGGATGCCAAGAACAGAGGGGTTGCAATACTGGTGGGGAAGCGTGTGTCGTTTGAGGCAATGAATATTGTCGTGGATAATGGAGGTCGATATGTGATGGTGAGCGGTAGGTTGCAGGGGGTGCGGGTGGTACTGGTGAACGTCTATGCCCCGAATTGGGATGATGCCGGATTTATGAAATGCATGCTGAGTCGGATTCCGGATCTGGAGGTAGGAAGCTTGATAATAGGGGGGGACTTCAACACGGTGCTGGACCCAGCACTGGACCGCTCTAGGTCCAGGACGGGTAAGAGGCCGGCTGCGGCCAAGGTGCTCAGGGGGTTTATGGACCAGATGGGAGGAGTGGACCCATGGAGCTTTGTCAGGCCGCTGGCCAGGGAATTTTCATTCTTTTCCCATATCCATAGAGCCTACTCCCGGATAGATTTTTTCATTTTGAGTAGGGCGCTAATCCCGAAAGTGGAGGGAACGGAATACTCGGCCCTAGCCATCTCGGACCACGCCCCGCGTTGGGTGGAGCTGGAGTTGGGGGAGGAGAGGGACCAGCGCCCGCTGTGGCGCCTTGATGTGGGACTGTTGGCGGATGAGGAGGTGTGCGGGCGGGTGCGGGGGCGCATTGAAAGATATTTGGAGTCCAACGACAACGGGGAGGTGCAGGTGGGGGTAGTCTGGGAGGCGCTGAAGGCGGTGGTCAGGGGAGAGATAATCTCCATTAGGGCCCACAGGAAGAAGAGAGAGGAGAGGGAGAGGTTGGTTTGGGAGATTTTAAGGGTGGACAGGAGGTATGCAGAGGCCCCCGAGGAGGGGCTACTCAGGGAGCGACGGAACCTCCAGACGGAGTTCGACCTGTTGACCACAGGGAAAGCAGAGGCACAGTGGAGCAAAGCGCAGGGGGCGACGTATGAGTATGGGGAGAAGGCGAGTCGGATGCTGGCACACCAGCTTCGTAAGAGGAAGGCAGCGAGGGAGATTGGTGGAGTTAAGGATAGAGGGGGGAATACGGTGCGGAGTGCGGTGAGAATAAATGAGGTATTTAGGGACTTCTATGGGGATCTGTACAGGTCTGAGCCCCCAGCGGGGGAGGAGAGGATGCAACGATTCTTAGATCAGCTGAGGTTCCCGAGGGTGGAGGGGGAGGAGGTGGCTGGTTTGGGGGTGCCGATTGGGCTGGAGGAGCTGGTTAAAGGATTGGGGAGCATGCAGGCGGGGAAGGCCCCGGGGCCGGATGAGTTCCCGGTTGAATTCAACAGGAAATACGTGGACCTGCTGGGCCGTTGCTAGTGAGGACTTTCAATAAGGCGAGGGAGGGGGGGACCCTGCCCCCAACAATGTCTAGGGCGCTGATTTCTTTGATCCTGAAGCGGGACAAGGATCCACTGCAATGTGGGTCGTATAGACCGATCTCGCTCCTCAATGTTGATGCTAAGTTGCTGGCAAAGGTGCTGGCTACGAGAATTGAGGACTGTGTCCCGGGGGTGATCCATGAGGACCAGACGGGATTTGTGAAGGGTAGGCAATTAAATACAAATGTGCGGAGGCTCCTCAATGTGATTATGATGCTCCCGGTGGAGGGGGAGCGGTGGTAGTGGCAGCTATGGATGCAGAGAAGGCCTTTGACTGGGTGGAGTGGGAGTATCTTTGGGAAGTGTTGCAGAGGTTTGGGTTCGGGGAGCGGTTCATCAGCTGGGTCAGGCTGCTATATAGAGCCCCGGTGGCGTGTGTGGCTACGAATCGGCGGAGGTCGGAGTACTTTCGGCTGTACCGGGGGACGAGGCAGGGGTGCCCCCTGTCCCCCTTGTTGTTTGCAATGGCAATTGAGCCTCTGGCCATGGCACTGAGGGAGTCCAGGAAATGGATGGGACTGGTCCGGCGGGGAAAGGAACACCGTATGCTGACGACCTGTTGCTGTATGTGGCAGATCCAGTGGAGGGGATGGCGGAGGTCATGCGGATCCTAAGGGAGTTTGGGGACTTTTCGGGGTATAAACTCAACGTGGGGAAGAGCGAGCTCTTTGTGGTGCATTCAGGGGACCAGGGAAGGGGGATAGATGAGCTACCCTGCATGTACCTGCGGCATCTGAGGAGGGTGGAAAGGAGCTTTCAGTACCGAGGGATCCAAGTAGCTAGGAGCTGGGGGGCCCTGCACAATCTCAATTTGACGCGGTTGGTGGAGCAGATGGAGGAGGATTTTAAAAGATGGGATATGCTGCCACTCTCACTAGCGGGTAGGGTGCAGTCGGTCAAAATGACGGTCCTCCCGAGGTTTCTCTTTGTGTTCCAGTGCCTTCCCATTATGATCCCCAAGGCCTTTTTCAAATGGGTAAGTAGGAGCATCATGCGTTTTGTGTGGGCGAATAAGACCCCGAGGGTGAAGAGAGTGTTTCTGGAGCGTAGCAGGGACAGCGGGTGGGCTGGCGCTGCCGAATTTGTGCTGCTATTATTGGGCAGCCAATGTGGCGATGATCCGTAAGTGGGTAATGGAGGGAGAGGGGGCGGCGTGGAAGAGGTTAGAGATGGCGTCCTGTGTGGGCATGAGCCTGACGCCGCTGGCGACGGCACCGCTGCCGCTCTTGCTGACAAAGTACACCACGAGTCCGGTGGTGGTGGCGACGTTGAAGATCTGGGGGCAGTGGAGGCGACACAGGGGCGAGGTGGGAGCCTCGGTTTGGTCCCCAATTCGGGAGAATCATCGGTTCGTCCCGGGAAGGATGGATGGGGGGTTTCGGAGCTGGCATTGGGCAGAGATTAGAAGAATGGGGGACCTGTTCATCGATGAACAGCCTAGGGGCGCTGGAGGAGAAGTTTGGGTTACCCCCGGGAAACGCTTTCAGGTACATGCAAGTGAGGGCGTTTGTGTGGCGGCAGGTGAGGGAATTCCCGCTGCTCCCGGCACAGGGGATTCAGGACAGGGTGATTTTGGGTGTATGGGTTGGAGATGGCAAGGTTTCGGCGATTTACCAGGAGCTGAAGGAAGAGGAGGAGGCCTCGCTGGAGGAGTTAAAGGGCAAGTGGGAGGAGGAGCTTGGGGAGGAGATAGATGAGAGTCTGTGGGCTGATGCCCTGAGTAGGGTTAATTCTTCCTCCTCTTGCGCCAGGCTCAGCCTAATACAGTTCAAAGTTACTCACAGAGCGCATACGACAGGGGGGAGGTTGAGTAGATTCTTTGGGGTGGAGGACAGGTTTGGGAGTTGCTCGGGAAGCCCGGCATATCACGTCCATATGTTCTGGTCGTGCCCGGCACTGGGTGGGTTTTGGAGGGGTTTTGTGAGGACTATGTCCAAGGTGGTGAAAGCCCGGGTCAAGCCGAGCTGGGGGTTGGCATTATTTGGGGTAATGGACGAGCCGGGAGTGCAGGAGGCGAAAGAGGCCGGTATTCTGGCCTTTGCGTCCTTGGTAGCCCGGCGGAGGATTTTGCTACTATGGAAAGATGCGAAGCCCCCTAGTGTGGAAGCTTGGATCAATGACATGGCAGGGTTCATCAAGCTGGAGAGGATAAAGTTTGCCTTGCGAGGGTCTGTGCAGGGGTTCCTCAGGCGGTGGCAACTGTTCCTAGACTAGCGTTAGGAGGAGGTCAGCCCAGGGGCGGTGGGGGGGGGTTCTTTTGGGGGGCATTTGGGTGGGTGGGGGGGGCCTTCCCTATTGGTGCTTTTAAATGTCATATGGGGGAAATCCAGCGTATAATTTTTGATTCTTGTGTTCTTGTTTCTTTCTTTTTGTTGAGGGGGGGGCGGGTTTGTTGAAAATCTGTGGAAAAATTGGAATAAATATATATATATTTTTAAAATGAATATAAGATAGTCACAAAGGTATGAACAGGAAATTCAGAAAAGAATTGAGTAAAATGTGGAACTTGCTACCATAGGAAGTAGCTGAAGTGAATAGTGTAGATACATTTAAGGGGAAACTTGAGAGAAAGCAGTGAATCGATGATTTTTGTGATAAGAGTTAGATAAGGAAGGATGGGAGGACAATCAAGCAGGGCATAAACGCCTGCATGGGCTGGTTTGGTCAAATGGCCTGTTTTTGTGCTGTACGTTCTGTGTAATTATTTGACTGGGAGGTGAGAATGCTAGCAGCTGACAATAGCCCCCATGAAAACACCACGATAGTCTTCGCAGCCTTCAGGAGCCAGGGATAAAAGTTCACCGGCACACAAAAGCGTTGCTGCCCGTGAGAAAGAATGTTAAATTATATGAAGCTAATTGGAGTGGTTCAGCAGCACAATTTCTGAAATTAGAGTTGAAATTAAATTTTAAGGATTGCATTTTCCTTGCGGTTAAAAACACTCCCAAGAATTACGAAAGCTGCAAGCGCTATTATTCACAGAACTTGTGTCTCATCATCAGGGTGCAGAATGTAAGAGTCCTCAGGCATATACAGCCGAGTTGTGCATGGAATGTAGAAGCAGAATTATTCGGTGTTCATTTGTCCAGTACAGAATGACCTGTCCCTTGCTTGAAGTTCAGCTGATGATTGTATTGGGTAGTTTAATTCCCCGATGATTCAATCACACTAAGCAGCATCCGGAGTGGAATTGTGTGTCGCTGATCAGCAGAAAGGGCATTATACTGCAATAATATTTGAGACTGGCACATCATTAAAGTCTGTTAATTTGCAGAGGACACTGAAGTTTTGCCTAGGCTGATGAGATATTATATTGAATGAGCCAGCCACCATCAATACACTGCTAAAGCTGTCATTCCCAGAAACATAATTAAGAACTGTGTTTTTCATTAAAAAGCATTCAGTTCACCGAGATCAATGACATACACGGCTGTCAGTGAAATCCATGCAGAGATCTCGTGTCAGAGATAATTGCGCTTTTAATCCCGAGCCCTACTTTAGCGTGTTGTTTGGTTAAGATACCTGAAGGATATGCTGCATTGCTGCTCTGATATGTTTTGTGTCTTCTGCCTTCAGGTCATGTCCAAATTGCACAAGTTCCTAACCGGAACGAAGCAGATAGCCCCGGAGAGATCAGCTACAGCTACATATTCAGCCTGCTGGAGAAATTGGGCTACCAAGGTTATGTAGGCTGTGAATATACTCCAAAAGGTGGGTAACCCAGAATTGCATGCCTTCACCCTTTTAATTATTTAGACACTACAAGCATGCAACTGAAATTTGGAAGTGTATGTTCGTCATCATAGAGTCATACAGAACAGAAGGAGGCAATTCGGTCCATCGTGCCTGTGCTACAGATATCCAAATAATCCCAATGCCCTCCCCTTGACCAAAATAGCATAGCATTTTTTGCCTTTTCAAATATTTATCCAGCTCCCGACTGCAAATTATTATTTTACCTGCCTCAACAGGCAGTGCATTCCAGATGAGAGCAACTTGCTGCGTTAAAAAAAAAGTTTCCTTATGTCGCCTCTAGTTCTTTATCCAATCACCTTAAATCGGTGTCCTCTGGTTACCAGTCTTTCTGCTACTGGAAACCATTTTTCATGTGTTTAATCGATTAAAATCTTTCAAACTATTGAACCTCTCTGTCAAATCTCTCCTTAATCTTCTCCGCTGTAAGGAGAACAGCCCAGGTTTTTCTCGTCTGTCCACATAACTGGAGTCTTTCATCCCTAGTACCATTCTTGTAAACTTTTTCTGCACCCTCTCCAAGGCCTTTTTCTAAAGACATTTTTCCTAAAGTGTGCTGCCCAGAAATGAACACAAAACCCCAGCTGAGACCTAACCAGTGTACTGCATGCATCTATTTATAAAATCAAATAACATGTATGTCTTTATAATAACATTCTCAATTGGTCCTGCCACCTTTAAAGAGTGGTTAGCACTGTTGCTTCACAGCTCCAGGGTCCGAGGTTCGATTCACGGCTTGGGTCATTGTCTGTGCGGAGTCTGCACGTTCCCCCCGTGTCTGCGTGGGTTTCCTCCAGGTGGTCTGGTTTCCTCCCACAGTCTAAAGATGTGGACGTTAGGTGGATTGACCATGATAAATTGCCTGTGGTGTCCCAAAAAGATTAGGTGGGGTTACAGGGTTATGGGGATAGGGTGAAGGTGTGGGCTTAGGTAGGGTGCCCTTTCACAACCACAGGTTTGTCCCGGGTGGGTTCCAGAGCTGGCAAAGGGCAGGCATCAGAAGGATGGGAGATCTGTTCATAGACGGAAGCTTTCCCAGTTTGAAGGTGCTAGAGAACAAATTTAATCTGCCGCCAGGAAACGCCTTTAAATATCTGCAAGTACAAGCCTTCCTGAAAAAACAGGTAGTGGCCTTTCTGACGCTGCCGCCACTGAGGATACAGGACAGGGTAGTCTCCTGCACCTGGGTGGGGGACGGGAAGGTGTCGGATATCTACCAGGAACTACAGGAGGCGGAGGAAACCCCAGTAGAGGAGCTCAAGGGCAAATGGGAGGAGGAGCTAGGTGAGGAGTTGGAAGCGGGTCTGTGGGCAGAGGTCCTGGGCAGGGTTAATTCCTCATCATGTGCCAGGCTCAGTCTAATTCAATTTAGGATGATCCACCGGGCACACATGATGGCAGCGAGAATGAGCAAATTTTTGGGGTAGAAGACAGTTGTATGAGGTGCAAGGACAGCTCTGCAGACCATGTCCACATGTTTTGGGCATGCCCGGAGCTTAGAGAGTTCTGGCAAGGGTTCGCGAGGGCAATGTCCAAGGTGCTTAACACACGGGTGGTGCCGAGTCCAGAGATAGCGATCTTTGGAGTGTCAGAAGACCCGGGAGTTCAGGGGGCGAAAGAGGCCGACATCTTGGCCTTTGCCTCCCTAGTAGCCCGGAGATGGATTTTATTAATGTGGAGGGACTCAAAGCCCCCGAGTGTAGAGACCTGGGTTAACGACATGGCTGGGTTTCTCAGCCTCGAGAAAATAAAGTTTGCCTTAAGAGGGTCCACGCTAGGGAGCTGGCAGCCGTTCGTCGACTTTCTCGGGGAAAATGAAGATGTTGTCAGCAGCAGCAATCTGTAGGGGCGGGGGGGGGGGGGGGGGGGGGGTGGTGAGTGCTTCATTGGGATGGTGTGGGAAGACTGAGTTGTGTGGGTAATGTCTGTTTAATTGTTATTGTAGATTCTCTTTTTGCACTATGTTAATGTTCACTCTAGTTTGTTTTGTTATTATTGTTACTACATTTTTATTATGTAAAATTCTGCAAAACCTTAATAAAAATACTTTTAAAAAAAGGTAGGGTGCCCTTTCCAAGGGCCGGTGCAGACTTGATGGGCCGAATGGCCTCCTTCTGCACTGTGGGTATGGGTTCAAATCTCACCACAGCAGCTGGGGCGATTTGAATTCAATCAATAAATCTGGAATTTAAAGTTGGAATTCAAAGCTAGTTTGGATAATAATGACCATGAGATCATTGTCGTAAAAACCCACCTGGTTCACTAATGCCCTTGAGGGAAGGAAATCTGCCATCCTTGCCTTGTCTGGCCTACATGTGACTCCAGACCCACAGCAATGTGGTTGACTTCTAAATTCCCTCCGAAATGGCCCAATAAGCCACTCAGTGTACCAAACTACTGCAAAGTCAATAAGCAATGAAATCCAGATGAATCGCCCGCCATCGTTCTGGGCACTGGAAAAATCAATGGCACAATCATCTCTGTTGATCCTACAACTTCCTTCTAACATCTGGGGGCTTGTGTCAAATTGGGAGAGCTGCCTCACAGACTAGTCATGCAGCAGCCTGACATAGTCATACTCATAGTATCATACCTTTGTCATGGGAGTGTCCCTTTAAGAAATGTTTTTGTCTTATCACATGGCTTCAGTGATGTCATTGTGTGGGTGGAGCTGGGCTGTGGCTCTGGGTGTTGGTTTTACTTTCGCTTTGAGTTTGAACTAGTTTTGTTCTGCACAGGTTGAAAGAAGGTTTTTTTCTCTATCTGCATTTTAAAAGCTGTTTCCAGTCTGCTTGAGAACTTGAAAAGATATAACTGTTTTCTGGAAGAAATTCAAACCTGCTGTTTTGAAAAGGAAACGGGAGCATTCATACCCGGTCTTGAGGGCTGTGTGCTGGGCCACCCCTTTGAAAATGGGGTTTCTGGTTTATGGGATCTTGTTATTTAATTGGAACAGTTAATGGGGGTAATTTATTAAGGGTTATACATAGAGTATTGTAGCTGTGTGGGATATTTATGTTGGCAGTTGATAAAAATGCTTACTGTGTGTTATAAAAATATTAACTAAATTCGTAGAATAAACTTTGTTTTTTAAAAGTGCTTAAGACCTCTGTTGAATAACACCTGAAAGGCAGGCCCTTGAGCTCATCAAAATCAATAAACCGTTGGAGGTCAGGTGAACTCCATGATATACTTTGGAGTTTTCTAAACCCTGGCCCATAACACCTTACAGACAATACCTTACAGCAGCTCAAAACTGGGCATCCATGAGGTGTTGTGGGCCATCAGCAACAAAATTGTATAGAACCACAATCTGTAATCCCATGGCCTGCAGACTGGTCACTCAGCACCCAAGCTCATTACATACTTGGTTCAAACATAGGCGAAAGAGCAGAATCCAGAGATGAGGTGAGAGTGACTGCCCTTGACATCAAGTGTGGCATTAAGGATCTCTAACAAAATTGAAGCCGATGAGAATCAGGGGGGAAATTATCCGCTGGTTGGAGTCATAGCTAGCACAAAGGAAGATGGTTGTGGTTGTTGAAGGTCAATCATCTCAGTCCCAAGACATCACTGCAGGGGTTCCTCAGGATAGTGTCCTAGGCCCAACTATCTTCAGCTGCTTCATCAATGACCTTCCTTCCATCATAAGATCATAAGATGAGTGTTTGTGGATGATTGGATAATGTTCAGCACCATTCACGCCTCCTCAGATACTGAAGCAGTCTGTGCCCATATGCGGCAAGACTGGGATAGCATTCAGGCTTAGGCTGAATGTTTCAAGTAATATTCATGCCACACAAGTGCCAAGCAATGACCATCTTCAACAAGAGAAAATCCAACCATTCAAAACCAATTTTCTTTTTTCAATTACATTACCATTGCTGAATTCGCCACTATGAATATGCTGGGGGTTAACATTAACCAGAAACTGACATGGACTAGCCATATCAATACTGTGAGTACAGGTCAGAGGATGGGAATCCTGCGGCAAGTAACTCACCTACAGACTCCACCATCTACAAAGCACAAGTCAGGAGAGTGATGGAATACCCACCACTTATCTCGATGAGCTCAGTTCTGACAATATAGGAAGCCGGAGGTTTGACGTGGGGCTGCTAGCCCCTCGCAGCATCAGTGAGGGACACCGCCGACACCGAGGGACACACAGGGGCAGCACAGTAGCACAAGTGGATAGCACTGTGGCTTCACAGCACCAGGGCCCCAGGTTCGATTCCCCGCTGGGTCACTGTCTGTGCAGAGTCTGCACATTCTCCCCGTATCTGCGTGGGTTTCCTCCGGGTGCTCCGGTTTCCTCCCACAGTCCAAATGCGTGCGCAGGTTAGATGGATTGGCCATGATAAATTGCCCTTAGTGACCAAAAAGGTTAGGAGGGGTTACTGGGTTCCGGGGATAGGCTGGAAGTGAGGGCTTAAGTGGGTCGGTGCAGACCCGATGGGCCGAGTGGCCTCCTTCTGCACTGTATGTTCTATGTTCGACACCATCCTGGACAAAGCAGCTGCTTTATTGGTACCCTATCTACCATGTTCAACATTCGCTTCCTGCACCATTAATGAACAATGACAGCCATGTATCATCCACAAGGTGCACTGCAAGAACTTACCAAGGTTCCTTAAACAGAGGGCGGGATTCATCGTTCCTGATGTCGATTTCGTAATCGGCGATGGGGCAGAGAATCCCTTTTGACGCAAAACCTGTTTGCCGCAGGTTTCATATGTTCCGCCCCCTCCGAAACGGCTTCATTGTGGCACGCACTGCATGCCATTGGGATGGCCTCAGCGTGTCACCTGAAGGCCCTCTTCTGATGCTCCGCCCTCGATTGGGCAATTCACTTGTAGTCTCAGTCGAGCGGGAACCCGGCGTTGCGGCTGCAGACTGTGTCCAGCTCCGCCACAGTCGGGTGGGAGCCTTGCTGCTGGCCGGGGGGGCTTCTGCGAGGGCGGGGTGGCCAGGGGGGCACTAACTGGCAGGTCCGTTCTGCGCACTGTCGGCGCCATGTTTTACAATGCAACCGCTGCAGGTCGTCTCCATGCACAGCCACGGGCCCGCCCGTTTATTTCATGGAAGCCGTAAGTTTGACGTGGCATGGCTGCTAGCCCCGCGCAGCATCAGTGAGGGCCGCCGCCGATTTTTTTTCACGTAAAACGACACAGATCCTCCATACATAGCCTCCGAATCGGAGAATCTGGCCCAGCACCTTCCAAACCAACGGCCACTACCGTCTTGAAGGACAAGGGCAGCAGATACCTGGGAACCCCACCACCTAGAAGTTCCCCTTCATCACTCACCACCTTGACTTGGAAATATATCGCCATTCCTTCACTGTCGCTTGGTCAAAAACCTGGAACTCCCTCCCTAGTGGATATATCTACAGCACGAGATCTGCACCAATTAAAAAAAGTCAGCTCACCACCACTTTCTCAAGGGCAGTTCGAGGTGGGTAATGAATGCTGTCCATTAAGCTTTTAAGTCTTATTATTTCCATTGGATTTATGAAAACGAGCATGAACAGTGAAGAGAAATTAAAATCGAAGCAACTATGTTGCTTTGTACATTCAAACCCAGAATACGTAATGAGGAAAGGTTTCAGCAGTTTACTTAGTGGGAAATCTTACCTAAACTGGAGCTCTTTGCTGGAAACCTATTTGACCACAAACCTCTCGCACATTCCCAGTCCAGCTGCCATCAAATTCAGAATGCATCACAAACTAACAAAGTGCAACAACATAAGCCAATAGAAGTCTTTCTTTACATCGGCAGGACATATGGTATTTTCTGAACCAGTTCATCGCCAGGGATTGTCATAAGTTATCTTCTCCATTATTGGTGTGTTGTTTCCATTGACATGTGAATATATTGTCAAGGTTTCGAGATATCCTGCTCTAAGTCTTGTGTGACAAGCTGCACTCCGACTGTACAAATATACATTAGAAGTGTTTGCCCATGGTAAGTCGGAGGGCACCTTTTTATTAGAAGGACAGGAGCTTTACAGTGCATGACAATGTATTGTTCTGCTGCTAAAGTGGAACCTAAGGTTTGATTGTTGGTAGCTCATACATTCACTCGGCAAGTAAGGAATAAACTGTTGATTTTATCTTTTACAATAAGTTAGTGTTTTGGGGCAATACACTGAACTTGCAAGATGCTAGGAAATCTTTTGGGAGTGTGCCCATAAGCAGAATGGAAAATACAGTCAACAGGTTCTGGAACAATCTGACATTCTACCTTTTTTAGAAAAAGCTCATTTTTGGGGGTGAGTTTGCTGTTTACTATTGCCTGTGATAAGATCAATGCAATTATTTTAAGGCACCAAATGAATACCCTAAAACAACAAGTATGGCCATTATTTTTTGAACTAATATTTTTCTCTTTTTAAACAAAATTTAAACAGGCAACACCGTAGACGGTCTTGGCTGGTTGAGAAGCTACTGGGGAAACCAAGGCACCAAGAAGCTGGCTGGCCGAGCTGAATGTCAGTAATGGAGCTGAGGAGTAATTTGTTGAATCTCCTAATTGACGAGCAACAGTTTAATTTCAATGAAATTCAGATTCTAATTCAGACTGAATTTGTGGCTGACAGGATAGTCATTTGAGCAACCATCCAGAAGGCAACTGTCGTAATATACACCAGTATATCATGGTGCAGACACACAATGATGGACACACAGTGGGACCAATCAACATACACAACACCGCAGCCAATCACCAGTGAGAGCACACGCACTATAAAGACAGGGGGCATCAGAGTTCCCGCTCATTCGAGTAGCAGCTAGCTAGGCGTACAGAGCTCACAGCCTGCAACACAGACATTCACCATGTGCTGAGTGCATCAACTGGTTAGGAAAAGGCAAAGGTCTTTAGTTAAAGCTAGTATCGGATTTACCCACAGTTCAAGTATGTTTAAATAGTTAATCTTTTAATAAAATAGTGTTGCACTACTTCAAGTGTTGGTGACCTGTATGTGATCCAGAACACCCAACGCATCATGATACCAGGAGTGGTTGCATACTAGCACTTCTTAGACCGACCTGCAAGTGATCTGCCTTCCGCCAGCATTCTGTCATCCTGCGACATGGACAACATCAGCCCGCCGCCGCCGGTCCGCATCACCGGCAACCTCGGGGCCAACTGGAAGACTTTCAAACAGCGCTTCCAGCTCTTCCTCGAGGCCTCGGACAGGAAGGGTGTCTCGGACACCAGAAAGATTGCTCTTCTCCCCTCCACGGCCGGGGACCATGCCATCCACATTTTCAACTCTCTCACCTTTGCAGATGACGAAGACAAGACGAAGTTCAAGCCGGTTCTCCTCAAATTTGACACTCACTGCAGCGCAGAGGTGAATGAAAGTTTCGAACGCTACGTGATCCAGCAGCGTTTGCAGGGTAAGGATGAACCTTTCCAATCCTTTCTAATGCACCTCCACATCCTTGCGCAATCTTGCAGCTACGGGCCCACCTCCGACTCCATGATATGCGACCAGATCGTTTTTGGTGTTCAGTCGGACCCCCTACGTCAGCAGCTCCTCAAAGTAAAGCAACTCACCCTAGCGACCGCCATCGAGACCTGTGTCCTACATGAAAATGCCACCAGTCGGTACTCCCATATACAAGCGGCTGAAACGGCGCGGCAAGGTCCCCACGAGGCGGAACGGGTCCAAGTGATTGAGCACCTCCAGGGCCTCGGCCTGGATGAGGGCGGCCATTTTGCGCGCTTTTCGCGGACTCCCGCGCTTGTACGCACCAAACGAGGGGACGGCGACATGGAGGAACGTAATGCGCAGGCGCGCACTATGCATGACCGCACCGCGCATGGTGGCGCAGCGAACGTGCTGGCATCACGACGTGCGGCAACTGTGGCTCCGCCCATTTAAAGCGGCAATGCCCCGCAAAATCCCGACAATGCCTACGATGTGGAAGACGTGGCCACTATGCTGCCTGCTGTCGAGCAGCTCAGCCTTCCAATTCATATCACTTCAGCCAACCTCGCAGGAATGTTCGGGCAATTCAACCCACGGTCACCGAGTCCGATTCCGACCTCCCACACAGCAGTGACACCGAGGACCCAAAGGCGCCTTTTCGAGTCGGTGTTGTAACGAAAAACAGGTTGTCCCTGAAGCAAAGACACCAGCCGCTGTCGGTGTACAGCATTGATCCAGACGATGAGTGGTGTGCCACCCTGACGGTCAACCGGTCCCAAATACGATTCCGCCTGGACACTGGTGCCCCCGCCAATCTCATGGCGTGGTCTGCTTTCCAAAGCCTTCGTGTCAAATCAACCATTCTTCCATCGGCCTGCCAGCTATTGGACTACAATGGCAACATCATTCCTGCTACCGGCTCATGCCAACTCGAAGTGACGCACAAGTCACAAAAAGCCATCCTCCCTTTCGCGATCATGAGCTCCTCGAAGGACTCTCTGCTTGGCGCATAGGCGTGCAAGCTGCTAAACCTCGTTCAAAGAGTTCACTCTCTCTCTCTCTCTCCTGATGACACGTCTGCCTTCCAGGATGCTGACTTCAGGGCGCAACTCAACACCATCATCGACCAGCACCGTGACGTCTTCGAAGGCATGGGCACGCTCCCATATACTTACAAGATCATACTCAAACAGAACGCCACGCCTGTGGTGCATGCACCCCGCAGAGTCCCAGCACCCCTCAAGAACTGCCTCAAGCAGCAGCTGCAGGACCTCCAAGACCAAGGCGAGATCTCCAGAGTTACGGAACCAACCGACTGGGTCAGTTCCATGGTGTGTGTAAAAAAGCCTTCTGGCGAGTTCAGAATCTGCATTGATCCAAAGGATCTGAATCGCAACATAATGAAGGAGCATTACTCAATCCCAAGCGCGAAGAGATCACATACGCCAAGCTCTTCACCAAACTTGACGCCTCAAAAGGATTCTAGCAAATTCAACTAGACAGATCCAGCAGGAAACTGTACCTTTAACACCCCTTTTGGCAGATATTGTCACAACAGGGTGCCGTTTGGGATCATATCGGCGTCAGAAGTGTTCCACAGGATCATGGAAACAAATGATGGAAGGCATTGAAGGTGTTCGTGTCTATGTCAGCGACATAATCATTTGGTCCACCACCCCGCAGGAGCATATGAGTCGCCTCCAGCGCGTGTTCAAACGCATACGGGAGCAAGGCCTACGCCTCAACAGAGCAAAATGCTCCTTCGGCCAGACGGAACTCAACTTCCTAGGGAAGTTCATCCCTAACCGCGCCTCTCATACCACAGCTCTCAAGAACCTGGTCAGGAAGACGACAGACTTCCAATGGCTTCCTGCCCACGAGCGTGAATGGAGAGAACTTAAAATCAAACTTACCACGGCCCCGGTATTGGCCTTTTTTGATCCAGCGAAAGAGACAAAAATTTCGACCGATACCAGCCAATCTGGCATTGGGGCAGTGCTCCTGCAACGTGATGAGGCCTCATCATGGGCCCCATTACATATGCGTCACGCGCCATGACCCCCATGGAACAGCGCTACGCGCAGATAGAAAAGGAGTGCCTGGGCCTTTTGATCGGTGTCGTCAAGTTTCATGATTATGTGTACGGCCTTCCCCAATTCACCGTTGAGATCGACCATCGCCCGCTGGTCAATATAATACAAAAAGACTTGAACGACATGACGCCTCGCCTCCAGCGCATTCTGCTCAAACTCCGGCGATACGACTTCCAGCTCGTATACACCCCGGGCAAAGACCTGATCATAGCCGACACTCTGTCCAGGGCAGTCAACACCCCGTGTTACCCAGTGGGTTTCGTCTGCCAAGTTGACGCCCATGTGGCCTTCGTGGCCTCCAATCTACCAACCACGGATGAACGCCTCGTCCAATTTCGCCACGAGACTGCGGCTAACCCCCTGCTACAGCGTGTCATGCACCACCTAACAGACGGGTGGCTCAAGAACCAATGCCCGCAGTTCTACATCAGAGACGATCTGGCGGTAGTCGATGGTGTCCTCCTGAAGCTGGACCGCATTGTTATCCCGCACAGCATGCGCCAGCTTGTCTTGGAACAGCTACACGAGGGCCATTTTGGCATGGAGAAGTGCCGCCGACAGGCCCGAGAGGCAGTGTTCTGGCCTGGCATCAATGACGACATCGCCAACACAGTGCTCAATTGCCCCACCTGTCAGTGGTTCCAGCCGGCCCAACCACGTGAGACTCTACAGCCCCAGGAGTTGGTCATGTCCCCTTGGTCCAAGGTCGGCATCGACCTGTTCCACGCGCTGGGCAGGGACTATGTTCTGATTGTAGACTATTTTTCAAACTACCCGGAGGTGGTATGTTTGTACGACATCACATCGTCTGCAGTCATCCGTGCCTGTAAGTACCGCTTTGCTCGTCACGGCATCCCACTCACTGTGATGTCAGACAATGGCCCCTGCTTCGCAAGCCAGGAATGGTCCAACTTTGCCAGGAGGTACAACTTTGTGCATGTGACATCCAGTCCCCTGTACCCCCAATCCAATGGCAAAGCGGAGAAGGGCGTCCACATAGTCAAACGGCTCCTCTGCAAGGCTGCCGATGCGGGATCCGACTTCTACCTCACCCTGCTGGCCAATCGCTTGGCCCCACTGTCCACTGGCCTGTCGCCAGCCCAGCTGCTCATGAGTCGCACCCTGAGGACGACGGTGCCGTCCATTCATGTCCCAGACCTCGACCACGTTCCGGTCCTTCAACGAATGCAACTGTCTCGTACAGAGCACAAGATGGCTCATGACGCCTGTGCAGCTGATCTCCCAGTTCTGGCTCGAGATGACAACATCTGCATCCATTTTCCGGATGGTCTGGTCTGCAACTGCTGTGGATCCTTGGCAGGTGTCTTCCCGCTCGTTCCTGGTTCATCTACCGGATGGTTCCATTCTGCGCCGTAATCAACGTGCCCTTCATCTCGTTCCGCGCTCGCTACGTGATCCTCCGCCAGTGCCACGACCTTTTGTTGTCCCTGACTTGGACTATGCGGAGATTCCGGTTACTCTGCATCCTCCTCACTCTGCCGCAGTCCAGCCCGCTCCTCAGCCGGTGGCTCCTGACCCACCCTTGAGGCGGTCAACCAGAATTTGTCGCCCGCCTCAGAGACTTAATTTGTGAACTTTGTGCACTAATGGACTCTGGTCTGTTCTGTTCTTCCGTTTAACCGTTCAAGTGGTTTGCATATAGTGTTCATCTCGTTATTTGTGTGACACACTGTTTTTTTCTGCACCAGACACCTTCCCATGTAAATAGCTTAGTTTTATGTACATAGTCCTGTAAATATTTTGCCATACATAGTCAGGAACATTCACCACACACTATTTATTGGATCTTCCAATAACATTCAAATAACCTGCAGCTTTCTGCATAACTGGTATGCCTCAACATTTAAAAAATACTGAATCTCTCCTGCTCTTGCTCCACTTTAACAGAAACAAATGCGGTTCTCCACCTCTCACTTCGTAACTCAGATCCCCTACATCCCAGAATAATTCCTGTCACTGTTCTCCGAAGCCTCTTTGACGCAGCAATGACTTTTCGGAGAGTCCGGTACCAAAGTACGTAACTGGTCCAAAACTGACCTCATCTGGTGCAGCTTCAGAATAACTTGAGTATCAAGCAGCATCCCAGGATTTAATTAGAGTCAGGGATGGGCAATAAATGCTGACCTTGCCAGCAACACACACATCCCAAGAATGAATAAAAACCACTTCATAACGATTACAAACTTTCTGAATGATCAGTAAGCACACCCAGATTCATTTCCATCCTCGGCTCTATTGCAGGACAAAAATGAAGCTGTTATCCTCAGATATCTCAGGAGGAGCTTGCGTGTTGCTGTCTCTGGTTAGTTTTTAATTATACAATATAATATTTCTTCATTATCTGCACATTTGCTGTTTTTTCACAATTACGTATTATCTGCATTAAAATCTATATTTGGCTCCTTAGCCAGTGTGCTTAATTCTTGCGGGTCTCTCGATGTTGTTTATCTGCCTTAGGTTTATTACCTCGCCACTTAGCTTGAAATCACCATCGCATTTGACGTAAGTACATTCCTCCAGGTTATTTATGAATCAGCTGAACAGTAGGGAGCTGACACAGTTCTGAGTGCCATGCTGTTGTTCACTGTCACCCAGGCAGGGATTTATTTCCCCCATTTTATCACCACCTTTGCCTTTGCGTTGCCAAGTCACTTTTCAATCCAACTGCCCTAATTGTCACTCATTCCACGAGTCTCATTATAAAATGAACACAATGACAGACGAGTCCAAGTTTTAATCATTTTCCTGATGAGGCAATATTCCTGTTTAGTGAATGGAATTGCTTAAATTATTTTCTCTTTATTTTACACCGTGTCTGCTGCCCTACCTGCATATCAAGTTGCAACAAGGATGGTGACCTATCTGAATTTAGAAGGCCATAACACTGCTCCTGATAACAACTGTTATCCAACGAATCGCGGGATTGTCACATTAAAATGTTAACACTATCTGCACATCACAAAATAAACAGTGAGGGAACTTGGTAACCTCGCACAATATGCAATTCTTTGGTTTGGCATCCTTTTTTTAAGTGTGTGCTGAAATATTTAATTAAAAAAGTATTAAGCATAGAAACATAGCAAATAGGAGGAGTGGGCCATTTGGCCCTTCATTATGATCATGGCTGATCATCCAACACAATAGCTTGATCCGGCCTTCCTCTATATCCTTTGATCCCCTTCGCCCCAAGTGTTACATCTAACTGCTTCTTGAAAATATACAATGGGTGGGATTCTCTGTTGACCGACACCGAAATTGGGAAAGCCGATTGGGTGGAGAATCGGTTCTGACACCAAAATCGCAGCAGGCGCCGATTTAATGCCAAATCGCGATTCTCCGTCACCTCAACAGCGGCGTCGATGCTTAGCGGAACGCACATACAGCAAACACCGTTTGCATGTCATTAGTGGGTCTGACCCGGTATTCTCCGGGGCCTCTGCGATTCTCCTCCTCCGATGGGCCAAGTTCCCGATGGCGCGGTTCACTTGCGCTTTTAAAAATCGTGAAACCGGCGTGGAGGGTGCTGAGGGAGAGAGAGAGGAGGTAGGACCCGGAGAGGAGCGACTGCGGGCTGCCGGCCTGGACACTGGCGGTGCTGGCTGGGGTGGGGGGGGGGGAACAGGCCGAGTGGCCGGTGTGACACCCCACGGGACTGGGACGGTGGCCAGGCACGGACCGCCATTACGGTAGCCATCGTGCTGCACACCCACTGCCAGCCCACCTTGGCCCCTGGTTCTGCAAAGTGACACCGGCCATTTGGGTGCCCCCACCCCCACCACACCACACACACCCCAACACCCTTCCCCACCTGGCTGCCGCCCACCCAGGGCAACACCCACAGTAGCCCCTGGTGAGGGCTGTGCCAGCCAATGGTACCCCTGGCATCAAGAATGGGTGCCAGGGCCAGAGGCCCCCATGGTGCTGGGCACTGACGGAGCCAGTGGTGCGGGGATGGGGGGGAAGGGACATGTGGGGGCGAATTCCACAGTGCCAATCGAGGTCATAATGTAGCCCGGTGGACCTGGTTGTGCATGAGGGTACACAACAAGCTAACGGGCGACCTTTCACCCCCTGCAGACAATGGATATTGGAATACAACCAGCAATGGTGGCCTTCCTGCTGGTTGCCGCAGCCCTGGGAGATGCTCTGCTGCTGTATGAGCGGGCGTTGCTCGAGGAGGAGGAGGAAACTGCAGCAGCGGAGTGTGCAGCAGAGGGGCAGGTGGCTGCCACCCACGTTGGAGAGCCGGCTGCTCAACAGGCCGAGGAGGAGATGCCAAGGAAGCCCCGTCTGAGGCCTCGTGTGTACCAGCACCAACTGCCATTCGAGAAAATGCCGGACCGGGCATGCTGTTGAAGACTCCGGCTGAGCAGAGGCACAGTGTGACACATCTGCCAGATGATGGCACATCTGGCACCACAAGGGTATGGGGGAGGACACCCGCTCCCAGTGGCCATCGAGGTGTTGGTTGCCCTGAACGTTTACTCAACGCGGCCCTTTCAGGCGCCGAGTGGGACCTGAGTGGGATCTCACAGACCTCGGTGTACAGGTGCATCCACATCGTCACGGAGACCCCACATCCCAGGCGGATCAATCAGGTTCCTGGGTGATGGGTTATACGCTGTGGCCGTGGCTGCTGGCACCTATCCGGAGGCCACAGACCCATGCGGAGGCCCGCTACAATGAAGCCCATACAGCGACCAGGGGTGTGATCGAGCGGTGCTGCAGCCTCCTGAAGATGTGGTTCATGTGCCTGGACGGCTCTGGAGGGGTCCTCCAGTATGATGCTGAGAGGGTCGCCCGCATCATGGTGGCCTGCTGCTCCACAAGACCGCACAGCAGAGGGGTGATGTGCTGGAGGAGGAGGAGGAGGAACGCCAGGCCTCATCCGACGAGGAGGATGTAGAGGAGGGAGAGGGTGGGCAGAACATGTAGTCCAGGCAGGCACGACGGGAGGCCGCACGACTTGTGCGTCAGGGCCAATGCGCATGGAACGCTCTGATCACCTCCAGGTTCACTGACTAGGAGGGGAGGGGAGGGGTGCTGACCAGGGGCATGGACAGTATATCCGAACCCCACACACCCTCACTTGCCCACTTGACTACCCACCACCTGCAACCCCCCCCCCCCCCATGATACACTACGGAGTGGGGGCCCTGGGTTGGCAGTAACAGCGGATCTGGTCCATGGGATGGAGGATGATGACAACCTGCTCTGCGGTGAGCTCCGGTGCTCCGCATCGTACGACAATGTCTGACCCCGCCCACGGTAGCACTTTCCACCTGGGTGATCCCTGCATGCAGGCTGGCCATTCCATCACACGGTCCCATCAGATCCCTCGGGTAGCGGTGGTCGGGATGATCGGGGAGGCGTAGGGTGGGATGCACGGGCCACCCACAGGGTCCGTCCACCCCCCCAACATCCGCCCATTCCACCCCCCACTGCCCCTCCCCCCGGCCAGCCCAGATTACCCCTCACACCCATCAGACAGAGCACCAAGGCAGGTTGTAACAGTGGTAACAGGTGTTTATATTGTGAACAAATATATACAGATTTGTGACCTAGCCCCTATAACTAAACTATGCCCGGCATCCATGCCAACTTAACTGGTCTCTATCTTTCAGGCCTTACTAAGACTAAGTCTAGGTGGATCTTCAGATGGTACAGCAGGAGCAGAGGCAGCCTGCTGTGATTCCCTCCCTGTTCCTTGCCACCTCCTCCTCGGAGCGACATGTGGCGGGCATCATCTGGGATGACAAGGCCTGGATGGGCCTGACTGCTGCTCGGGTTGTCCAGCTGGCGTGGTGCCGCCCTGTTCTGCCCATTGCCCACCAGATGCATCAGGGACAGGAGGGGGGGGGGGGGGGGGGAGTCCGAGATGCTGCGGTGTTCCTGCACCTCCCCTGTGGAAGTCAGCGGTACGGGCCCCATCACCTCCTCCTCCTTCAGGGTGTCCGATGGCCTCTGGGCTACTCCATGGGACAGCGATACAAGCGGAGTTATCCCCTGAGGCTCCTCCGCCTGAAGGCCCGCTCTGGTCTTGACCAAGGTCTGCATGCTCACGGCCATGGAGCACAGCGAGTGGACCATCTAGGACTGCACCACATCACGCTGCGACTGTGCCACCACCTGGGTTTGTGTCACATCGGCCAGTGACTGTGTTATCTCCCTCTGGGATTGGGCCACCTCCCTCTGTGTCTGAGCCATGCTTGCCAGCGCTTGGGCAATGCTGCCGACGTGCCCAGCCATAGCCTCTGTGACTGGGCCATGTTCAGGAGCGCCACTGCAATGTCCAAGTGGCTCTGGGACATTGTTGCCTATGAGGTGGCAACCCTGTTTTGGGCCTCGGCCAGCATCTGCACAGAATGCCCCAGGCCTTGGACATGCTGATCCATGGCCAAAATCGTCATCTCCAATGCCTCCACCGTGCGCAGTTGGCCTGGGTGGTACGCATGGCCGACACCACCTCCTGCTCCACAGGTGCTGGATGCTCCCTGACAGCACTTCATGGAGTTCCTGGCTCTGTGACTGCATCTCCACAATCGATGGGACTGCCTGTTCCAGAAGCCCAAGACACATCTAGACAGTGTGGTGTTGGGTGTTCTGATGCACAAACGATCACGGCTGGAGATGGTGTAACTTGATTTTATTAACTACTTAACTGTAACAACACACTGCTTACTTGGGTTCGTGCATTACCAGCTAATCTGTGGACCCTGTCCTATCACTATCTGGGTGAGGCACTCAGCACATGGTGAATGTCTGAGTGGCAGACTCTGAGCTTGGTGCTCTGAGCTGGCTGCTGCTGGAATGAGCAGGAACTGTAGTGTCCCCTGTTTTTATAGTGCATGTGCTCTCACTGGTGATTGGCTGCGATGTTGTGTGTGTGTTGGTTGGTCCTACTGCATGTCCATCAGTGTGTGTTTGATTGCACCATGATATGCTGATCTAAATATCATGACAGACAGCAGCTAGGTCTTCGGGTTGGCCTGCCCTACGAATGTCCGCCCCCTCGGGTGTTCCTACCTCCACCCGCTGTACTGGGTCAACTGTGTAGAGCGCAACAGGGAGTGTTCCAGGAGCCTCGTCACTAACATAGTCAACCGAGGTGAGTGTCTCCGGGATGGTGGGTGTTGAACAGAGCTGCGATGGAAAGTCAGTGTCATCCTCCGACCCCAGCTCTGGGGTGATTTGAGTCTCGGGCGGAGGGCTGGTATCCGAGTTGCTCCCATCGCTGCTCGGCTCACTGGGGGATGGGGAGCTAGAGCTGTGGCACTGGCTGGGGGCGGGGGACACCGGATGGGCCCACCCCATCTCCAGCAGGTCCTGAAAAACACAAGATTAGACCAAGGGCCGGGTTGGTGAGTGGTGTGGGGTGAGGGCGGTGTGGGGGGTGCGGATGGTGGGGGGGGGGGGGGGGGGGGGGCATACGTGTCTTGGGGAACCGCAACTAAGTGGCTGAGCTCCACCTCGGAGACTGCCCTTTCCTCCAGGCCGCCAACCACATCCAGGGCCCTCTGCTCTTCCATGGTGAGGGGTTGCAGGTCCGATGGTCCCCCTCCTGTCTTCTCCCACTCCCGGCGGTTGTGTGCGGCATTCTCCGGGGTGGGGGGGGTGACACACATAGAATGATAGTGTTAGACAATCTGATGCATGTCGCCCAGAGGGTGGGTAGATGATGGCCTCAGTGGCCAGGTCAGCCGGTATGGGTATCCACATGTGGTGCAGGGTGGGGGTTCTGCTGTCCTCTGGGGGGGTGGGGGGTTGTGGGGGGCGGGGGGAGGTGGTGGGGAGATAGGACTCCAGGGTTAGTGCCAGGGGCTCCCTGCTGCTACTCACCCTGGCCGCCCTGAGGCGGTCGTGCAGTTTTCTCCGGCACTGCTGGCCGATCCGGACGGTGTTGCCCACAGCACTCGCCGCCTCTGCCACCTGCACCCAGGCACAGCGAACGGCAGCAGCTGGCAGCCTCCTTCCCGGATCAGGGTACAGGGTCATCTGCCTCTCCTCCGCCCTCCAACAGGGTCTCCAGCTCTGCACCTGCAAACCTCGGGATGCCCTCCTCGCTGCCATCTTGTTGGCTGGGATGGTGTGTGCGTGGGGGGAGAATTGTTTACATGCAGCTGCAACTTGTCAGTCTTCGGATGTCAATCGCGAAGCTGGCGAATCTGGCACCGTTTCTCATTGGAATCGATTGCGTTCCACGTGGCACCGGTGCTAGCCCCTTAGCAATAGCAGAATCAGTCCAGGAGCGGTGCCAATTTTTCTGTCGTGCAAGTCCACGAATTCTGCATTGGCGTCAAACTTAGGGCAGGATACTCCGATTGCCGACGCTGAAATCACGCTCGACGATCGGCTGGAGAATCCACATTTATGCTGGAATCGGGGGCGGCGCCATTTTTGCAATGCTCCACCCCCTCAAAAACAACATACTCGCCGCACGCCGTATGGACAGCCTCAGGACGTCACCTGAGGCCCATCCCCAATGCTCCGCCCCCGATGGGCCGAGTCCCCGGAGGCATGGGACATATGTCCCCACAACGTTCGAGGACCTCACATGGCGGCTGCGGACTGGATCCAGCGCCACCACGGTTCGGAGGGGGGGGGATTCCACTGGCAGAGGGGGGCTTCAGCGGAGGCTGGTGGGGGGGGGGGGGGGGGGGGGGAGTGGTCTGATGTTGGCGAGGGGGGCTACAGGGCTGCAGTTTTTGTCAGGCCCGGTCCGCGCACGGCCGTCGACATGTTGCATGGCACAGCCACCAGCACGTGCATGCCTGGCCATGGACCCAGCCGTTCTGCAGCCGTACCTGCAGTTAAAGCTGGGGCTTTACACTGCGTGGCTCTGGCCCCCCACCGGACGGAGGATTGGTGCAGGGGTGGTGCCGACGGTCTGGTCGTAACGGATCGTGCGGACAGAGCCGCAGAATTATGAATCCAGCCCCTAGTCTCAGAAACGGACAATCCCGCCTAATGTGTTTTTTAAAAATAAATTTAGAGTACCCAAGTGGTTAGCACTGTGGCTTCACAGCGCCAGGGTCCCAGGTTCAATTCCCCGCTGGGTCACTGTCCGTGAGGAGTCTGCACATTTTCCCCATGTCTGCGTAGATTTCCTCCCACAGTTCAAAGACATGCCGGTTAGGTGGATTGGCCATGATAAATTGCCCTTAGTGTCCAAAATGGTTAGGAAGGATTATTGGGTTACGGGGATAGGGTGGAAGTGAAAGCTTAAGTGGGTCGGTGCAGACTCGATGGGCCGAATGGCCTCCTTCTGCACTGTATGTTCTACGTTCTATGTACCCAATTCATTTTTTCCAATTAAGGGGCAATTTAGTGTGGCCAATCTGCCTGCCCTGCACATCTTTTGGGTTATGGGGCAAAACCCACGCAAGCACGGGGAGAATGTGCAAACACCACACAGACAGTGACCCAGAGCTGGGATCGAATCTGGGACCTCGGTGCCATGAGGCTGCAGTACTAACCACTGCACCACCGTGCTGCCCTTGCCTAATGTGTTTTGGCCTCAACTACTTGCTGCGGTAACGAATTCCACAGGCCGACCACTCTCTGGGTGAAGAAATTTCTCCTCAACTCTGTCCTACACGTTCTATCCCCAATCTTCAGACTGTGACCCCTGGTGTTGGTAATCTAGTTGTTGATAGCAGTGGGTATTCCTCACACCTAAGGTGACACCAACATTGAGGGGAGCATTAAGTTTAAGGTAGAAGGGTGCACTGGTGACTATGTACGTTGTTGGCATAGTGGGTCATTGACCAGTGTTTCAACCCTACGAGCACAACTTAAATCAAGCTGACTGTTTGCCGGCTGAAAAGATTGGAACACAATTGGCCATTTTCTAACAATCATCCATTTTTACTCAAACAAAGGCTGTGAGAAATGGGGCGAAATTCTCCGGAAACGGCGCGATGTCCGCCGACTGGCGCCCAAAACGGCGCAAATCAGACGGCATCGCGCCGCCCCAAAGGTGCGGAATGCTCCGCATCTTTGTGGGCCGAGCCCCAACCTTAAGGGGCTAGGTCGGCGGCGGATGAATTTTCGCCCCGCCAGCTGGCGGGAAAGGCCTTTGGTGCCCCGCCAGCTGGCGCGGAAATGACATCTCCTGGCGGCAAATGCGCGGGAGCGTCAGCGGCCGCTGACGGCATTCCCGCGCATGCGCAGTGGAGGGAGTCTCTTCTGCCTCCGCCATGGTGGAGACCGTGGCGGAGGCGGAAGGGAAAGAGTGCCCCCACGGCACAGGCCCGCCCGCGGATCGGTGGGCCCCGATCGCAGGCCAGGCCACCGTGGGGGCGCCCCCCGGGGCCAGATCGCCCCGCACCAACCCCCCCCCCCCCCCCCCCCCAGGACCCCGGAGCCCGCCCACGCTGCCTTGTCCCGCCGGTAAGGTAGGTGGTTTAATTTACGCCGGCGGGACAGGCATTTTAGCGGCGGGACTTCGGCCCATCCGGGCCGGAGAATCGAGCGGGGGGGGGGCCAATTGGCGTGGCGCGATTCCCGCCCCCGCCGAATATCCGGTGCCGGAGACTTCGGCAACCGGCGGGGGCGGGATTCACGCCAGCCCCCGGCGATTCTCCGACCTGGCGGGGGGTCAGAGAATCTCGCCCCTGGAAATGCTTCCCTGATGTAGTATAAGTCACTCCTGTTACATTAGGGTTAAAAGATGTTGGTAGGGTCGTGTGTATGGAGTTTTACCTGCAAATATTTGTTGCTTGAGGGAGTGCAGACTCGTAGTGATAATCATTCCATCCTTTGATGAAAGGAAGCTGAATAAATTTAACAGAACTCATTCCGATAATCTAGACCTCCAGGTACCCCGTTGTCACAAATCCCCTTTCAGCTAGGAAGATGGAATAGTGTAATTGCTAAATGCTGCTGTGGCAGCCCACAATTGTTCAATAAGTGACAGCTCATAAAAAAAACCACTCAAGAATGCTCCATATCCATATGTAGCAGATTAAAAACCCAAGCAAGGACTATTTTGAAAAAGGACCTCAGGTGGATCCGACCTCAATCTATTCGTGTTGCCTATCAGTTTAATCTGAATCATGACATTGCTACTAGAACTGTAGATCATGAAGTGGTTTGATATTTAACACATGGTGCCGAGAAAGGAGGTGCTCTACAATTTCTCTGGCTGCACATCTGCACTCGAATGCATTGGAAGCAACAGGAAAAATGAAAGAGAAACATTCTTAAGTCAATTTCACAATAAAGTCGCCACAGTCCCAGATGAACTCCCCCTTTGAGGGGGAGAGCTGACTGGTGGTGATTTAACCCGAGGGTCACCACGTTTCAGGCGAGGTGCAAGGTTGAGAAGGCGGGACCGTCATGAATAACCTCAGCCGATACGGGAATTGAACCCACGCTGCTGGCCTCGCCCTGCATCACGAACCAGCCGTCCAGCCAACTGAACTAAACAGTTGAGAGGAAAAAGAAAAAAAAAAATCAGTGGAATTCATAAAGAGCAAGTACAGGTATCGACAGGGAACTGTCAGGCACACAGCTACACAGATCCAAATCCACATGTCTGGCAGCTGAGCACAGGAAGTGTCTAATTCACCGACAGCTCACAAGACATATAACTCTGTGGGTTTCCAATGCTGTCAGAAGTCGATAATGTGCAGTTCTTTATGAAAAATGCTGCTGACTAGAAGAGTACTCTGTATTTACCCTCAGCAGTACATTAATATAAAAGTGTCTCTATGGGAGAGTAATAATATCCAGGACCACCCTCCCCTTCCCATCCACGTGCTTGTGCCAGGGCTTAACTGGTGTGGGGCACGGTTTTCCCACCTTGTTGCACCCGGCGCCTATCACCTTGCGCCCGGCGTCAATACCGTCGCGCCGGGAGCATTGCAGGAGAGACCCAAAACGGGCTTCGGTCCAAACACGAGTCAACCAATGAATTTTAAAAAACTTAGCCCATAGTCTTGAATGTCCTTTCATAGAACTTACAGTGCAGAAGGAGGCCATTCGGCCCATCGAGTCTGCACCGGCTCTTGGAAAGAGCACCCTACCCAAGCCCACACCTCCACCCTATCCCCATAACCCAGTAACCCCACCCAACACTAAGGGCAATTTTAGACACTTAAGGACAATTTATCGTGGCCAATCCACCTAACCTGCACATCTTTGGACTGTGGGAGGAAACCGGAGCACCCGGAGAAAACCCACGCAGACACGGGGAGAACGTGCAGACTCCGCACAGACAGTGACCCTCCTTCTGCACTGTAAATTCTATGATTTTGTTTTTATGTATCTCCATTTTTAAATGATGGTTCGGGGCCTCAAACACTGGAAGTGGCCCGGCCCTCCCAGAGCGTCTGAGAGGGCTGGCTGTCCGCTGTTCTTACAACCACATTAGATGGAAGCCGCCTAAAGCCTTTGCCACTTCATTGTCATGGCTTCCGCTCGCTTGCAGTATGCCTGGGCAGAGAACAGTAGTGAGCTGAAGTCCGTTGTCTTGGTAGTCATGTACTCCAAAACCAGATCTTCATTCAAATGTGAAAGTAGCTGTGCATTCCAATGTAGAAACTGGTCAAAATTGATATCTCTAATGAAATAGTTTGGTGAAATTAGATGCTTTTTGCCATCTCTCTCCTTGAACCTGCTGTTTACCTTTCAACCCTTGTGCAAGATCACACTACAATAATCAAGATATAATTGAACGTTGTAGATGAAAGGAAGTAAAGATAATTGGCATACCAAAAATATAGTTAAAGCCTTAGGACAAACACGAGCTTTATAACAGTGGGATTCATAAGAGACGGGAAACTATATTAGAAAAGAGTTATGTTGCTAAAAGGACCTGACACTAATCAAGGGGGACAAATCAGCTGCAGGTGAGGGGAAGTAGACTGTCAATTGGGTGGAAACATGTAATACCAAGGGAAATAAGTTAATGCTTTGGAATCATTATAGGTTAGCAGGGCAAGGATGAGAAATTGCGATGGAATTATTCAAGTTCTTAAAAAGCAGCAGCGAAAAGAAGAGTGCTGATAATGGGAGATTTTAATCACCTAGTAATTAAGTGGTAGAACGGTGAGTTTTTTGTTTGAACAGGGAGCATACATTCAGGAAACCTTGCAGGATTTTTCAGTCTAAACCTTTGGGGAGTACAAGGCCATCCTTTAACTGACATCTATTAAACAGTTGGGGAGGATTTAAACTAATGTGGCAGGGGGATGGGAACCGATGTAGCAAGTCAGTGGGGACAGAAACAAAAGGCAGGAAGGGAGAGTGTGTAAAGCATGACCAGAGAAAGCAGAGTACGAAGTCTTACAACACCAGGTTAAAGTCCAACAGGTTTGTTTCGATGTCACTAGCTTTCGGAGCGCTGCTCCTTCCTCAGGTGAATGAAGAGGTCTGTTCCAGACACACATATATAGACAAATTCAAAGATGCCAAACAATGCTTGGAATGCGAGCATGAGCAGGTGATTAAATCTTTACAGATCCAGAGATGGGGTAACCCCAGGTTAAAGAGGTGTGAATTGCATCAAGCCAGGACAGTTGGTAGGATTTTGCAGGCCAGATGGTGGGGGATGAATGTAATGTGACATGAATCCCAGGTCCCGGTTGAGGCCGCACTCATGTGTGCGGAACTTGGCTATAAGTTTCTGCTCGGCGATTCTGCGTTGTCGCGCGTCCTGAAGGCCGCCTTGGAGAACGCTTACCCGGAGATCAGAGGCTGAATGCCCTTGACTGCTGAAGTGTTCTCCGACTGGAAGGGAACATTCTTGCCTGGTGATTGTTGCGCGATGTCCGTTCATTCGTTGTCGCAGCATCTGCATGGTCTCGCCAATATACCACGCTTCGGGACATCCTTTCCTGCAGCGTATGAGGTAGACAACGTTGGCCGAGTCGCACGAGTACGTACCACGTACCTGGTGGGTGGTGTTCTCACGTGTAATAGTGGTATCCATGTCGATGATCTGGCACGTCTTGCAGAGTTTGCCATGGCAGGGTTGTGTGGTGTCGTGGTCACTGTTCTGAAGACTGGGTAGTTTGCTGCAAACAATGGTTCGTTTGAGGTTGTGCGGTTGTTTGAAGGCAAGTAGTGGGGGTGTGGGGATGACCTTGGCAAGATGTTCATCGTCATCAATGACGTGTTGAAGGCTGTGAAGAAGATGACGTAGTTTCTCCGCTCCGGGGAAGTACTGGACGACGAAGGGTATTCTGTCGGTTGTGTCCCATGTTTGTCTTCTGAGGGGGTTGGTGCGGTTTTTCGCTGTGGCACGTTGGAACTGTCGATCGATGAGTCGAGTGCCATATCCCGTTCATACGAGGGCATCTTTCAACGTCTGTAGATGTCTGTTACGCTCCTCCTCGTCTGAGCAGATCCTGTGTATACGGAGCGCTTGTCCATAGGGGATGGCTTCTTTAATGTGTTTAGGGTGGAAGCTGGAGCTGGAAGCTGTTGCTGAAGATTCCACCCTAAACACATTAAAGAAGCCATCCCCGATGGACAAGCGCTCCGTATACACAGAATCTGCTCAGACGAGGAGGAGCGTAACAGACATCTACAGACGTTGAAAGATGCCCTCGTACGAACGGGATATGGCACTCGACTCATCGATCGACAGTTCCAACGCGCCACAGCGAAAAACCGCACCGACCTCCTCAGAAGACAAACATGGGACACAACCGACAGAATACCCTTCGTCGTCCAGTACTTCCCCGGAGCGGAGAAACTACATCATTTTCTTCACAGCCTTCAACACGTCATTGATGACGATGAACATCTTGCCAAGGTCATCCCCACACCCCCACTACTTGCCTTCAAACAACCGCGCAACCTCAAACGAACCATTGTTTGCAGCAAACTACCCAGTCTTCAGAACAGTGACCACTACACCACACAACCCTGCCATGGCAATCTCTGCAAGACGTGCCAGATCATCGACATGGATACCACTATTACACGTGAGAACACCACCCACCAGGTACGTGGTACGTACTCGTGCGACTCGGCCAACGTTGTCTCCCTCATACGCTACAGGAAAGGATGTCCCGAAGCGTGGTACATTGGCGAGACCATGCAGATGCTGCGACAACGAATGAACGGACATCACGCAACAATCACCAGGCAAGAATGTTCCCTTCCAGTCGGAGAACACTTCAGCAGTCAAGGGCATTCAGCCTCTGATCTCCGGGTAAGCGTTCTCCAAGGCGGCCTTAAGGACGCGCGACAACGCAGAATCGCCGAGCAGAAACTTATAGCCAAGTTCCGCACACATGAGTGCGGCCTCAACCGGGACCTGGGATTCATGTCACATTACATTCATCCCCCACCATCTGGCCTGCAAAATCCCACCAACTGTCCTGGCTTGATGCAATTCACACCTCTTTAACCTGGGGTTACCCCATCTCTGGATCTGTAAAGATTTAATCACCTGCTAATGCTCGCATTCCAAGCATTGTTTGGCATCTTTGAATTTGTCTATATATGTGTTTCTGGAACATACCTCTTCATTCACCTGAGGAAGGAGCAGCGCTCCGAAAGCTAGTGACATCGAAACAAACCTGTTGGACTTTAACCTGGTGTAAGACTTCGTACTGTGCTCACCCCAGTCCAACGCCGGCATCTCCACATCAGAGAAAGCAGGGCAGAGAGCAAGGAAAGTCTACATTAAACTGCATTTATTTCAATGCAAGGGGCCTGACGGGCAAAGCGGATGAACTCAGGGCATGGACGGGCACATGGGACTGGGATATTATAGCTATGACTGAAACATGGCTAAGGGAGGGGCAGGACTGGCAGCTCAATGTTCCGGGGTACAGATGCTATAGAAAGGATAGAACAGGAGGTAAGAGAGGAGGGGGAGTGGCGTTTTTGATTAGTGAGAACATCACGGCAGTACTTAGAGGGGATATATCCGAGGGTTCGCCCACTGAGTCTATATGGGTGGAACTGAAAAATAAGAAGGGAGAGATCACCTTGGTAGGACTGTACTACAGGCCCCCAAATAGTCAGCGGGAAATTGAGGAGCAAATATGTAAGGAGATTACAGATCGCTGCAAGAATAATAGGGTGGTAGTAGTAGGGGACTTTAACTTTCCCAACATTGACTGGGACAGCCATAGCATTAGGGGCTTGGATGGAGGGAAATTTGTTGAGTGTTTTCAGGAGGAATTTCTCATTCAGTATGTGGATGGACCGACTAGAGAGGGGGCAAAACTGGACCTCGTCTTGGGAAATAAGGAAGGGCAAGTGACAGAAGTGCTAGTGAGGGATCACTTTGGGACAAGTGACCATAACTCCATTAGTTTTAAGATAGCTATGGAGAATGATAGGTCTGGCCCAAGAGTTAAAATTCTTAATTGGGGCAAGGCCAATTTTGATGGTATCAGACAGGAACTTGCAGAGGTAGATTGGGGTAGACTGTTGGCAGGCAAAGGGACGGCTGGTAAATGGGAGGCTTTTAAAAATGTGTTAACCAGGGTGCAGGGTAAGCACATTCCCTTTAGAGTGAAGGGTAAGGCTGGTAGAAGTAGGGAACCCTGGATGACTCGAGATATTGAGACTCTGGTCAAAAAGAAGAAGGAGGCATATGACATACATAAGCAACTGGGATCAAGTGGATCCCTTGAAGAGTATAGAGATTGTCGAAATAGAGTTAAGAGGGGAATCAGGAGGGCAAAAAGGGGACATGAAATTGCTTTGGCAAATAATGCAAGGGAGAATCCAAAGAGATTCTACAGATACATAAAGGGGAAAAGAGTAACTAGGGACAGAGTAGGGCCTCTTAAGGATCAACAAGGACATCTATGTGCAGAGCCACAAGAGTTGGGTGAGATCCTGAATGAATATTTCTCGTCGGTATTCACGGTGGAGAAAGGCATGGATGTTAGGAAACTAAGGGAAATAAATAGTGATGTCTTGAGAAGTGTGCATATTACAGAGGAGGAAGTCTTAAAGCGCATCAAGGTAGATAAATCCCCGGGACCTGATGAAATGTATCCCAGGGTGTTGTGGGAGGCTAGGGAGGAAATTGCGGGTCCCCTAACAGAGATATTTGAATCATCGGCAGCCACAGGTGAGGTGCCTGAAGATTGGAGAGTGGCGAATGTTGTGCCCTTGTTTAAGAAGGGCAGCAGGGAAAAGCCTGGGAACTACAGACCGGTGAGCCTAACGTCTGTAGTACGTAAGTTGCTAGAAGGTATTTTGAGAGACAGGATCTACAAGCATTTAGAGAGGCAAGGACTGATTCGGGGCAGTCAGCATGGCTTTGTGCGTGGAAAATCATGTCTCACAAATTTGATTGAGTTTTTTGAGGGGGTGACCAAGAAGGTAGATGAGGGCAGTGAACTTTAGCAAAGCCTTTGACAAGGTACCGCATGGTAGGTTGTTGCAGAAGGTTAAAGCTCACGGGATCCAGGGTGAGGTTGCCAATTGGATTCAAAATTGGCTGGACGACAGAAGGCAGAGGGTGGTTGTAGAGGGTTGTTTTTCAAACTGGAGGCCTGTGACCAGTGGTGTGCCTCAGGGATCGGTGCTGGGTCCACTGTTATTTGTGATTTATATTAATGATTTGGATGAGAATTTAGGAGGCATGGTTAGTAAGTTTGCAGATGACACCAAGATTGGTGGCACAGTGGATAGTGAAGAAGGTTATCTAGGATTGCAACGGGATCTTGATCAATTAGGCCAGTGGGCCGACGAATGGCAGATGGAGTTTAATTTAGATAAATGTGAGGTGATGCATTTTGGCAGATCGAATCAGGCCAGGACCTACTCAGTTAATGGTATGGCGTTGGGGAGAGTTATAGAACAAAGAGATCTAGGAGTACAGGTTCATAGCTCCTTGAAGGTGGAGTCGCAGGTGGACAGGGTGGTGAAGAAGGCATTCGGCATGCTTGGTTTCATTGGTCAGAACATTGAATACAGGAGTTGGGACGTCTTGTTGAAGTTGTACAAGACATTGGTACGGCCACACTTGGAATACTGTGTGCAGTTCTGGTCACCCTATTATAGAAAGGATATTATTAAACTAGAAAGAGTGCAGAAAATAGTTACTAGGATGTTGCCGGGACTTGATGGTTTGAGTTATAAGGAGAGGCTGGATAGACTGGGACTTTTTTCCCTGGAGCGTAGGAGGCTTAGGGGTGATCTTATAGAGGTCTATAAAATAATGAGGGGCATAGATAAGGTAGATAGTCAACATCTTTTCCCAAAGGTAGGGGAGTCTAAAACTAGAGGGCATAGGTTTAAGGTGAGAGGGGAGAGATTCAGAAGGGCAATTTCTTCACTCAGAGGGTAGTGAGTGTCTGGAATGGGCTGCCAGAGGTAGTAGTAGAGGCGGGTACAATTGTGTCTTTTAAAAAGCATTTAGATAGTTACATGGGTAAGATGGGTATAGAGGGTTATGGGCCAAGTGCGGGCAACTGGGACTAGCTTAATGGTAAAAACTGGGCGGCATGGACTGGTTGGGCCGAAGGGCCTGTTTCCATGCTGTAAACTTCTATGATTCTATGAGTCTGAGAGAGAGGGTGAATTTTTGGCAACAGTTAAGTTTCATTGACAGTTATATTCTGTTCACAGTAGAGCTTGGAGCAAGGGCACATAAAATATAAATACCAGGTTGATATGAAGGCAACCCAGCAGAAAAACTTGGGAAATAAAAAGGATTGGGGACATCCTCCCCGTAACAGCCTCCCCGAACAGGCGCCGGAATGTGGCGACTAGGGGCTTTTCACAGTAACTTCATTTGAAGCTTACTTGTGACAATAAGCGATTTTCATTTCATTTCATCCGATTGGGGCTGCCGAGGAGCTTGCAGTGGGAATGGTAGGCCCAGTTGTTGTGGTCCATATAGATACCAGCAACATAGACAGGACAAAGAAGGCAGTTCTGCGTGGTCAGTATGAGGAGCTTGGCACCAAATTAGGAAGCAGAACCTCGAATAAGCTCTGAGCCACATGCAAATTGACAAAGGACAAATCAGATTAGAGAAAGGAATGCATGGTTCAAAGATTGGTGTGGGAGAAGTGGATTCCAGTTCGTGGGACACAGACACCAATATTGGGGAAAGGTGTGACCTGTACTGTTGGGACGATCTATACGGGTCTTACGGGGCAGGGATGATTCACTGCCCTGTGGAACTTGCAGAATAAGAGCTCCCATGATAAGGAAGCAGGGGATCGAACAATACTTGGCTTTGTATGAATAGAGGCGGCCAATAAGGCACCAACAAGAGTAGACCCAAGTAAGGAACTACTGGAGCAGTAAATAACGGTTATTGTTAAATAAAGTAAGTTTTGTTTCAACCTGCTCGGTGTGGACTCTTTGCTGCCCTCACAAAACTGGCGATGATGGTAAACCCTGTTGAACCACTTCAATTTTCTTTCAATATGCCTCTTTTTGGATGTTTGGTCGTGTTTGATGCCGGACATGGAAGATTGGAATCAGTATGTGCAGAGGATGCATTACATTTTCCGGGCCAATAATATCGCAGAGAACGATTGCTAGGTAGTCATCTTGCTAACTGCCTGTGGCATGCATACATTTGGAGTAATACAGAGCCTCATAAACCCAGAAGCCTCAGACACTAAAGCTTTCGATAACCTGTGGCTTCAATGGGACAACATTTTAACCTGTCCGCGTTGGCTTCCTCCGGTTTCCTCCCACAAGTCCTGAAAGACATGCTGTTAGGTGAATTGGACATTCTGAATTCTCCCTCTGTGTACCCACACAGTGCTGGAGTGTGGCGACTGGGGTTTTTTCACAGTAACTTCATTGCAGTGTTAATGTAAGCCTACTTGTGACAATAATAAAGATTATTATAACCCAACCCCATCTGTTATAGTACAACAGTACTGGTTTAATACTGCCGAACATCCTGGGTGAGTCCCTCACTGGGTTTTTGTTTGAATTACATAAAATCGCAATATTCTGTGAATATGGCACCACCCTATCTGAAATGCTATGTGACTGCTTGGTCTGCGGCAGTAAAAATGCGACCTCTCAGAAGAAACTGCTAGCTGAACCTTCACTGACCTTGCAACAGGCCATCCATATTACGCTGTCCGGGGGAAGCGCAGAGCAAGGTGTGCAGAAGATACAGGGGGATGGAAGTAAATGCCTTAGGGCTGCCCCCCCCCACCCCACACCCAGTAAAGAGACCCCTCCACAAACCACCACCTTGCACTGGACCAAACACCTTAAAGACCCAACCTGGTGACCAAAGGAAGAGCCTTCCCGACGGGAGACTTCCCAGTAGTCCGCAGACAGGAAGTCTGGTTGATGTGGGGATTGTGGTCGCCTGGTGAGAATGTACGCTACAAATGAACCAGTGGTCCAGACGCCCCGGTAGAGGCAGATGCCAGCCCAGGGCCCGTACTTTCCATTTAGATAAGCCAGATGAGGAAAACGACTACATGCAGTGCGTTGATATGGTGGTATCCGCTAATCGACTCTAATCCTTTTTCAAAATAAATCTCCAATTAAGGAGCAATTTAGCCTGGCCAATCCACCTATCTTGCATATCTTTGGGTTGTGGGGGTGAAACCCACACAAACATGGGGAGAATGTGCAAACTCCACAGTGACCCAGGGCCTGAATCGAACCTGGGACCTCTGTGCCGTGAGGCAGCAGTGCTAACCACTGTGCCACCATGCTGCCCCCTCATTACTCAAGTTGATTCCTCTTCTGTCACCCTCTCTATCTCATCTGACTAACCCATAACCAGGGATGTAGAACTGCCAATCCTATCCATCTTTCAGCCAGGTCTTAGTCACAGTTATGATATCATACTCCAGGGTGCCTATCTGTGACCTCAACTCATCTGTCTTGTTCCTCAGGCTCCTTGCATGAAAATACATTCCAGCCAGCCTTTCATGGACTCACTTCTTCCTTAGCTAACCTATATTTCCTCTGTCTTGCAGACTCACTGGCGTTATAACCTTCAATTCCATCACAGTTTCTCTCCCCCGTGTACTACCTGTCAGGATCCCATTCACCTGCCAATTTTGTTTAAATCCACCCCAATAGCTAACAACCCCCCTCCCCTTCTAATCAATGTTAGAAGTTATTATTAAAGAAGTTATAGCAGAGCAATGGGATGAGTTCAAAGTAATCAGGCATGGTTTTGTAAAAGGGAAATCATGTTTAACCAACCTATTGGAGTTGTTTGAGTCAGTAATTTGTGCTATGGATGAAGGGGAACCGGTGGATGTACTGTACTGAGCTTTCCAGAAGGCATTTGATAAGGTGCTACATCAAAGGTTATTGGGGAAAATAAAAGCACATGGTGTGGGGGTAACATATTGGCATGGATAGACGATTGAATAGCTAATAGGAAACAGAGCAGGTATAAATGGGTCTTTTTCAGGTTGGCAAGATGAAATAGTTTACAATTTACACAAATTACTTGGATGAATGGATGGGTGAGGTGCTTGCCAAGGTTGTTGGTGACACAAAGATATGGAGCAAAGTAAGTTGTGAAGATTACAGAAGGAGGTGACAAAAATATATAGATAGGTTTAGTGAGGTGCAACAATCTGGCAGATGGAGTATAATGTGGGAAGTTGTGAAATTGTCTATTTTGACAGAAGAATAAAAGAGAAGCAGATAATCTAAATGGTGAGGGATTGCAGAGCTCGAAGGTGCAGAGGGATCTGGGTGGCCGAGTGCATGAATCACAAAAGGCTAATATACAGGTACAGAAAGTAATTAGGAAAGATAATAGAATGTGATCATTTATTGCGAGGGGAAATAATTCTAAAAGTAGGGATCTTATTCTTCAGTTGTACAGGGCACTAGTGAGATCACATCTGGAGTACGGTGCACAGTACTGATCACCTTAGTTAAGGAAGGATGTACATGCGTTGGAAGCAGTCCTGAAAAGGTTTACCAGACAAATATCTGGAATTGTCTTATGAAGAAAGGTTGGATAGGCTAGGCTTGTATCATGCTAGAGTGTCGAAGAGTAAGACTTAATTGAAACATATAGATTCTGAGGGGTATTGATAGGGTGAATGTGGAGAGGATGTTTCCTCTTGTTGGAGAATCTAGAACTGGGATCACTGTTTAAAAATAAGCACATTATAAATGGAGGTGAGGCAAAATGTTTTCTCTCACGAGGACCGAGAGTCTTTGGAACACTTTTCCTAAAAAGGCTTTGAATGTTTTTAAGGCAGAGGTGGATAGATTTTTGGTGAGCAAGGGGGCGATTGGTTATTGAGGGGTAGGCAGGATGTAGATGAGGTTCCTATCAGATCAGCCATGATCTTATTAAATTGGGGAGAACGCTCAAGGGATTGAATGGCCTACTTGGAATCAAGAACTGTTACAGCGCAGCAGGGGGTTATTGAGTCCATCATGCCTGCACCGGCTTTCCAGGCAAGCATCATCATGGCTTAGTGCCATTTCCCTGTACCCCTGTACATTGTTTATATTCACGTAATCATCTATGCCTTCTTGAATGTCTCAATTGAACCTGCCTCTACCATACTATCAGGCAGTGTATTCCAGACCCAAACCACTCGTCGTGTGTGTCATGATATTCAAACATACATCATAACACATACATAATGATAGACAGACCAACGGACCAATTAGCACACACAACACGACAGCCAATCACAGACAAGAGCAGACACAGTAGAAGACAAGAAACACAACACTTCCTGGGCAGTCCATCTGGAGACAGCACAGGGCCAGGACCTCATAGCAAGACACTCACACAGTCACAACGTGCTGAGTACCAAGTCTGATGTATAAATAGTTAGATGGAATAAAACTGCGTTGTACCAATCGCAACCGTGTTGGTTCGTCTGTACCTCAGAGCACCCAACACCCCAGTGTGAAGAAACTTTTTACACATCACGTGACTCCTGCCCCTTGTTCATCTGTCCGTACATATCAGTAAATATAATGCAGGTATATAGAGGTAAGAATGGGAAAAATTTCAAAATCACTGGGCGTGACAGGGAAAATTGGAAATGTTACAAAAAGGAAGTTTGAATTGTAATCCACATATAATGGAAATAACACAAGATGCAAATCAACTGAATTTAGACCAAAGTTTAATTTGAAGCAACAAATAAAAGGTGGCTCCCTCAAGAATTAACAGTGGCCAGTGATAAAATTGTCACCAAATCACTGGGGCTTAAAGGATAGAATCCCCCACCCCACTCAAAGTGAGCTTGGGGGCAGGTAGCATTTAATCAGGCGAGAGCAAACCCTGCCATCTTCCAGCCTAGACCCCAATTAAGTCCATGCCGGGAAGGTATCTGGACTGCCTCCCCATCCCACCACCGACTGAGGCTACTTAAGCTGTCAATTAGTGTCCGCTTAAGTGCCTCATCCTAGAAGAGTGGTATCTCTCTCATGTTTAAAGAAAAAACACGGAACAGACAGTTAGCAAGAGGAAAAGAGATGGTTATCAACACTGGTTTACAAGAGGAAGCTCTCAGATTTCACTGATGTTGCAATTGGCTAAGTAAATGAGAATGCAGACGTGCGATACATTCATTCTTTATTTAGTCAGGTCTCTCACCAGGGATTTATAGATAAAAAGAAAGTGCATAGGGGTCCAGGAGAAAGTTGCAAATTAAATTATTAATTGGTTAGATAATGGGAATCAGCACCAGTGTTGATGGTAAGACTTCCAGCTGGATAATTGGGTAGCTGTGACTGGTAACGTTCCTGAAAGTCTTTAATGGCCACTCCTGCTGTTCACATTTTTTAACAATTGTCTTGCGATATATATTTTCCAAGAATGTTCAGTTGAACTTTCAGCGTATTTTTGAACTCTATCCTCCCAGTGCAAACTGGGCACTTGGACAGAGAGAGTCAGAGTGTTTACAGCGTGGAAAGAGGCTCTTCAGCCCACACTGGCCATTAAGTACCCATCTATTCTAATCCCATTTTCCAGCATTTGGCCTGTAGTTTTACATTGATATATAGATACATAGAAGATAGGAGCAGGAGGCGGCCTTTTGGCCCTTCGAGCCTGCTCCGCCATTCATCACGATCATGGCTGATCATCCAACTCAACAGCCTAATCCTGCTTTCTCCCCATAGCCTTTGATCCCATTCTCCCCAAGTGCTATATCCAGCCGCCTCTTGAATATATTCAAAGTTTTAGCAACAACTACGTCCTGTGGTAATGAATTCCACAGGCTCACCACTCTTTGTGTGAAGAAATGTCTCCTTATATCTGTCTGAAATGGTTTACCCTGAATCCTCAGACTGTGACCCCTGGCTCTGGACACACCCATCATTGGTAACATCTTCCCTGCATCTACCCTGTTAGAACTTTATAAGTCTCTATGAGATCCTCCTCTCATTCTTCTGAACTCCAGCGAGAACCATTCCAGCCTAGTCAATCTCTCCTCATATGACAGTCCCGCCATCCCTGGAATCAGTCTGGTAAACCTTCGCTGCACTCCCTCGAGAGCAAGAACATCCTTCCTCAGAGAAGGAGACCAAAACTGCACACAATGCTCCAAGTGTGGCCTCACCAAGGCCCTGTACAATTGCAGCAACACATCCCCCCTTCTATACTCGAAACCTCTTGCAATGAAGGCCAACATACCATTAGCCTTCTTTACTGCCTGCTGCACCTGCATGCTTACCTTCAGCGAATGGTGCACAAGGACACCCAGATTCCACTGCACACTCCCTCTCCCAATTTACAACCATTCAGGTAGTAATCTGCCTTCCTGTTTTTGCATCCAAAATGAATATCCTCACACTTATCCAAATTATACTGCATCTGCTATTGGTTTGCCCACTCGCCCAGCTGTCCAGATCTTGCTTTAGGAACCCTGCACCCTCGTCACAATTCACCCTCCCAACTAATTGGTATCATCTGCAAACTTTGAGATGTTACATTTGTTCCCTCATCCAAATCATTAATATATATTGTGAATAGCTGGGGCCCCAGCACCGATCCCTGTGGTACCCCACTGGTTACTGCCTGCCAATTTGAAAAGGACCCATTAATACCTACTCTTCGTTTCCTCTCTGCCAACCAGTTTCCTATCCACCTCAATACATTTCCCCCAATCCCACGCGCTTTAATTTTGCACAATAATCTCTTATGTGGGGCTTTGTCAAACGCCTTCTGAAAGTCCAAATATATCACATCGACTGGCTCCCCCTTGTCGACTGTACTGGTTACCTCTTCAAAGAATTCCAACAAATTTGTCAAGCATGATTTTCCCATCATAAATCCATGCTGACTCTGAGTGATCCTGCCACTACTTTCTAAATGTTCTGCTATAAAGTCCTTGATAATGGATTCAAGCATTTCCCCACTACCGATGTTAGGCTTCCTGGTCTCTAATTCCCTGCTTTCACTCTACCTCCCTTTTTGAATATCGGAGTGACATGAGCTACCCTCCAATCTGCAGGGAAAGTTCCAGAGTCTATAGAATCCCGGAAGATGACCACCAATGCATCCACTATTTCCAGAGCTCCTCCTTCAGCACTCTGGGATGCAGATTCTCAGGCCCTGGGGATTTATCCGCCTTCAGTCGCATCAATTTTCCCAGCACCATTTCTCTACTAATGTTGATCGCCCTCAGTTCTTCCCTCTCCCTAAACCTTTCATTCTTCAACATTTCTGGGATCTGATTTGTGAAGACAGAACCAAAGTATGTATTCAATTGCTCAGCCATTTCTTTGTCCCTTATTATGCATTCCCCTGTTTCTGTCTGTAGGGGGCCTACATTTCTCTTTACCAATTTATTTCTCGTCACATATCTGTAGAAACTCTTAGTGTCAGTCTTTATATTCCCTGCAAGCTTCCTTTCGTACTGTACTTTCCCCATCTTAATCAATTCCTTTGCCCTTCTTTGCTGAAGTCTAAACTGCTCCCAATCCTCAGACCTATTATTTTTCTTGGCCAATCTGTATGCTTCTTCCTTGTATCGGATACTATTTCTAATTTCCTTTGTAAGCCATGGATTGGCCCTCTTACCCCCTTTGCTTTTGTGCCAGATAGGAATGAACAGTTGCTGTAGTTCCTCCATGCATTCCTTAAATGTTTGCTATTGTCTATTCACTGTCATCCCTTTAAGTAACTCTCCCCAATACATCAAGGCCAACTCACGCCTCATATCCTCATAGTTCCCTTTATTAAGATTCAGCACCGTAGTCTCCGAATCAACTACTTTACTCTCCATCTTGATAAAAATTCTATCATGTTATGGTCGCTCATCTCCAAGGGATCTCGTACAGCCAGATTGGCAATGATTCCTTCTCATTACACAGTACCCAGTCTAAGATGGCCTGCTCTCTAGTTGGTTCCTCCACATATTGGTCATGAAAACCATCCTGTATACACTCCAGGAATTCCTCCTCTACGGCATTGTGGCTAATTTGATTTGCCCAATCTATGTGAAGATTAAAACCACCCATGATCACCAATATTCCCTTATTACATGCACCTCTACAAAGGGGCAGCATGGTAGCCTTGTGGATAGCACAATTGCTTCACAGCTCCAGAGTCCCAGGTTCGATTCTGGCTTGGGTCACTGTCTGTGCGGAGTCTGCACATCCTCCCCGTGTGTGCGTGGGTTTCCTCCGGGTGCTCCGGTTTCCTCCCACAGTCCAAAGATGTGCGGGTTAGGTGGATTGGCCATGATAAATTGCCCTTAGTGTCCAAAATTGCCCTTAGTGTTGGGTGGGGTTACTGGGTTATGGGGATAGGGTGGCGGTGTTGACCTTGGGTAGGGTGCTCTTTCCAAGAGCCGGTGCAGACTCGATGGGCTGAATGGCCTCCTTCTGCACTGTAAATTCTATGATCTATGATCTCTAATTTATTGTTTAATGCCATTCCCAACCTCACCAGTGCAGTTTGGGGGGTCTATATATTTCTCAACTCTACCCATACAGATTCCACATCGTCAGAGCTAATATCCTTTCTCATTATTGTTAATTTCCTCTTTACCCAGCAGTGCCACGCCACCACCTTTTCTTTTATGCCTATCCTTCCTAAATACTGAGAACCCTGGGATAATCAGTTCCCATCCCTGTTCACCCTGCAGCCAATGCTCCGTAATCCCAATTATATCATACCCATTTATATCTATCTGGGCGATTAGTTCATCCACTTTATTGCAAATGCTCCGTGCAGTAAAGCACAGAGCCTTTAAGTTTGTCTTTTTCACAATGCTCATCTTGCTCCCAATATTTTTCACTACTACCCTGTTTGAATTTTATCCTTGGTTTCTCCACCTATCACTTTTCTTATTCACTTTTCTACCTTTTGCTTTTGTCCTTGCTCCCTCTTTCTCTGACTCCTTGCTTAGGTTCCCACCCCCCTGGCATATTAGTTTAATAGTTTTGTGTGCTATGGCATTCAATTGCTCACCTAAATACCTCTGAATGTAGTGAGAGTTCCCGCCTCTCCCACCCTTTCAGACAGCGAGTTCCAGATTCCAACCACCCACCTTCTGGGTGAAAAGGTTTTTCCTCATTTCCCCTCTAAGCTTCATACTCATTACCTTAAATCTATGCCCCCTAGTTATTGACCACTCTGCTTAGAGGAAAAATTCCTTCCTATCCACCCTATGTATTCCCCTCATAATCCTACACACCTCGGTTAGGTCCCTCCTCAGCTCCAAGGAAAACAACCTCAGCCTATCCAGTCTCTCTTGATAGCTGGAACACTCCAGCCCAGGCAACATCCCACTGAATCTCCTCTACACCCCCTCCAGCGCAATCACTTCCTTCCAATAGTGTGGTGACCAGAACTGCACAGTACTCCAGCTGTGGCCGAACCAGTATTTTATACAGTTCCATCAGAATGCACCTGCTCTTATATTCTATGCCATGGTTAATAAAGGCAAGTATCCCATATGCCTTTTTAACCACTTTATTTACCTGCCCTGCTGTCTTCAGGGATCTATGATATGCACACCAAGGTTCCTCTGGTCCTCTGTACTTCCTAGCGTCCTACCATTCACTGTGTTATCTCCTGCCTTGCTGTCCTCCCAAAATGCATTACCTCCCACTTTTCAGGATTAATTCCACTTTGCCACTGTTGTGCCCATCTAACCAGCCTTTTTACATTGTCCTCTAATCAAAGGCTTTCTTCCTCACTATTTACCACACCACCAGTTTTTGTGTCATCTGCAAACTTACTGATCATACCTCCTACATTCACACCCAAATCATTAATGTACACTACAAACAGCAAGGGATCCCACACCAATCCCTGCAGAACACCACTGGAGAAAGGCTTTCGGTCACAAAAACAACCTTCGACCATCACCTTCTGCCTCCTGCCATAAAGCCAATTTTGGATCCAATTTACCAAATTGTCCTGGGTTCCATGGGCTTTTACACGCTTGACCAGTCTCCCATGTAAGATCTTGTCAAAAGCCTTATTGCAGTCTATGTAGATTACATCAACTGCAATACACTCATCTACATACATAGTTACCTCCTCACAAAGCTCATTCAAATTTTTTTAAGACACGATCTCCCTTTGACAAAGCCACACTGACTACCAGAAGGATGTGGAGGCTTTAGAGAGGGTGGAGAAGAGATTTACCAGGATGGTGCCTGGTATGGAGGGCATTAGCTATGATGAGAGGTTGAATAAACTTGGTTTGTTCTCACTGGAACGACGGAGGTTGCGGGGCGACCTAATAGAGGTCTACAAAATTATGAGGGGCATAGACAGAGTGGATAGTCAGAGACTTTTTCCCAGGGTAGAGGGGTCAATTACTAGGGGGCACCTTTCATCTTTAGAGGAACATATTGATCCTGTACTTTCTCTATTTACTTTTTGAGTGAATTCCACTACTGTTGTAGGTTTTCCTACAAGTAGCTGCTCCCAGTCGATCCTGTCTTGTCCTATTAAAATTGGCTTTTCCCCAATTCAGAACCTTTTATTTCCAGTCCATCTTTGTCCCTTTCCATAACTATCTTCAATCTTTCTGAGTTATGGTCACTGTCACCAAAATGCTCCCCCACTGAAACTTCTACCACTTGCCCGACTTCATTCCTAAAACTAGGTCCAGCACTGCTCCTTCCTTGCAGGACTTTCTGTGCACTGGCATAAAAAGCTCTCCTGGATGCCTTTTAAGAATGTCGCCCCCTTTAAGCCTTTCACACTTTGACTATCCCAATTAATATTGGGGAAGTTGAAATCCCCTATAATTGCCCTATTATTTTTACATTTCTCTGAGATTATCTGCCCTTTTATCTCTCTCTGACTGTTTGGGGGCCCAAAGTACACAGCAGTTAAAATCCATCAGGTTACTTGCCTAATGACAAATCTTCTAACCGACTCTGCTAAAACAATAACAAAGGCGCCTGCCTGGTTATGGCAGATACTTCTGATATATGCGCAGATTGCGGTCTGATGAGATCATGGTGCTGTGCCCACAACTGCAGTTTTTATTCCGGTCCCATCAGTTACGTTTCCATCCAGCTTACCCGAATTTCCCCCTTAGGCCAGGCAAACGTCAAATACTACAAAAAGCCGGAAATTCATTGGCTTGAAGGGGATTGTATTGAGCACTAGAAACTAAAGATCATAAGTTTAAAAGCAGAACCAGGTTAAGATGAGAGAATAAGATTAAGGTCCCACAACACAGAGTGAGAGGCCTAACGTTTTAATGAACCTTAACGCTATCTATTTTGCTGTCAATTTTCCCATTTACAAGGGACAGAATGATACAATGCCTAATAAAGAAACTAATTAGGTTTGAGACTTCCATCAAGCATGCAATGCAAATAAAACAAAGGATCAAAAATGCACACGTTGCTGTACAGCACAAAGTATGTACATGGTATCAGATAACAGAAAATGATGGCAACAATTACCACAAAGCCACAAAATAACACTTTTCTGCTTGGCATTGTAAGCCTCAAGAGTAGAATGTTTTCTGAATGTTAAAAGAATGTTCAATGTCTTCTATGAAGATTCATCTTGGCCTATTCCTGAAGTCCCCAACATCACAGACACTAGTGGATTAATTCCACGTAATATCAAAAAATGGCTGAAGGCACTGGATACAATGTCCCAGGAGTAGTACTGAACACTTGTGCTTCAGAACTAGCTGCGCCTCCAGTAGAGCTGCTTCATGGGTATCTAACAAATATGTGTAATATTGTCCAATTATGCCCTGTCCACAAAAGCAGGACAAATCCAACCTGGCCAATTACTGTCCATCAATGCAGTCTCAACTATTAGACGAGCAATGGCAGATGTTGTCGGCAGTCCTATTAAGTGACATTGAACTTTAATAACTTACTCGCCAAAGCTTAGTTCAGATGTCCAGCGCTGAGCTCACTACAGCCTAGTCCAAACATGGACAAAAGAGCTGAACTCAAGAGGGGAGTGACTGCCCTTGACATCAAGGCAGTATTTTATGGAGTGCGGTGTCAAGGGGCCCTAACAAAAGTGAAGTCGATGGGAATCGGGGAAATCTCTCCACTGGTTGGGAATCATACCTGACACAAAGGAAGGTGGTTGTGGTTGTTGGAAGTCAATCATCTCAGTCCCAAGATATCACTGCAGGAATTCTTCAGGGTAGTGTCCTAGGCCCAACCATCTTCAGCTGCTTCATCAATGACCTTCCTTCCATCCTAAGGTCAGAAGTGGGGATATTTGTTGATGAGTGCACAATGTTCAGCACCATTTGCAAACCTTCAGATACCAAAGCAGTCCATTCCTGCATGAGTTCTGGACAACATCCAGGCTTGTGCTGATAAGTGGCAAATATCATTTTAAGCACACACGTGCTAGGCAATGACCATCTCCAACAAGTGAGAATCTAACCAGCTACCCTTGACATTCAATGGAATTACCATTACTGAGTACCTCACAATCAAAATCCTGCAACGTTACCATTGACCAGCTATTTAACTGGACGAGCCATATAAATACTGTGGTGACAAGAGCAGGTCAAAGGATGGGAATTCTAGCGGGAGTAACTCACCTCCCAACTCCCCAAAGCCTACCCACCATCTACAAGACACAAGTCAGGAGAGCAACAGAATACTCTCCATTTGCCTGGATGAATGCAGCTCCAAATACATTCAAGACACTCGACACCATCCAAGACAAGAATGCCCACTTGATCGGTACCTCACCAACCACCTTAAACATTAAACAGCAGCTTTGTGCACCCTATATAAGATGCACTGATACAACTCTCCAAGCCGCTTTCAGCAGCACCTTCCAACCACACCTCTACCACCTGAAAGACAATGGCAGACACATGGAAACACCACCACTTGCAAGTTATCCTGCAAGCTACACAGCATCCTGATTTGGAAATATATCACCGTTCATTGTCATTGGGTCAGAATCGTGGAACTTCCTCCCTAACAGCACTTTGGGTGTACCCACACAAGATGAATTGCAGATGCCAATTTACTCACTTTCCAAGGACAATTGAAGATGGGCAACAAATGCTGATCTTGCCGGCAACACTCAAATCCCATCAAATCATATTTTAAAAATTAAAAAATTACGATCCTGCTCTTCTCAGTGTTTGAGCCCCATGCCTCCACCCTATCCCCTTTATCCCCGTAACCCCACCAAAACTTTTTGGACACTTAGGGCAATTTAGAATGGCCAGTCCACCTAACCTGCACATCTTTGGACTGTGGGAGGAAACTGGAGCACCCGGAGGAAACCCATGCAGACACTGGGAGGATGTGCAGACTCCGCACAGACAGTGACCCAAGCCGGGAATCAAACCTGGGACCCTGGAGCTGTGAAGCAACTGTGCTAACCACTGTGCTGCCTACAGAAAGGTTGATAAAAGATTAATGTATTAAGATGAATTGACATGATGGAACTTCATTTCACAGATTCACATAACTATATGATTATGCACAGTGTACAGTATAACTAGGTGCACATTCCTATTCTGACCATTAACAAGAAAACTATTTACATTTCACAGTTGTTACAAGTGCGAGGTTTGTATGATTGTTACGTTTTGGGGCTCTGTCTTTAATTTAGGGTGATAGAGAAGAACGAAGAGAGCTGCCTGTGACCTGTCTGAATTCTGCTATTAAGATGTCTGGGGGCTTGGTTGTTAAAGATTATTGGAGGATCCAGGTTGTTTACTTGGAAGAAAGTGAAACATATTAACACCTGTAAACAATGACCAGTGCACCAATGCTGATGGTGGACAGACTATTAGTTTCCAAGTCCCAAGGTGGTGTAAGGAATGTCAAGTTTTGTAAATGGTTTCACTTTAATCTATTTAATTCCAAGATAGAATGGAGTTGGGGTTCTAGAGGACAAATAATTAGCATTTCTACCCGGAAACAAGGCCCACGTGATACATGTTGCCTTGAGATGGATTTTGACGGGAAGCGTCCGTAGGAAGCCACTGCAAGATTGAGATATATTCCATTGACAAATTCATTTAGTGGTGCAATTTGTCATTAGTTGATAACACTCAGTCTCACTGCTCATGCAGCCAAGTGGCTTTGTTGAGTTTCAGCCCGATGACTAGAATTTTGAAATACAAAGTGCTGGAAAAACTCAGCAGGTCTGGCAGCGCCTGTTGAGAGGGAAACAGAATTAACATCGAGACCGATATGACTGTTCTTTGGAAACGTAAGCTCAGTTTCTCTCTGCAGGTGCCGTTAGACCTGCTGAATTTTTCCTGCACTATTTTTGTTTCAGATTTCCAGCATCGGCAGCATTTTGCTTTTACTTTAGAGTAGAAAATTGACTTAATTATAACAAGAAAATAAATGGAAAATAGCCATCATTCTTTTCATTCCACTAACCAATATCAAAGCGTACCTCTACAGAAATTCTCTTGATGTTGAATTATTAAAAGCCTCTTCCTTAGATTGCTGCTGAGGCAGAAAGATAACTGGAACAGTTCATTTTCTTAACTGAGCTAAGTTCTTCATTAAAATGAATAGAGTGTGCATCCTGTGTAAAGGATCTCCTGGGATGAAACTGGTATCCTACATCTATAGACAAAAACTGCTGGTGAATTAATTTCCGCAGGGCAGATCCCTCAACACAAAATGACACAAAAAACCCACCAAGAACGGTTACAAATACAGGCAAATGTTTCACAATGTGTTTTACAAGTTGATTTTTTTCACTGACGATAACCCTGCAAATATGCATCTATATTGAAGAAGGATAGATAAACTAGTATCACTCTTCCGCAATCTTGCTCTTGAAGCAAGCGTGAGGAGGTTCAGGAGTTGGTGTACCTCATCTGTCCCCCTGCAGTAATTGTCTCACCGAGTGGGGAACACTTAAGATACTCAAATATCACACGATACAACCATACAAAATAAGAACACAAGTGGTAGCCCAATCTGCCCGTCTAGGCTTCTCCACCATTCAATAAGAAATGTGTTGATCTGTTTGCGTTTTGAATTTCACATTCCTCATTTACCTCCAATAATCTTTGATTCCCTTGCCTAATAAGAATCTATCCACCCCGCCTTAAAGATATTCAGTGACCCCCACATCCACCATCTACTGGCAGAGTTTCAAAGTTGCACAACCCTCAGAAAATATTTTTCCTCATCTCTGTCCCCTATTTTTAAAACAGTGCCCCTAGTTCTGGACTCACCCATAAGAGGAAACATTCTTTTCACATCTACCTTGTCAAGACCATTTAGAATCTTGTAAACGTCAGTCAAGTCACCCCTCACTCTTCTAAACTCCAGTGGGAATGGGTCCAGTCTGTCCAATCTTTCATCATTGAGCATCCCATTCATTCCAGGTAGCAATCTAGTAATCCTCCTCTGAACAGCTTCCCTTAAAAAGGGGTCCCCGTTTTGCTTTTAACCCATTGCATTAGTTTGCAGGCTGTTTTGTTCAGAGTTTATATTAATGCTTCATTTGGTTTGTTTAGTCTTTGCACAAGTAATGCTCCAATGATGCGAATGACAGGAAAGGGAATTGAACAGCTGCAGAAACAATGATACTTTTGTGAACTATTTTGCAGTTTGAGCTTTGATAGGATGAGTCATCAAATGTTACTGACAGCTTTCCCAGACTGACCCCAACATTTACCATAGCTTCGCCATATCCCCTGTTCTTCAATGGCTGGAGCAATCAAACTCTACTAGATCAGGTTCAATTATTTTTATCAGTGTTTTGGAATTGCATTCTGCGATTCCATGTTTTTTATAATTAAAATTGTTGGTGTATGATGACCGGATCAGTCAAATTCTGTTTTTAAGACATGGAATTACATGTCCAGGATCTTTGAGAATCCTGTTCAGAATTCTGCCCATTTTCCCTGAACCGTCCAAAAACATCAAGCCATGAAGATGAGGAAGAAAAGATGAAAACATTGATGGAGGAACAAAATAGTTATCGTAATGAAAGTAAATGAAAACTCACTGGTCTACATCTATAGATTAGAAAAACATTTAAATAGCACAGAGAAGCACGCAGGAAATGATTAATAGAACTTTATTATTTTACAATAATAATAATTCAGCCATTTTCATTATATACAAAATATACATCAAATATATTCACTTATAATTAATTGTCCCCAAGCAAGGAAACATTGTGCAGCTGCAACTAAATCTATAGTTGACTGTTGAAATTCTACAAAGGAATGTGCTTTAAAACCAAAGGTACTTCTTATGCACTCCAAGCATTCATTCCTAAGTGCAGTGCCACCTTTATTTCACTGTAGGAGTGGTCAGGAAGCCATGCTCAAAGCAATACCTCTACCAGGCCACTGTAGAAAACACTAAGTGAGTGTAATGCAGAAATTAGGATTTTATTCCGTATCTTTTAAAAGGTGACAACAAGGCTGCGTTTTAAAAAAGGTTATGACACCTGTGAATCTCACAGAAAATTATATCCAATTGTTTTCCAGTGCATGTAAATTTGTGATAATGCGGACAACCTAACGAAATTAAATCTTTTGAAGGTTCACAATTCAAAAACTGGACAATTTGCTTTTCAACCAAATAGTCTCAAGATTCTCACTGCTCAATCTATCCACAACTTTATGATGAGTTTTGTCAGTTCATCATTTTGTTCAGGGAAAGAGGAAGAGAAGGGAAGGAATGACTTTTCATGTAGCTTTCGCGATAGTTAAAAGTCTGTCTCGCTACAGCATAAGCAATATTTCAGTTGAAACTGTCGATAGTTGTTCCACCTTCTTGAAATGGCATTCCGCAGGGGTGAAAAAAACGAGATGAAGAGGGGAAAGAAAGAATAGAGTTTGAAAGAAAACCAGAAAGAAAATGTGATGACATATATTAATTAGCATAATAAGCTATAAATTCAGTAAATAAAAATAAATTAACAAATGCAAACTTTTAATAAAGTTGGACAGTCTGACTTTGGCAGTGCGCCCACGGATCTGTTGAAAGATGCCCCAACAGCTTCTGCATTCAAAACAAGTGAACATACAGGGATAAGAAGATTGAATCATATTAAAATCAATACTTCTCTCTCAGTGTGTGGAATATACATCACAGTTTCTTGCCTCGAGCAACTGAAGAGTAACAAGTGTGAATGTAATAAAGCAGATTAGTCCAAAAGTCAATGCAGGTGGGCTTGATGTCTGTTACTGAAGCATGCCAGTCCACAGGTTGAAGCATGCAGTGTTGATGACAGACTCTAGGTGATAGTACATGGATACAAGCTGAGGTAGCGGGCTATCACTATTCTGCGGCTGTGCAGGAAGTGGCTCTCGGAATACAACCTTGAGATTCTGAAAAAGAGAAAACAGTTTCTAAAATTGGAACAGGTTGGTAGAAATGCATAGGCCACATTATATAGAAACAGTGCACATTGCTAGTTCCCTTGGGCTCTATAAATACACAATTGGTGGAATTTTCCAAGAAAGTGACAAAGTGCTATTTCCGGTGCGATTCCTGTCAACCCCGTCAGCATGATCCAGACCCCAATTTTTAAATACTTTTTTTTAAAAACTTCTTTCCCCACATGTAAAATGTCACACCTCAGGCGCGAAAGCCCCAGGGGTCATCAGAGCACTTCAAACACATTAAAATAGTTCCACCACACTTGACATCATTCAAGCCAGGAGGATGGCAGTGAGGAAACCTGCTCCTTGATTCACAGCAGGGCTCCCCATCCATATGCTGGAAGCCGTGGAGAAGAGATGGGCAACAGTATGCCCTCAGGCTGGCAGGAGATCTTTCAACAAGGTTACGAACCCCGCCTGGAAGACAGTCACAGCATCAGTGCCCGTGGTCTGCACAAAGGGACGGGGGGGGGGGGGGGGGGGGGGGGGGTTGCAGTGCCACACGAAGATGAATAACCTACTCCGATCAGCCACGATAAGTGCTCCTTGTCGCCTCTCTGCACTCCACCTTACCCCTCAGAATGTCACCTATTTCCCACATGCTGCCACCTTGCAGTGCCCCAGGAGCCAACTTCTTACACTCCACCCCCTAGCACTCTGCATCAGAACTCCTCCCTGCTTCCCACAGTGCCCACACATGCCTAGGTATCATCGTCATCTGACCCACCAAGCAGCCAGTTCACATCACCCCCTGCAGCACTGTTCCTGCAGGAGAGGCTTGGCCACGACCAGTGCAAGTGAGAGAAGATGGACAGTGGAGTGCCCGAGCGGAATATCCTGACTCCTTTGGAGGAGAGCTCCCTGGAGCTTGCCGGGGAGGAACAGGAGCGGTGCTGTGCTGAGAGCGAGGTGGGCCTGTGGGAGAAAACTGCAGAGCCACTGCACCTCCATCCAGATACCCAAATTCAAGTGAGCTTTTTGTATTCATAATCCTTGACGTGGCCATGTACTAATGCCATCTTCTTTGGCTTGCAGGAATATCACCCGACCAGGCTGGCCAATCCAACAGCAGCATCCCACCGCCCACCCTTGACACGACCTCAAGGGTGATGTTGGAGGAGAACAGTGATGAACCGTCGCAGCTATCACCTGCACCAGCCACCATCGCAGAGACACGCACCTCGGTGAGTGACCTTAGCAGGTAGGCTTCTGGGTAACTATCTGGTGAGCACCACTGCTTTTGATGCACATCAGATGCTGGGAGGAATATCCCAGGGATCAGAGATTTGCTGGATCCCAGGACTCGGCTGTGCACCAGCCAGTTGCTGTGCCTTTGGACACATTTGTTTCTCAGCTGCTGCAGAGCCGGGAATACCAGGAATGGGCAGCGACATTTCTGTGACTGCAAGGCCCAATGGAGGAGTCCCAAAGCCTTCAGTCACAGGAGATGTTGTCGGCAATGCGTGGCACCCAGGCCAACACTGCAACGATGGCGTTCCCAGTGGAAAGCCTGGGAGTCAGATCCATGACAAGAGAACTCAGAAGCATGGCTTATTCCATGGCTGAGGACCATGGCTGAGGGCTTCAACTGTCCAGTTCAGACAATGGCAGGCCTCCAGGACAGGCAAGGCCAGACGACACTGAGACTTCTGGAACACACTCCAGTTGGCCCTTTGTCCCATGGGCCCAAGAACACCCGGAGGGAGAATCGGCTGGAGCACAGCCTGGGGCCTTCCACCTAAAATACCCTTGGAGTGACCGGCCAATTGGAATTTCACCCTTTCTGAGGTCAGCGCAACTCAGGCACAGCGAGCAGAACAGGGTAACGCGACAACAGCAGTGCCACCCAAAATCAGGGTGCGGCCGTCTAAGTCACAGCCCTCCAGAGGGCGCCCACCAAAGGTATCTCAGGCAACAGGGCATGGAAGGCAGCAGGTCACCTCCATCTCTGATGTGCATCCTGGGAACACACCTAGAAGCAGTGGGGGGATTTGCAAGTGTACGGAATTTTAGGGAACAGCATGGGCACAGGTGGCGTTAGGCATTAGTAACTGGGAGGCATTGTCACTTGTAACGTTTGGATATGTCACTTGTTATGACACCCTGGGCTCGTGCGTTGTCAATTCCAGCCCCACAGGCTCCCCCGAGTCCCAGCATGAGGGAATTAACCAAAAATGTGTATGTTCTTCTGAGATCTTTGACCATCGACTGCTCCAATGACTTACAGGCACCAGATTTGTAAGTAAAACATTTAAAAATCTGTTTGGTTATAACAAGAGATAAACAGAATCAAGGCCAGAACCTCTTGACCCCATGCAACCAAGCTTTGAGCCCTGAACTCTGAGTATTCATTCCATTCCTTGACTTTGAGACTGTGGGGAGCTTACATTGTGAAAAGGTTAACTTTCAATGGCCAATTAGTGTGATAAGCATGAGTCTCAGGAATATTAGAGGGCCCAAAAACAGAAAATGCTGGAAAATTCCATCAGGTCTGATGGCATCTGTGGAGAACAGAGCTAAGGTTTTGAGTCTGGATGACTCTTCGTCAGAGCGCCAGAGGTGGAATACAGCCGAATGTCCTCGACAGCTACTAACTCTATAAAGGCCCACTAAATCGCACCCAATGAGACAAAAGTGCATCCTTGTCAGAAACTTCCATTGCTCAGAGCTTTCACTAGGATAAGTGTAGCTTCAAGGTGATTCATCCGCTGATATAGTCAAGCAATTATAAACCTGCAGTAGATTGTTGATCCATGCCTCCTTCCTTCAACTGGCAATATCACTAATAGAGCAGAACAGGCTTGACCAATTCCTCCTAATCCCCTCTCTGCTCAGCCCCACTCCAACTGCATTATTAAGATCAGTGGCTCGCTCTGTGTTACTGGGTCAGGTCGCACAGCAACAGTAAACGGTCTGTTGCAACACCAACATTTTGCCACACAATAATTGCTTATTCTCTTAGTATAGTGCTGTCATGCACCACCCCCCATGAGGAGAGGGAAAATGCTCTTATGCCTTTAGTTATACACGTGTTTCATGCATCCCCAAGCTGCGAGACTCACAGTTTTATACAAGTAATATATCATCTTGACTATATCATACACAGTCTCTCAGATACTTTGTGGTTCTCTACATCACAGGCTCTTTTGAGACCTTACCGTCTTTGCAGATTGTGAATCAAGAAAGATGAGAACAAAACAGTCGATGAACTTCTGATTCAACACCGCCTGCGAAAGAATTTACATCACAGTATTATAGACAAGCTGAAGATGACCACAGTCCTTCCTGTTTCCCATTACAAGTGAATGTAACCCCAACCATATGATAGGCATACAATGATGCATGTGACCAAAATATGACCACTCCGGTCACCCAATGGTGTACAGAACAAATTAGGATTTAAAAGGAACATTCATTCTCAAATTCTTAGTTTATTACAAGTCCACTCACTAAACAATTTTTAACATTGTGATAATGAATAAAGTCAATGCATACAACCTGCGCTTCACCAGGGATCGTTTGATTGTGCCTGTCCTGACAAATTCTATCTCAAAGTTTCAAATGTATTTACCCTAAAAATGTGCATTTCCTGCTCAAGAAACATTCAGCATAAGAATCACAAAGGGCTGGAAGAATATAAACAAAGCATATTATTTAAAAGGTGACAGATTTCAGGTGTAGAGGGCTCTGGGTGTCCTGGTACATGACTTACGTAACGTTAGAATGGAGGTACAGCAGGTGATTAGGAAGGAAAATTTAATCTTGTTGCTGAGCCATACAAAATGGCACAGACCTCGGCGGGACCGGAATATCATACCGCCGACCAATGACGAGTCGCCTTCGGGGATGGAAAACCCCGGCCTTAAAGATGACAGCAGATTACTGGAATGGACAGATTTAGTATAGATACGGGAGGTAATAATTTTTCAAATAAGGTTAAGTGGGGTTACGAGGATAGGGTGGAGGTGTGGGCTTGAATAGGGTGCTCTTTCCAAGGGCTGGTGCAGACTCGATGGGCCGAATGGCCTCCTTCTGCGCTGTAAATTGTATGAGTAAATAGGTATCAAAGATACACACTCTGAAAAGATGCTGATGAGTATCATGAAGGTTTTAATTATCACCAAAGTGTTTAAATAATCCATTTCCTGAAAATACAAGTTTTACAGATAAAAACACAGAATACCAACAGCATTTTGATTTCTATAAATAGGGACATAAATTGTTTCAATATTGGTTAGGCCCCAGTTTGAGGACTGTTTGAAATCTTCTTCTTAAAGGAAAAAAATATCAAAGTCAGAGAGAGTTCAGTGTAGATTCACCAGGAAAGGGAAACTTTATGAGCAGTGACTAGAGATTCTGGTAACATTTCACCACAGCAGAAAAGGCTATGAGGAGACCATAAGCCATTCGGCCCATCGAGTCCACTCCATCATTCAATCATGGCTGATTTCAACTCCATTTACCCGCTCTCTCTCCATAGCCCTTAATTCCTCGAGAAATCAAGAATTTATCAACTTCTGTCTTAAAGACACTCAACGTCCCGGCCTCCACCGCCCTCTTGTGGCAATGAATTCCACAGACCCACCACTCTCTGGCTGAAGAAATTTCTCCTCATCTCTGTTCTAAAGTGACTCCCTTTTATTCTAAGGCTGTGCCCCTGGGTCCTAGTCTCCCCTGCTAATGGAAACAACTTCCCTACGTCCACCCTATCTAAGCCATTCATTATCTTGTAAGTTTCTATTAGATCTCCCCTCAACCTCCTAAACTCCAATGAATATAATCCCAGGATCCTCAGACGTTCATCGTATGTTAGGCCTACCATTCCTGGGATCATCCGTGTGAATCTCCGCTGGACCCGCTCCAGTGCCAGTATGTCCTTCCTGAGGTGTGGGGCCCAAAATTGCTCACAGTATTCTAAATGGGGCCTAACTAATGCTTTATAAAGCTTCAGAAGTACATCCCTGCTTTTATATTCCAAGTCTCTTGAGATAAATGACAACATTGCATTTGCTTTCTTAATTATGGACTCAACCTGCAGGTTTACCTTTAGAGAATCCTGGACTAGGACTCCCAAGTCCCTTTGCACTTCAACATTATGAATTTTGTCACCATTTAGAAAATAGTCCATGCCTCTATTCTTTTTTCTAAAGTGCAAGACCTCGCACTTGCCCATGTTTAATTTCATCAGCCATTTCTTGGGCCACTCTCCTAAACTGTCTAAATCTTTCTGCAGCCTCCCCACCTCCTCCATACTACCTGCCCCTCCACCTATCTTTGTATCATCGGCAAACTTAGCCAGAATGCCCCCAGTCCCGTCATCTAGATCGTTAATATATAAAGAGAACAGCTGTGGCCCCAACACTGAACCCTGCGGGACACACCGGTTGCCATTCCGAAAAATAACCTTTTATCCCAACTCTCTGCCTTCTGCCTGACAGCCAATCGTCAATCCATGTTAGTACCTTGCCTCGAATACCATGGGCCCTTATTTTACTTAGCAGTCTCCCGTGAGGCACCTTATCAAAGGCCTTTTGGAAGTCAAGATAGATAACATCCATTGGCTCTCCTTGGTCTAACCTATTTGTTATCTCTTCAAAGAACTCTAACAGGTTTGTCAGGCACAACCTCCCCTTACTAAATCCATGCTGACTTGTCCTAATCCGACCCTGCACTTCCAAGAATTTAGAAATCTCATCCTTAACAATGGATTCTAGAATCTTGCCAACAACCGAGGTTAGACTAATTGGCCTATAATTTTCCATCTTTTTCCTTGTTCCCTTCTTGAACAGGGGGGGTTACAACAGCGATTTTCCAATCCTCTGGGACTTTCCCTGACTCCAGTGACTTTTGAAAGATCATAACTAACGCCGCCACTATTTCTTCAGCTATCTCCTTTCGAACCCTAGGGTGTAGCCCATCTGGGCCTGGAGATTTATCAATTTTTAGACCTCTTAGTTTCTCTAGCACTTTCTCCTTTGTGATGGCTACCATATTCAACTCTGCCACCTGACTCTCCGGAATTGTTGGGATATTACTCATGTCTTCTACTGTGAAGACTGAAGCAAAGTGCTTATTCAGTTCCTCAGCTATTTCCTTGTCTCCCATCACAAAATTACCAGCGTCATTTTGGAGCGCCCAATGTCTACTTTTGCCTCCCGTTTATTTTTAATGTATTTAAAGAACCTTTTACTATCATTCCTAATGTTACTGGCTAGCCTACCTTCATCATAGATTATCATAGAATTTACAGTGCAGAAGGAGGCCATTCGGCCCATCAAGTCTGCACCGGCTCTTGGAAAGAGCACCGTACCCAAGGTCAACACCTCCACCCTATCCCCATAACCCAGTAACCCCACCCAACACTCAGGGCAATTTTGGACACTATGGGCAATTTATCATGGCCAATCCACCTACCCTGCACATCTTTGGACTGTGGGAGGAAACCGGAGGAAACCCACGCACACACGGGGAGGATGTGCAGACTCCGCACAGACAGTGACCCAAGCTGGAATCGAACCTGGGACCCTGGAGCTGAGAAGCAATTGTGCTATCCACAATACTACCGTGCTGCCCTTGATCCTCTCTTTCCTTATTTCTCTCTTTGTTATCCTCTGTTTGTTTTTGTAGCCTTCCCAATCTTCTGACTTCCCACTACTCTTTGCCACATTATAGGCTTTCTCTTTTGCTTTTTGCCCTAACTTCCTTTGTCAGCCATGGCTGCCTAATCCCCCCTCTGATAACCGTTCTTTTCTTTGGGATGAACCTCTGTACTGTGTCCTCAATTACTCCCAGAAACTCCTGCCATTGCTGTTCTACTGTCTTTCCCACTAGGCTCTGCTCCCAGTCGATTTTCGTCAGTTCCTCCCTCATGCCCCTGTAGTTACCTTTATTTAACTGTAACACCTTTACATCTGATTCTACCTTCTTTCCTTCAAATTGGAGATTGAATTCTACCATATTATGATCACTGCCTCCTAAGTGTTCCCTTACTTTAAGATCTTTAATCAAGTCTGGCTCATTACATAACACTAAGTCCAGAATGGCCTGTCCCCTCGTGGGCTCCATCACAAGCTGTTCCAAAAAGCCCTCCTGCAAACATTCAATTTTCTTTTTTTCTTAATTTTCTTTTAAAATAATGAAGATTTCTGATTGAGTGGCTTGAGAAGACCATTTCCCTGATTGGAGAAACACTTGAGAGCGCAGTTGACAGCGCCTCTGCTGTTCTTGTCGACCAGGTACTCCACAAGCACGGTATTAGTGGCGGCCCTGAGGGTGCAGGGAAAGTGGCGACAGCACTCGAGGCTTGAGGGGCCTCGGTTTGGGCCCCGATCTGTGGGAATCACAGGTTCGCTCCGGGGAACTGGATGGGGGTTTTCAGAGTCGCCAAGGGCTCGGTTTGAGAGGTTTGGAGATTTGTTCGGGGAGGACAGCTTCCCGAGTTTAGAAGGACTGGTGGGGGAGTATGAGTTGCCCAGTGGAAATAGGTTCCGATACTTACAGGTGCGGAACTACGTGCGGAAGCAGGTGCCGTCCTTTCTTAATCTGCCGCCCCCGGGGTTGCAAGACAAGGTGCTGTCAAGAGTAGGGGTTGGAGAGGGCAAGGTGTCAGAAATATGTAAGGAATTGATGGACTGGGTGAGCGCCCCGATAGGAGTAGTTCAGCGAAAGTGGGAGGAGCTGGGGAGGTGAGCTGGAGGCTGGGTTATGGGAGGAAGCTTTGAGGAGGGTGAATGGGTCCTCCTCATGCACCAGGCTGAGTCTCATTCAATGTAAGGTAGTCCATAGGGTGCATATGACGGTGGTTAGAATGAGCAGGTTCTTTGAGGAGGTGGAGGTTAGATGTGGGCAGTGTTCACAGGTTTTGGGCCGTCCCGAAGTTGCAGGGATTTTGGTGGGAGTTCGCTGACGTGATGTCAGAGGTACTGGGGGTGAAGGTGGTTCCGAGTCCAGAATTGGCAGTGTTTGGAGTGTCGGAAGACCCGGGAATCTAGGGGGTGTGAGAGGCCGATGTTCTGGCCTTTGCCTCTCTGGAAGCCTGGAGACAGATCTTGTTGTGGCGGAGGACTCAGAGCCCCCGAAACAGGGGGTATGGGTAAGCGACCTCGTGGATTTCCTTAGATTGGAGAAAATTTAATTTCCCTTAAGGAAGGGTTTGCCTGGAGATGGAAACGGTTCATTGACTTCTTCCAGGGCAGTTAAGTCAGCAGGGGGAGGGATTGGGGTTATCAAGAAAAAGTGGAGGCAGCAGGGGGGGGGGGGGGGGGGTAGATTACTATTCCCACTGGATTGAGGTCAAACAGTTACACAGGCCAACTTCGACAGCAGTTATAAACATGCTCAAGGAACCATTTGCCACAGATAGCATTCCCAATTTGGTTGTCTCTGATAACAGGCCCCTGTTCGTCAATGATCGCTTCAAATGCTTCATGGAGACATATGGCTTTGTCCACATCACCACCTCACCTAGGTACCCTCAGGCTAATGGTAAGGCCGAAAGATGGGTCTCTAGTATAAAATCCTTGAAGAAAAAGTATAATGTCGACCTGGCCTTACTGAGTTACTGGTCGATACCAATGCAGAACAATCTGGCTCGATCTTAATTCTTAATGGGTACGAGGTACACGACTCCTGAATCTCCAACATATCCTTTAACCATTCATCAAGGCAACAGAAGGTGCGAGAACCACTACTGGCACACCAGGTCCTGACATACAATCGTCACCACAAACAGCGCTTCTACCGGGACAGTCTGCCTGGGTCGAGACCAGAATCGGCTAGGTCAGGTTTTGAGTCAGTTCATTCATCCACACTCCTGCTTGGTGCACGTTGACCACAGCACACCCGGCAAAACAGATCCACTCTGGTATACACCACTAGACAGCCTCTGCAGGAGTAGATGCTCCATCCTGGCAACCTGGCAACTTAATGGATGATTCACAATCGCGCCACCCCCCCCCCCCCCCCCCCCCACCCCCACCCCCACAAGAACACTGTACTCCATACCCTCTCCCACAGGAGGCAAGAGCAACATCCAGCACACCACTTGAATCACTAGTCTTTCCCTATGACTCAGGAAAGGGGCCAATAATTGGGAGGGGGAGTAGGATGTGTAATTGGTTCAGAAATGCTGAGCTGGGTTGTTATAAACCAACTTTTTTTTATAAATAGTGAAGGCTCTGGAGGTGAGCAGTGGATAGCAGAGGGAGGCAGGAGGAGCAGCTTTGAGCCTTTTGCAACAAATATGGATTATAACAGGCACAGCACAGCTCTTCGGCATCATCAGGACGAGCGCTTTCACAACCTCAGAGCTTCGGATGGGATCTGCATCTTGAATGGCAATGCAGGTTCACGAGAGGGAAGCAGTGAGCAGGTGGGTCAGAGAGCAGGAAATTCAGCAAAAGGGTCGGTGGGGTATGGGGAGAGACAACAAGATGGAGGGTCGAGCATGGGGAGAGGCCACAAGTCGACGAGGTGAGAGAGAAGTAAAAGCAGCTCCAAAATAGTGCCAAATGGGTCAGGTGGGAAATTACATTCAAATTCAATTTCGTAATGCTCAACAAGAGTATAGGCCCCACTAACTTACTGACCTTAAAGCGAAACACTGTTCCAACGGACCAATGTTAAATGAGGACTCACTGTCATCTCCCTTTGGTTTTACAATTTACTTTGCTGCTATTACGTTAACACATTTACAATAGAGGACAGAAATTCGACAGTGCTCCCAAGCTGGATCCTATAGCTATATTAAAGATGGAAAACAGTCCGTGATTTCAGTTGGCCCAGCTGTCTTTTTTAAAAAAAAATTTAGAGTACCCAATTCATTTTTCCAATTAAGGGACAATTTAGCACGGCCAATCCACCTACCCTGCACATCTTTGGGTTGTGGGGGTGAAACCCTCGCAAACACGGGGAGAATGTGCAAACTCCACACGGTCAGTGACCCAGAGCCGGGATCGAACCTGGGACCTCGGTGCCGTGAGGCTGCAGTGTTACTCACTGCACCACCGTGCTGCCCTTGGCCCAGCTGTCTTAAGTAGGAGTGGAAATGCAAGGATCTTGGGACAAGTTAACAATATTTGGAAAGCGATGTACAACCAAAAGATTACTCATATTTTGGAACCGTCTGCTCCTTTCCATTGATCCTCGGACACTATTGTTGATTGAAACAAGATCAATTTTGAAATGTTCCTTCTACGAGAGCATATTCAAATATTTCTGATTCAGGATTGGTCGGAACCTTCAGTGCTGCCACAACCCATTGCACAAAACTGCACCTCCATCCATCCACACACACTCACGTGTCTGCTGAAGTTGATAATTTACTTCCCGCTGCTCCCACAAAGCAAAGCTGCACTTCTTACAATACCTAACCTGCTACAATACCTAAATCTGCTACAATACCTAAACCTGCTACAATACCTAAACCTGCTACAATACCTAACCTGCTACAATACCTAAACCTGCTACAATACCTAAACCTGCTACAATACCTAACCTGCTACAATACCTAAACCTGCTACAATACCTAAACCTGCTACAATACCTAAACCTGCTACAATACCTAAACCTGCTACAATACCTAACCTGCTACAATACCTAAATCTGCTACAATACCTAAATCTGCTACAATACCTAAACCTGCTACAATACCTAAACCTGCTACAATACCTAACCTGCTACAATACCTAACCTGCTACAATACCTAAATCTGCTACAATACCTAAATCTGCTACAATACCTAAACCTGCTACAATACCTAAACCTGCTACAATATCTAACCTGCTACAATACCTTGCTGCAAGGTGGATTCTAACTACCAGCAGCCCAAAACAGCTTCACTATAATATTTTTGTGTACCCCGATAAGGGATAAACTAATTACACATATGGCTGGGTACATGATCACAAAGGTCAATGATTTTTGACTTGCCCACACAAATACACACAAAATTGTGGAGCAAAATTACCACCAGTGCTGTGCATTAGGATTGCGGCTTAAATCATTTGATCATCTTAATCACTTTTGTTATGGGCCAGGGTTTAGACAACTCCAATTTGTATGATGGAGTTCATCTGACCCATAACTTTAAATAGATTTTGGTTATGGGAAGCACAAGAGCCCACTTTACAGGTGTGATGCAACAGAGAGCTAAAGTACAAAGAACAAAGAAAAGTACAGCACAGGAACAGGCCCTTCGGCCCTCCAAGCCCGTGCCGACCATGCTGCCCGACTAAACTACAATCTTCTACACTTCATGGGTCCGTATCCCTCTATTCCCATCCTAAACAAAAACAATGTTTAGTCTATGAATCCAGTTAACATTTTTAAACACACACAGTAAACATCTTAGCAACTATCACTCAAATACTCTCCCCACTCAATAAGTAACCCTTAATCTTTCCTTACAACATCCATAAGACAAATACCCTCTTCAACACAGATATCAGGTTTAAATTCTCTACTGAGAGCAGTTATCACTTTTAAATTAGCAAGTGATCTGAAGACATTCTTTTCACACAGAGAGATCAGAATCACACCTTGTCTTGCTGGATGCAGTTCCAAATCTGCAAAACAAAACTAAACACAGACACACACCAGCTTTTGTTCAAAGCGAAAATAAAAGCAGACAGACAGCCCAGCTCCACCCACACTCTGACATCACTGCAGCTATTTGACAAACACCCATTTCTTAAAGGTATTCTCACATGACACTTTCCCTAATGATGCATGTTAGAAAATAACTTATGCAGAAGCCATAGTAGATCTGCAGTTTTTAGTGGCCAAGCTTGTTGGCATGTCTGGAAACTGGTGTTCAGTAATGTACCCACCTGTGGCTTAAAACAGGCAGGGGATATAAGTGGGTTAGATTCTGGTTTAACTTACCAGGTACTGGATTCCTCTATCTGCATCTACAAAGTGGCGACAACTCTGTGAGAATCGGTTGAGTAAAACCTTGATCAGGCTCTGATACCAGCTGGTACTCATTGACAGGAAACAATCCTGGTACAAGAGAGAGCAATGATAAATATGCGGTAATAGGGTAGAGAGAATGTTAATGAAATTGGGAAAAGGTGAACAGAGTTGGGAGAAACAAAGCCAAAAAAGATCCAATTTGGAAAGATTTCTAAAAAAATGAGCCCAGTTGTTTTGTTTTCTTCATGCCTAATCTTTCTATTCAGTGTAATAATCAGGATTGAATCAATGGATAAGATTTACATGCTTGTCTGAGGTGCTAAGAGATGGAAATAGGGCATATTGTTGAAGCAGATTAGTCAAGGCTTACTTTGTAGATGCTGTAGCCTATACTGCCTGCTGAAGCAAAGTGCAAACATTTTCATTCTTCCGCATCAACCTTCCTTTTAATCTCAAGTCTTGAATCTCAATACAATATAGCAATATGGAGATCAATGCAATGGCATAAACTGTGATGCATCTCACAGTTCGAAGTACAATATGCAGTGATACAGGTAAATGATTTTGAAGAGAATCTTCAATGTGAATAGTTCCCTCGCCTGTGTCATCACACAGATAACAACTTTACAACTCTTTTGATTTTCAGCCCCATGAAAATTCTTTAACCGGAGAGTCACTCTACCAGTGTTAGTTATGGATATATCAGGAGAGTTTTTTGAATATACAGTCCTCATCTTCCATTGGTTACATGCTGTTTATATACAGGCAATCCCTGGACCTCTGCGCATTGGATTCTCGGTGGAATCAATGCCCATTAGATGAGGGCATTGCTAGGAATTGATTCTATAGGCTTCCACTTAATGTGTACCAATAAATAAGCAGGGTATCTTGGGAAAGTATCCGATTCACGTGTCGACACCAACTGGAAGGAACTCTCATCGCAACACAGGTTATATTGAAAATAATCATTCAACTGATAACTACAAATTGCTCTCTCTCTCTCACCAGTTGTGGGTCAATCTCAGAAATCGATTTGCTATGCACCGCACCAAGTAACTCTTCCAGCTCAGCAAATGACAGCTTGCTCATTTTGTGCTTGTCTGATGACAGATGCTCTCCCAGGAAGAGGCGTTGCCAGAGAACATCACGCCGACAGTGGGACTTAGCTTGTTGAACCATCATTGCAATTTGTTCTTGGGCCGTTGCTACCTCGGAAGCCAGCAAAGGGAAGAGTGGAGAGGAGTAGAACAGTTCTGCTGCCATCTTCAATGGCTTCCTATGTGAGTAAAACTCACTGGAATCGCTTGTCTCATCCCACCCACCTGGGTCAGTCTCCCTCCTTTCGGGTTCATATTTTTCTGACAGTAAAGAATCTCTAGTAAAGTCCAAAGACTCCCTTCGAGTTTGTGGTAACTTCTTAAAGCGCCTCATATCAGCCGTTAGTCTTGGGAAGAGCTCCCGGCAGCTTGCCATGATCACATAGAAACGCAACCTTAAAGAAAAAAAACACAACTTTAAAAATGGAATTTTGCATTTGTGCCTACAGCAAGGAATGGGCTCGAGTCATTCTGAAAGTTGTGAAAAATTATGAACATAATAGAGCAACAATTGGAATCGCAGGGACATGAACTCAGTCAGCAGAATGATAAAAATGTTTCATTTTTTACAGAGGCAGAAAGTCTATCCGCCTTTGAAATTTTTTATTACTAATTTCTTACCCAAGGAGAGCCATACAGCCCAGCATTTCCCAGATGCAGATTTGCTGGCAGTTGTGTTTTTTTAATGTATTTGGTTTTCTAAATGAAGAATAGAACATTGGCATTTTTGAGATCCAATGTTGCTATCAGCTCAGACACACCATTTGCAGATGCAGGGTAAAACTCAAACTTATTCTTTTTTATATAATCTTTTATTGTCACAAGTAGGCTTAGTCTGCACGTCCTTCCTGTGTCTGCGTGGGCTTCCTCCAGGTGCTCCGGTTTCCTCCCACAAGTCCTGAAAGACGTGATGTTCGATGAATTGGACATTCTGAATTCTCCCTCAGTGTACCCGAACAGGCGCCAGAATGTGGTGACTAGGGGTTTTCCACAGTAACGTCATTGCAGTGTTAATGCAAGCCTACTTGTGACAATAAAGATTATAATAATTAACGCTGCAATAAAGTTACTGTGAAAAGTCCCTAGTCACCACATTCCGGCACACAGTTCGGGTACACAGAGGGAAAATTCAGAATGTCCAATTCACCGAACACGCGTCTTCCGGGACTTGTGGGAGCAAACCGGAGCACCCGGAGGAAACCCACGCAGACACAGGGAGAACATACAGACAGTTAACCCAAGCCGGTATTCGAACCTGGGACCCTGGTGCTGTGAAACAACAGTGCTAACCACTGTGCTACCGTGCCGCCTTACCCATTAGACTAAAGATTGGACTGCATAATATTAGCAATTAAATGTCTTTGTCCCACCATTTAAAGGCCGTACCATGTTTATTTTAAATTGCATTAACAGTGCACAGCATCCCAACGATGTCTTAAACCTCTAAAAATTGCACATGTGCATTTTCCCATGTCACGTACAAGCCTTTTCTCGCGTGGCTGTGTGTCATCGGGTCAATTTCACTTAGTGTTAAATTGAAACTTTATGCTGTGAATCCTCTAATTGACTGCGCTCAGAACCCTGGCTAATGGAGAAGATCATCAGTATGAGCTGTACCCGAACCCAAGAGACTAGAGAAAAGGGGAGTGGAGGGAAGGTAGAGACTGACTAACTTGGTCAATAACCAAATATCTTAAGATTTAAAGTAACTGACAGAAGCATTACAGGAAAGTTGAGAACTTTTTCACCCAGAGGTTTTCTGGACCTCACTGCTTGAAATGGTGGTGGAGGCTGAAACACTCATCACATGAAAAGGTACTTGGATATGCCCTTGAAGTGCTGTGACCTGCAGGACAATATACCAAGAGCTGGAAAGTGGGATTGGACTGGATAGCTCTTTTGTTTAGCCCAGCATGGGCACAATAAGCCAAATAGTCTCCTTGTTTGAAGTAGATGGTGTATCTGAATTGTGCCAATTATTAACACATGGTTAACTGTAGAAATACAGCTAAAATATCCAAAAGAAAGCTTGATAGGTACATCATGAAAGTGTAATCTACTAATGTCCATCATCTCAGCTTTATGGTCTTTGCAGCTAATTTTTCATCCCAAAAGATAGTGATCCAGGCTGTTGAACATATTTTAATGGCGAAGTTTAGCAACGACAGCTGGACTCATGGTCCTGGTGTTACATTTGACTCCACACATTCCTATTGAGAAGGAAATATCAGCCAGGATTTCTGGTCTGAATTGAGATCTGGCACTTCCTGCTGGAAATGGGTGTATGGAAGCGAGGTGAAGACAGGTCAATAAGCCTACCACCTCTCAAGTCAAATAGCCAATTGACATTACCGTCGAGTCTCATGCATGAATAATATCTATTTGAGCAGGGTCCAGAAAGATATCCAGCACCCTGGGTTCATTTAGCAGTAATGGAGCCACTACCTGTCATAATATACACACATGTATATGATGGTGCAGAGACCGATACTGACTGGCACACTGAAAGATCAATCAACACACAGAACACAGCAGCCAATCACAAAACAGGACACAGCCACTATATTGTGCGGTCTGACCTGGACAGCCTCCACGTTAAGCCGGCCATCCTTCCATCCGCCTGCTACCTTCTCGACTACAATGGCAACGCCATTGCTACCAGCGGCTCATGCCAGCTTGTGGTGTCGCACCGTTCCTTAAAGGCCACCCTGCCCTTCAAGATTGTAGGGGCCACTAAAGCTTCCCTGCTCAGTGCTCAGGCGTGCAAGATCCTAAACCTCGTCCAAAGGGTTCACTCCATGTCACCCGCTGAGGTTTCAGCATCACCGGACACCGACTTTCAAACACAACTGAAGAACATCATCACTCGATACCACAGCATTTCCGAGGGCAAGGGCACACTCCCATACACGTACAAAATTATTTTAAAACCAAATGCCACGCCTGTGGTTCATGGACCTCGCCGGGTACTGGCGTCCCTCAAGGATCGCCTCAAGCAGCAGCTGCAGGACCTCCAGGACCAGGGCGTCATATCTAAAGTAACAGAACCAACCGACTGGGTCAGCTTCATGGTGTGTGTTAAGAAACCATCCGGAGAACTACGCATCTGCATCAACCCCAAAGATCTGAACCATAGGATCATGAGGGAACACTACCCTATCCCAAAGAACGAAGAACTCACCTGCGAGATGGCTTGCGTCAAATTTTTCACAAAGCTGGACGCATCCAAGGGGTTCTGGCAGATACAACTTGAAGCATCCAGTCAGAAGCTCTGCACCTTTAACACCTCATTTGGCCGGTTTTGTTACAACCGGATGCCATTTGGCATCATCTCAGCCTCGGAGGTGTTCCACCGAATAATCGAGCAGATGATGGAGGGCATCGAAGGGGTACGGGTATATGTAGACAACATCATCGTCTGGTCTACCACCCCGCAGGAACACACTAATCGCCTCCAACGCGTCTTCCGGAGAATCCATGAGCATGGCCTCCGCCTCAACAGAGCCAAATGCTCCTTTGGTCAAACGGAACTAAAATTCCTCGGCGACCACATATCACAGTTTGGTGTGCAGCCGGAAGCAGACAAGGTGTCGGCAATCAATTCCATGAAGACACCGGAGAACAAGAAGGCGGTCCTCCGCTTCCTGGGCATGGTCAACTTCCTGGGGAAGTTCATCCCCAACCTCGCATCCACCACGGCTCTCCACAATCTAGTGAAGACGACAACCGAATTCCAATGGCTCCCGCCCACGAGCAAGCGTAGCGTGAACTCAGGGCGAAACTCACAACCGGTATTGGCATTCTTCGATCCTGCCAAGGAGGCGAAGATCTCCACTGATGCGAGCCAGTCCGGCATTGGAGCAGTGCTCCTCAAACGCGACAGCGCCTCCTCATGGGCTCCAGTTGCATACGCATCGCGTGCAATGACGCTCACCGAGCAAAGCTATGCGCAAATCGAAAAAGAGTGCCTGGGCCTCCTCATGGGAATTGTCAAATTCCACGACTACGTCTATGGACTCCCCAAATTTACAGTCGAAACGGACCACAGGCCACTGGTCAATATTATACAGAAGGACCTTAACGATATGACGCCTCGCCTGCAACGCATCCACCTTAAACTCGGGCGGTATGACTTCGAACTGGGTAACCCCGGGTAAGGAGCTCATCGTTGCCGATGCACTCTCACGTTCTGTCACTACGCCCTGCGAGCCATCGGGCTTCGTGTGCCAAATTGATGCTCATTTTGAGTTCTGCGCAACTAACTTGCCCTCCACGGACGAACGACTCATCCAGATTCGTCGTGAAACAGCCAATGATCCTTTGCTCCAATGTGTCACGCGCCATCTTAAAGACGGATGGCTCACGGGCCAATGCCCGCAATTCTACAACATCAAAGATGAACTGGCAGTGGTAGATGGAATTCTGCTGAAGTTGGACAGGATCGTCATCCCGCACAGTATGCGGGAGCTCGTCCTTGAGCAGCTCCATGAGGGTGGAGAAGTGCCGACGGCGGGTCCGTGAGGCAGTGTACTGGCCTGGCATCAACCATGACATCGCCAACGCCGTTCTCAACTGCCCGATATGCCAACGGTTCCAGCCAGCTCAGCCAAAAGAGACCTTGCAGCAATATGAACTGGTGTTGTCCCCCTGGATCAAGGTTGGCATTGATCTTTTCCATGCACCAAGCCAGGACTATGTCCTCATAGTGGACTACTTCTCTAACTACCCAGAGGTAGTTAGGCTGCATGACCTCACGTTGACAGCGGTCATCCGTGCGTGCAAGGAGACATTTGCTCGCCATGGCATCCCACTCACTGTCATGTCCAATAATGGCCCGTGTTTTGCTGGTCAGGAGTGGTCCAACTTTGCCCGGCGGTATAATTTCACGCACGTCACCTTAATTCCCTACTACTCCCAGTCGAATGGCAAAGCTGAGAAGGTGGTACAGATTGTCAAACGACTCCTGTGCAAAGCGGCCAATGCGGGATCCGACTTTTACCTCGCACTACTTGCCGACAGGTCAACTCCATTGTCCACTGGCCTGTCACCAGCTCAATTGTTAATGAACCGCACATTACGAACGACGATGCCTGCAATACACGCCCCAGACTTGGACAACTTTCCGGCCCTGCGTCGAATGCAACTGTCTCGGGCCCAACACAAGTCAGCGTACGACGCCCGTGCCACAGATCTCCTTGCTCTCGTTCCTGATGACCAGGTTCGAGTAAAACTTCCTGAAGGTGGCTGGTCTGCTGCCGCGGTGGTAATCAACCAAGTGGCCCCCAGGTCGTTCCTGGTTCGTATGCAGGATGGCTCTTTTCTTCGCCGAAATAGGCGGGCACTGCGGCTCCTTCCACGCTCGCCGCCAGAACGTGATGCCCTGCCTTGCCCTCAGGACAGGCCTGTCCAAGAGCTCGCAGATCTGCCTCTTCTGTTGCCACCCTCTGCGACTGACACAGTCCCGCCCGTTCCAGAGCAGACGGCCCCTGACCCATCCTTGCGGCGGTCAATCAGAATTCGTCGCCACTACAGAGACTGAATTTATGAACTGCCTGAATTTATGAACTCTCTAAACTCATGGACTGATTGTTTTGATACCCTGGTTATTTGTTCGCTAGTTTGTACATAATGTTATTCATGTCCCGTGTTTTGTTACATACAGTCTATCTGCACGAAACACCTTCCCATGTAAATATGTTTTGGTATATAGTCCTGTAAATATGCTCACATATTCTCCACATAGTCAGGAACATTTACATACCATACTATTTATTGCCACGTACACATATTTTTTATTTTTTTTTCAAAAAGGGGGAGATGTCATAATATACACACAAGTATATGATGGTGCAGAGACAGACACTGACTGACACACTTAAAGACCAATCAACACACAGAACACAGCACCCAATCACCAGACAGGACACTATATAGCCAGAGGGCACTAGTTTTCCCACTCATTCGGGATGCAGCCTCTGAGACAGCCAGAGCCCGTGATCAGTAATACGAACATCTACCATGTGCTAGCAGTATAGTCTGGTCAGGTTAGCCTCAGGTCTCCAGTCAACCTAACATAGTGTCAACCCACAGTGCAAGTATGTTTAACAGCTCATAGCTAAGTAAAATAGAGTTGTACTTCTACAAGTGTTGGTAGCCTGTCTCTCTCACTGCTCTGGTAAACGCAGTACTCACAGACCCAGCATACCCAACACATCACTACCTTTGGGTGCAGAGGAGAGGGATGGAAGGAAAATTAAATTTAAAGACCGTAGAAAATTTATAATATTCCACAATTAAGTAGAGTTTGGTGGAAAGTTATCCAGTATTGTATAATTTTGAAGCTAACTGGGACTAGAATGATTAAAAGCATTAATATATTCCTGCAGGCATGTAGAGTGTAACAGTGCTTGTCTAATGCGTTGTCAAACATGGCCCATGTGTTATATAATTTTGAATTTGTTTTTAATCTTTACTTTGAAATCTTTTATCACACGGTAGTATCACGTAATAAACTGGGAGAAGGTAGCCTTTGGTCCCTGTAGAGTAAGTATCCAGCTATACAGTCAAGACAGAATATTGGTTTGAGACAAAAGCATTTCATACCAACTTGAAGAAGGGCCTGCGGGACATACAGCTACTGAAATGTTAAATTCAGTGCGGTTTGAATATCATCCACATGCAAATGCAATCATTCAGGGCAAAAAAATCACCTGCGCTGTAGTAATATCTACTCGATCACCCAGAACCCTATTGAAATCCTCATCCTAGATTTTTAAAAATCTCAGATCCACATTCAGAGGGTGGAAAAAAACAGCTTTGGATGTGGAAGCATGGAAGGCGAGGTACGGTTAAGAAGAAGTATGCTTCAAAAAGAGGTAATCAAACAAAAATATAACCTAATCCGCAGCAATTGCTGGAAAATATCACGTGGCTAGCAGTCACTCCAATAGGGTTAAAAGGACGGTGATGCTCCCCCTGAATACTGGCGTATTTAGTTCCATAAACACATAAGAAATGAGAATCGGCTTTTTGATCCATTGAACCTCAGGTGTCTAGTACCCTCTCTCGCATTGCAGCATTGATTGGAATAATTCTGTTTTTGGCTCTATTATGCTGACTGGCAGATCCTTCCACATATTTCACTGGGTAAAGAGCTTTTTACACAAGTCAGTTCTAAATGCTTTATTTTAAAACTAAGAACCACGTAGGTCCTCTAGTCTTCGGACTCATTTGAAATGATAATCTCGGATTACTTTATCTTTATTATTTAATTAAACAAATTTGTTGAAACTTCCTAACCTTTCCTCATAGCTGATTCATTTTATACATGGGATCAGTGTTGTTACCATTCTATAAATTTTCCAATTATGTTTCCCTCATTTATACTTTGAAGTGTATTGTAAAGCTAGCTGTAGACTTCTATTTTACTGTTCCAGTTACATTTATAATCATCCCAAATATTCTCTTAATTTCTCTGCCAAACATTCTGGACACAAATGTTCAGCCTATTAATCACAAGGCTTTAAGTCTCTCTAATGCTACTTACTGTACACTATTGATCCATATTTTAGGCCCACATATCATACTTTATATTAATCAGTGTTAATTTTCATTTGTCTAAAGCATTGTAAATCAGCGTGAATTTCTTTAGCTATATCTTTTTATAAGTGAAAGGCATAGAAACAAGGAAGACTGAGATTTTTACAGTCCACATAGTTTAGAGACTGCCGAATATATAATCCTGCATTAAGGTTTGCCAACAGACCCTATTAACCATACCTGCACCTGTAGTATGGTTTGTTAAAATAAATCTGTTCTCACTGTGCATTAATGCTTCAAATGTTCCTCTGCTATGGTGTTAATATTGATTGTAGTAGAGGCAGTTAATGGAGTGTAATAACAGTGATCAGATTCAGCCATAGCTCCATAGCTTGATGAACCAGAAAGCCTTCAGAAATGACTTCAAATTACAATTTATAGACAAATCGACCAAAAGGATAATTAACAAGTCGTTCGACTTGTATTTGAGCTTTGTGTCAAACAGGCCTGTACTTAGTAATTAGATTTGTGTAGAAACAACAGACCAGGGGAAGATTTATGTTGGAAAGGTTAGATTAAATTTTGAGTATATATTGTTAATTGATTCTTACTTTACAGAGTGAAAATTCTTGAAACCGCTACAGTTTATGTAAACAAATATCAACCCTTCATTTACACATAATTACTGAGATCATATCTGAAGGTAAACTGCAATTTCACATCGATGGACTGTCAGAATCTAGGTGGAACAAAGGCAAAAAGATACCAAGAATCAGATCAGGGATGTATTGTTGCCCAATGTGCTGAGTGCATACCATTGCAAAATAGTGCATTTTGGAAATATATACTAGGCTTCACAATTTCCAAAAATAAAGAAAAGAAAGGCACATGATTTATCACATGGTGTTAGACTGAATGTGGTATGCGACATTAGTCAGTATAATAACTATTCAATATAATAACTGTCCAACTTTCTCTAGGAATATCACTCGTAACGCCAAGGCTCAAAAATGTAATTGGGACAGGAAAGATTGGCGGTCAAATGTATGGCACAATCTAACTGGAGGCTTCACCCGCTCCCAAAGTGAGCCCAATTCACGCTCAATCGCCAAATTTATTAAGGATCCACAAGATTCCAGCTTTGAGGTTTGACATAAGCATCACAGGCACATAAAGTTTGCACAGGTACATCGCTTTTGTAAATATTTCCCCATACAGCAGCATAGAACAATGAAGAGACTACTATACTGTGAAGGAGGGAACACTGAATCTAGAAGTACAAATAATAAAGAGGGTGAATTGGAGATTATATGCTTCCCCTTTAAAACGCTAGGTGTTGACATACTAAAACCACTAAAATGAGTCAAAGGAAATGGGATAATCCTGTGAAAACCCTACCGTAGCATGTTGCGTTCTGTTTCTGGTTGTTCTTCAAAAGGGCCTGCACTATGACACACCAACAAGGACACATCAAACTCATCATGGTGTCGGATTCCCTCAGAATCTTTATATGATCCAGATCTGAATGATGAAACAAAAGTGAAGACATTTCTGCCATTCGACTGGTACAGAAGGTGAAGTCGCACGGGATCTGAGGTGAACTGGCAAGATGGATACAGAACTGGCTCGGTTATAGAAGGCAGAGGGTAGCAGTGCAAGGGTGCATTTCTGAATGGAGGGCTGTGACTAGTGCCGTTCCTCAGGGTTCAGTGCTGGGACCCTCGCTATTTGTATATATATATATATATATAAAATTGATTTGGAGGAAAATATAACTGGTTTGATTAGTAAGTTGGCGGGTGACACAAAGGTTGGTGGAACTGCGGATAGTGATGAGGTCCGTCAGAGGATACAGCAGGATATAGATCGGTTGGAGACTTGAGCGGAGAGATGGCAAATGGAGTTTAATCTGGACAAATGTGAGGTAATGCATTTTGGAAGTTCTAATACAGATGGGAAATATACAGTTAATGGCAGAACCCTTGAGTATTGATAGGCAGAGGGATCTACGTGTACAGGTACACAAATCACTGAAAGTGGCATCATAGGTGAAGAAGGTAGTCAACAAGGCTTACGAAGGGCAGCACGGTTGGATTTGGATTTTTGTTTATTGTCACGTGTACCAAGGTACAATGAAAAGTATTTTTCTGCGAGCTGCTCAACAGATCATTAAGTACATGAAAAGAAAAGGTAATAAAAGAAAATACATAATAGGGCAACACAAGGTACACAATGTAACAGTGGGGAAGCTGTTTTTGAGTCTGTTCACAGTGGCTAGCACTGCCACGTCACGGCGCCAAGGTCCAAGGTTTGATCCCAGCCCTGGGTCACCGTCTGTGTGGAGTTTGCACATTCTCCCCGAGTTTGCGTGTGTTCGCCCTCACAACCCAAAGTTGCTGGTAGGTGGATTGTCCACATTAAATTGGCCCTTAGTTGGAAAAAATGAATTGGGTACTCTAATTTAAAAAAAAATGATTCTAATACATTATCTTTTTAAACTAATAAAATAGCATCCCAGATTGTAGTCACCAAAACTACAGGGGCTGGTTTAGCCCAGCGGGCTAAACAGCTGGCTTGTAATGCAGAACAATGCCAGCAGCGCGGATTCAATTCCCATGCCGGCCTCCCCGAACAGGCGCCAGAATGTGGCAACTAGGGGCTTTTCACAGTAACCTCATTGAAGCCTACTTGTGACGATAAGTGATCATTATTATAAAAAATAAGCTGACAATTTAATCTTTATAAATATACATAACTTGCTCTGATTTGAAACTTCTGCAGAAAAGCATGTGACTTGAATTATGAGCGGAGAACAAACATAACTAATCCCTGCCTATACTTTCAGTCAATTACACTCTGATTACATACAACATCCACCTTAATGTTAAAACCAGCAGTATTTAGAACCTTGATCATCTTGACAGAGAAGGCAGATTTGAAGTAAATTGTGCAATATGGGACACTGAACTGTCAAAGGACACTGATTATGTGGAGTGGATTCAGAGTAATGAATACAATTGATTCTATGATGCAGGGTACAAAGTTATCAGGAGTGATTTACACTGGTGAACTTGCTTTCATCGGAGATACGCTGAAGAGAGATGTGATCTGGTCTTTAAATCATTGAGTGACATAGGAATCCACAGAATCCCTGCAGTACAGAAGGAAGCCATTCAGTCCATCGAGTCTGCCAGCCCTCCGAAAGAACACCCTACCTAGGCCCACTCCACCACCCCATCACGGTAACCCCACCTAACCTGCACATCTTCGGACAATAAGGGGCAATTGTTAGTATTGTTAATTCACCTAATACGCACGTCTTTGGACTGTGGGAGGAAACCGGAACACCTGGAGGAAACCCATGCAGACACGTGGAGAAGGTGCAAACTCCACACAGTCATTCAAGGCTGAAATTCAACCTGGGTCCTTGGCGCTGTGAGATAACCAGGTCTAGCCACGGTGCCACCCTTAGACAGATGGAGTAGGCGTATTCTATCCTACTCCTAAATTCTTCCCCTCAGAAACATCATCTGAAAACATAATGCCAGATTTCACATGTCGCAGATGACCCCCAGTTCTACCTCACAATTACCTCTCCATTGTCTCCGATTTGCCATGCTGCTTGTTTGAGTTGGAGGAGCAGAAAGTTTCTGCAAATAAATATTGGGAAGACCAAAATCATTGTCTCTGGTCCCCACCTCATGATAAACTCTGGTCCCCAACTACCAATTCCATCCCTCTGTCTGGTCACTGTCTGAAACTAAACCAGACCATTTTTTATTTCAATGTCCTAAGTGACTCCAAAGTGAATCTCTGATCACGTATTTGCTCCATCATCAAAATATCTTACTTCAATCACTGTAATGTTGCCCATTTTCACCCTGCCTCAGTTCATATCCTATTGAAATCCCCATCCATGTGTTACAAAACCCTGGACTAGGGCACGGTCAATTCCAGCACCCTTGTCCTGGATTCGTCCAATTGAATTAATTAATAATTCTTGCCAAATTCTTGGGCCCTTAGCCGCCCAATAATTACAGTCATCAGGTTTGTAAATTTAAACGCAATTACTTTTTATTTATAACAGGTACTATAATGAAACATGCAACAAATACAACTGGTTAACTATTATCTAACTCCTAATCCCTCCACTTTAGCTTGCTCTCACTCTCTGCACACATACAAGAAAAACAAACAGAAGGGAAGAGAGGGGGTGAAAATAATAAGGATGAAAGTAAAAAGATAAGTCTTTGTTTCAGATGGTTGCTTCTACCACCTTTCTTCTCTTCAAACTTTGCTTGCAGTTCTAGATTTCACTGTAGATTCATTCGGTCTCTGCAGTTTCATAAATACAGCAGCCTTTATGGAGAACATGAGAACGAGGAGCAGGAGCAGGCCATCTGGCCCTTAGAGCCTGCTCCGCCATTCAATGAGATCATGGCTGATCTTGTGTGGACTCAGCTCCACTTTCCTGCCCGAACACCATAACCCTTTATTCTTCAAAAAACTATCTATCTTTATCTTGAAAACATTTAATGATGGAGCCTCAACTGCTTCACTGGGCAAGGAATTCCATAGATTCACAACCCTTTGGGTGAAGAAGTTCCATCTAAAGGCACGAGAAAACACGAGATACAACAGGTCCTTTCCCCCCGAGTGTCCAGCGACCCGACTCTGCTTTCCTTAGGTCTCTGGAAATCATCCCACTCGGGCAGGATTCAATCACCACCTGTAACTGGGCAGAATACAGCCTTTGGGCCAATTCATTGGCCACCAGCCAATCAATTGAACCAAGTTCCACCCCAACTCTCAGGTGCCACAAAGTCTGGATTTTGCTGTCGAAAGCTAGCAGAGTGTCCTCTTTTGTAACTTTTGGGTTCCTCATTTCTCTTGCCCTGTTAACAGCAAAAATAAAGGGGAAATAAGGGAATCATCAGGAATAGCCCTTACGACGGTTTTGCTGTCTGTGGGCTTCGTTTTTCCAACATTCCCCTGGCCAACCTGTCATCTCCCAAACTCAACCAAAACTCTGCTACTAGTGTCTTAACTCACGCCAAGCTCATTCACCATTCATTTTTGTTTGCTGCCCTTCGTTGGTTCCTGTGCAGCTATGCCTCCATTTTAAAATTCTCATCCTTGTTTTCAAATCCGACCACCATTACTTTGTCCTCCCTAGCTTCAACCTCCTCCAGACCTACAAAGCTCCCAAGATCTCCGTTCTCAATTCTGACATCTTCTCGATTCCCAATTTTCATTGCTGCACCATTGAGTGTGCTTTCAGCTGCCTGCCCACCTCCCCCCGAGGCTCTGGAATCCCCTTCCTAAACCACTCTGCCTCTCTCTCTCTCATACTTTAGATGCTTCTTAAGTCATTCACTTCAACCAAGCTGTTTGTGCACCTGCCCTGTACCTCACATGTGGTTCAATGTCAAATCTCATTTGAAAATGTTCCTGTGAGATTTCTTGGAGGATTTTGCTATATAAAAGGCACTGTGTCAATGCAAGTTGTTTATTGTAGTCTGTGGACCAGATTACTGGAAAAACAGTTGATGATGTGTCAGTTAGCTCCTTCATAGGAAGAGTTAGATTTTAATCGGAAATGGAATTGGAGGTAGCTAAATAGAAAGATATGCATTGCAGCCAGTTTGTGATGTATACAGATGTTGCTTTGCACTTACCTATTCCAAAGAGCCACTAATGCATACTCATGCATTTCTGTGTTCTGGGTCCCCCTTCTGCCATCCATACTCATTGTGGTTCTCGACATGCGCAGTGGTTTCATTCCATATATGCTGGTATGGTCTGTGATGTAGTTATATAGTTGGTGAGCCGTTGTCATGTTTGTGGAGAGGGCTATGGTCCCTAGAAAAAAAGATGGAATTTCAAAATCTATTCATGGTGGCTTAATATTTTAAATATATATATACTTAGCTTGTATTTCACAACTGGCATGTTTTTCAACCTGAGTAACATAAGTCACATATTTTGTTTAAGGCGAGATGTTGATTACTGTCCCATGTTCAAATGCTAGACAAAGTCATTGCTGACGTCAATTCAGTCCTTAACAAATCTCAGCGCTTTATATTGAAAGACACTGATAAGTAAACAGCAAAGCACCCCTGCTGATCTTTCTCACCCCCAACTCAGGGATACCAACTGAACTATCCACAATGTCACATTGCACTTAACGTTTTGTTAAAAAGATTACTCTCTTCCACTTCTTTATCTCTTTTGGTCTCCTCGCAAAATACAACTTTGGCAGTTGAATGATTCCCCATGAGCTTTGTATTGCAACAAATAACTAGATGCTACGTGGAAAAGTTTGTGTCAACTCCTCTTTTTTCTCTCAATACAGCACTTCTAAAGGCAGCACATTATAAGGTGATCGACACGCATCAGACTGGAGCCCCAAAATGCTGTGAAATCATAAATTACATTCATTGGCGGTTGGTGTTGGTGTATTACGCAATAGCAATAAGAATGTGAAGTTATAGGGGTTAGGTATATATTTTCTCATCCTCATCCCATGACTGAAATAGTAACAATAACTTGTAAAGTTTATCTTTGCACTGTAACACCTTCCTCATTCATAGGGTAATTGCATATCTTATTCATCTACCCAGTCTATAACTGGCATAACCATATTTTGTGTGCAAAAAAAAATGTTACATTGGAATGAAGTACAAAATACTGTAGATTTAACCAACAGAAAACAATTCAGAGGCTTGGTTTAGTAAATATTGATCACGTGACCATTATTTTCAAATATCTCCATGGCCTCAGTCCTCCCCTGCTCTGTAATCTCCTCCAGCCCCACAACCTTCTGAGATATTTGCTCATCTCATCTGATTCTGGTCTTGACCTTCCAGATTTTAATTGCAGGAATTAGCCCCTGGCGGTGCCTTCAGCTGCTCTGGTATTCCCTCTCTAAATCTCTCTTTCTTCCTTTACGATGTTCCTTAAAACCTACCTCTTTGCCAAAGCTTTTTGGCATCTGTCCTAAATTGTTAACTTGGTTCAGTGTCTAATTTTGCATCACAAAGTTCCAGGAAGTTGCTAAAATAAAAGCAAATTACTACGGATGCTGGAATCTGAAAGCAAAGAGAAAATGCTGCAAAATCTCAGCAGGTCTGACAGCATCTGTAGGGAGAGAAAGGACCTTACATTTCGAATCCAGATGACCTTTGACAAAGGGTCATCTGTACACGAAACGTTAGCTCTTTTCTCTCCCTACAGATTCTGCCAGACCTGCTGAGACTTTCCAGCATTTTCTCTTTGATTCCAGAAAGTTGCTGTCCTCCATTTTATTAAACTAAAAGCAAAATATAAACATAAGCAGTTTGTGAGGCTGCGAACCGGGCTCCTTCAGTTCATCCACGATGAGATGTTAAACATAAGTTTGTGTTCCTTACTTTTCAAAATTACAGTTCTCATACCTTCAAAGATGTGGTTCCTTCCATACTTCGGAATATCTGGATGGTGACAGATAAAATCTTCGAGGAAGCTAGTCAAGTGGTAGCCCTGCCTCAGAGTCATCTGACGGCCGACAAGGTATTGATGAATGATGCGCAGGTGGAAATCGTAACTAAAGGAGTGAACATGCATCAGGTCCCGCACCTTGTCACACTCCTCTGTGAACAACATTGATAGCTGCCAGGATAAAGACAACAGGTAACTATGGATTACGTTCACCCTACTCTTGGGTTATAGCTTGCTATGTTCAAGTGAATCCCTTTTTACTTAAACTTAAATTTATTTATTTTTAAAATGCGTCATTTATTATAATTGTAATGTTCAAAACACTGAACATTTAATATTGAAAAATGGCAGTGCTTCATGCAACTCTCAATTCTGTTGTCTACTATCATCATAGACTGGATCTTTGGGCTTGATAGTAACTGCTCAACCCATGGGAACATGCCATGAAAGAAAGAATAGAATATTATTAATTCTGGTACTAAAAGTAAAGACTTAACGGATTCAGGAAATTCAGAACAGCTTTAATGAGGAACCCCAACAGCTGTCAAACTCTAAATATGAAGTGCTATAATTTATTGTGCTTCTTTACGTGTTATCGTGAATAGACATTCAGAATGACCACTATTACCAAAGTCAAAAAGTAGCCCTCAGAGTCATAATTGGTCACCTGGCTCCACTGATGACACTTTCACTGCTGCTCTGTTTTTGACCCTGAAGACCATTCGGATTTCCTGATATTTCACATGTTTCTGACATATTCTGTGTACTAGTCCAATTCAAATCAGGCAATGGGAAAACAGAACTGAAAGCAAATCTGAAATATTTGGAAAAGGCAGAAGAGAAAAGCAGACAACTTACAAGTAGTTGAGAAAACTTACCTTCCTCTGTAGAGCTGAGATCTGTACTAATCCCCACACACACACAAAAAACTTGCAGAACTTTAGTAGTTTTATGAGTCCAATCTGAAGTTGGGATAATATTTTCCTTCACCCCCCCACATTCAAGACTGAACTATTTGTGCAATGAGCAGAAATGACTGGAGTGTCAGCCAGTCTTGAATGCTATGGCTGCCTTTTACTTATTCAGCTGCCTTACTTAAAAGTCAACTAGGTCAGAGTAGAAAATCCATTCAGCCCATTCAAGTTCTATCACTATAGACCATTTTTGTTTCACATCTGGTGTGAGCATTTAAACTGAGCCAGGGTTTTCTGTACCAGATGGGAGCCATTCACAAAGTTAACAGCTTTTAAGTAGAAACACGGCAATCTACACATTTAGCACCAATCCATTTGCAAATAAACGCATCCAGAATTCAGGCTTCAGAATCCAAGCAAAAAAACCTCACCACATCTAGTTCCATTGATCCTCATGGTGATTTAAAAACACTAGACAGTGCCTGTTCCCTCAATCAAAATGTTTCATTCTCAGTCAGAACAGGTTTGGTTGCCCATATATATTCTGCGGAATATTAAACACACTCGCACAGCCTGAACTCACTATTAATCACAACTGGACAGCACAAGTGGATAGCACTGTGGCTTCACAGCGCCAGGGACTCAGGTTCGATCCCCCGCTGGGTCACTGTCTGTGCGAAATCTGCACGTTCTCCCAGTGTCTGCGTGGGTTTCCTCCGGGTGCTCCGATTTCCTCCCACAGTCAAAAGACGTGCAGGTTAGGTGGATTGGCCATGATAAATTGCCCTTCGCGACCAAAAGGGTTGGAGGGGTTATTGGGTTACAGGGATAGGGTGGAAGTGAGGGCTTAGGTGGGTCGGTGCAGACTTGATGGGGCGAATGGCCTCCTTCTGCACTGTACGTTCAATGTTCCATGTTCTACCATGTGATTTAAAGACTTTTGGATCTTAACGCTTTTGGGCTACAGCTGATAGTACACTTAAGTGTCTCTACCTCAATATAATAGTTTATAATAGTAAGATATAGCCAGAAGTGCTTGGATAACCCAACATTATCAGCCTAATTTAGGGATACCCACTGAGATTTGCTTGTTTCAGGTGAGCATAAAGTGGAAGTGAAAGTAAAATAACTTTGCCTTTTTCACCCCTTCTTCACTCCTGCGAAAGGGGAAAAAGACAGATCAGAGCTGCGCTTATCATGGACAAGTAAAAGCTTGACTGAGAATATTCCGGGATAAAGGTTGGAGATAATTACAAGAAGAGAAAGAAAATGAGATACCACAAAACAGCTGAGCCAGTTCAGGCCGGGCTGAAGAAGTTCATTTTGTATTTATTTGGATCCTGTCACATCCATTCACTGTTGCTAGCTAGGTCCTTCCAACAATAATCAGATCTATGGAATAATGAGTTCACAACAAGTCTGCTCTACAGTCTGCAAGCTCACACCAATAATATGCAGCCTACAGTCTGCAAGCCCACATCAATGAAATGCAGCTTGATTAAAATTTTATTACTTTAGCTCTGAGAAAGAACTTTCCAACTTGCAAATTAATTTCGAGGTTCAAACATTTCACCCCTTAAATCAAAAATCATGAAATCATTACCTCACGCGGACTGCTGTTAGGCAATACAGTTACATCAAACAGATATAAGGGTCCAGATTTTTGACATAATGGGGAGGCCCTCTGTCATGGCGAAAATAGCAGAATTGCCCAAAAATTGGAAGTTCCTCCCCCGAACATAGCGCTTTCCCATTTTCGCAGGGGTGTGAATGGGGGCTCATTTCACATATTTTTAGTTTATGGAGGCAGCCGGCCATTTGAATCATCAGTTGCCTCCATCAAAGTTGGATTTTGGTAGGCCAGGAATGTGAAAAATGAAGTTGCAGATTAGATCAGATAAGAGCCATTTTGAACTTACTTTGTAATTGCTTTTGATAGCCAGGGTACAGAAGAGGTAAGGCACCTCTTTGGATCTGGTCTGGGACATCTTTAAGGGAGGTAAGATGCCCTTTGGTGAGGTAAGTGCCCTTTAGGCTATGTCAGGTGTTAAAAGTAAGCATAAACGTGCATAAAAAGTGCATAAATACATTACTGTAGAGTCCATTGTGATTGTCAACAAACCTGTCAAAACCAATTGTCAAAACTGTCAGAAGCACCTGTCAAAGGGATCCGTCAAAATGGTTAGAAGCAGTCAAAGGGACTGTCAAATAGAGCTGTCACGATATTTAAAAGTCCAACCCTTTAAAACTTGAAAGACTATCTTAAATATTAAAAAGAATTGCTTGATATTTCTTTGTCTGTTGATATAAGCTTGAGGGTTTCCATTAGGATTATGGCTGCATGACTGATATCACAACCATCCAATATCACAGTAGGGTGCCTTGCATTTCACTATTTGATTGACAGCTACTAGCGATAAAAGGCTCTTTGATGTGGAACTATGAATTCCAATGCTTGTTATAAGATATTGTGCATGTGAATAAAATAAGGCTTTATTTAGCTGGAAGAAATGAAAATGTAGCAAATGGGTTTCTGCGAGAGTGTTTTTCATTAAAGTGAAGTCAACAATAGGCACTTGGAACTTTTTTTAAAATCTCATCTTTGCATGGGATCTGCCCATGGTGGATACCAGGTGAGTTTGTATGGGAGATGCAAGACAAACGGTGGGGTACATGAGTTGGCACTGGTGGTATTGGGGCTATAGAGGGCAATGAGGTACATAGATATAGGTTGGTATGGAAGATATGAGGGGCCAAGGGGGTGGGAACAGAGCATGAGGTAGCACGGGTTGGCATGGGTAAGGTATGGAGAGTGCCAGAGGGGTTAGGGTGAGTGAGGGCTGGAGGGATGCTTTATGATTTAATCTTCATTTTTAGACACAGTGCCAGTGTCCTGAAGCAGGTCTTCCACTCTGCCTACCTCAGCACCTGGCAGCCTCCTCACTTCTTTCCATGTAACTTTCCCCGACTCTTTTTCTAGCCCATCCCCACAGACCAAAAATCCAATCGCCAGGCAGGAATGTTCCCTTCCAGTTGGGGAACACTTCAGCAGTCAAGGGCATTCAGCCTCTGATCTCCGGGTAAGCATTCTCCAGGGCGGCCTTCAGGACGCGCGACAACGCAGAATCGCCGAGCAGAAACTTATAGCCAAGTTCCGCACACGAGTCTGGCCTCAACCGGGACCTGGGATTCATGTCGCATTACATTCATCCCCCACTATCTGGCCTGCGAAATCCTACCAACTGTCCTGGCTTGACACAATTCACACCTCTTTAACCTGGGGTTACCCCATCTCTGGATCTGTAAAGATTTAATCACCTGCTAATGCTCGTATTCCAAGCATTGTCTGGCATCTTGGAATCTGTCTATATATATGTTTCTGGAACATACCTCTTCATTCACCTGAGGAAGGAGCAGCGCTCTGAAAGCTAGTGGCATTGTAACAAACCTGTTGGACTTTAACCTGGTGTTGTAAGACTTCTTACTGTGCCATTTTTAAAGGTCAAGTTCATGGCATCGGGAATTCTCCCACCTCTTCCCACCTGACCCAGAAGCAAAAATCTGGACCCAGTTTTAACTGAGTCTCGGGGAATTCAGAACAATGTTCTTAAAGATCAGAATTCTTTTACAGCAGGCACGTGTCGGTGCACAGGATTCAACATTTGAAAATATAGCTCCCTAGAATAAGAAATGCCCTGATTTTAGAAACACACTGGAATAGATATGTGGTTCTCTCACTCTATTATGTCTATTAGAAATAGTATGAGCAGTTGTACAATCTACTCACCATAACTGGAAGACAGCTGACTTACGAAAGACTCATAAAAGCAACAATATTGAACACAAAAGCCCAAATTCCCAAGAATTCCCAACGAGCATCCATAGTGCCTGAATGACCACAGCAGCATTCCTTCAGAGTGAAGTAACTCTCATAAAAGCACCTTTAAATCCTCCCAGCATTTCCACAGATATCCATCTGGTTGCACTGTCAGCATCCAAAACAAGCATTATTCCAAACTGTTTACTGATTCTTTATTTATTGGGTGAAGTGTTGACAATGGAAACTCAACATGAAAATAAAATTGCTGTCCCCACATTGTGTGTGGAGAGAATTTATGGTGGACCTCCCACTCCCAAGGACCAACAGGTCTCGAGGACGGCCGTTACTCGGTTTTGTTTCAGGCAACAGGTTTACTCTTTACGAGGTTTGGAGGGTTATATTGGGATGTGTCACTGAGTAGCCCTATGATATGAATGCAGTTTTGATTACTGTACAGGGCGTTTGGCACAATAATAGATTTTTAGTGGAGGGGCCTGATATATTTTAACAGTAACAATGCCAGGTTTTCATAGCATTAAGCGAAAGCAAGTGGAATAATATTTTTCCTTGCTTCTTTATGTACTGAACAACTGTACCGTCCTGTGTCACTATCTTCTCTGAAATGCTGTAGACAAACTGGAATTTATGAATTACAAATTGCTTTTGTCCGAGGAATCACATTGTGGGTCAAATCATCTATAAAGGGCCACACAAGGCAAGAAACTGCAGTTCGAATGCAACAGAAATACTCACTCTTTGAGACCACTTAGAGAAGTGAATGCCGCTTGGCCAATAGTGGCTCCTCTGGGCAGCATGGTTAGCACTGCGGCCTCACAGCGTTGAGGTCCCAGGTTCGATCCCGGCTCTGGGTCACTGTCCATGTGCAGTTTGCACATCCTCCACGTGTTTGCATGGGTTTCGCCCCCACAACCCAAAAATTGTGCAAGCTAGGTGGATTGGCCACGCTAAATTGCCCCTTAATTGGAAAGAATGAATTGGGTACTCTACATTTATAAAAAGAAAAATAGTGGCTCCTCTGAATAAGAGACAATGAGTCAGTGACTACTGTGCAGTTGTAAAAGCTTCATGGTAAGTTTTGGATTGGTTACCACAAAATTTGCAGTCACCATCTCTCAAAGGAGTTAAATTTAATATTATATTTGGATGTTGCCTAGAATAGGATTAATTCTGAACGAGCCTAACAAAATTTCTACTCTTGCCCACTGTGGTTGTTCCCTCCTTGTGTGACCCCCCCATCTCAACTCAACTTCCAAGACAGTCACATAAGCCATTGTTTTCCTACACCATCTTTTTATTTTCCAACTATTCTCATCCAGTTTGAGTCTTAACTAGTTTTTCAGATAAAGAATATCAGAAATTGCCTTTCTTCCCATCCCCTGCCTATCTAGATTTGTCCCTATCCTCTTTTTCATCCACATGACCCTTTGGTATCAACCATAAACAGAGTTCAGCTCCCGTTTCCATAAGATCACCTGCCCCCGCCATTAACCTAGTCCATTTGTTGCTGAAATGTTCAATTATGTCTTTGTCATCTCTGGTCTTGACAATTCCAATGATCTCCTTGTTAAGCTCCTATCCTTCACCCTCTGTTAACATTGCTTTCCCTATCCCATTGCACACCATGTCCAACTGACCTACGAACCTTGTCCCCTTGACTTATATTAACTCCCTGTTCCCCTACATATGGGCGGCATGGTGGCACAGTGGTTAGCACTGCTGCCTCCCAGCTCCAGGGACCCCCTTTCAACTCCTGCCTCGAGTGACTGCCTGTGTGGAGTTTGCACTTTCTCCCAGTGTCTGCGTGGGTTTCCTCCCACAGACCAAAGATGTGTAGGTTAGGTGGATCGCCCATGCTAAATTAGCCCTTTGTGTCCAAAAGGTTAGGTGGGGTTACTGGGTTATGGGGATAGGGCGGAGGCATGAGCTTAAGTAGGTTGTCTTTCCAAGGGCCGGTACAGACTCGATGGGCTGAATGACCTCGTTCTGTACTGTAAATTCAATGATTCTATCATATCAAAACATTTGTTGTGTTTAAATCTCATCATGGTCTCCCTCTTCCATATGTCTCTAACCTTCAGGAAACCTACAGCCCCACCCCCAGGACTCTCTATTTCTCCAACTCTATTTGTCCCATCACTGGAGGCCGTGCCTTTAGCGACCTCTTGTGGCCCATGCTCCGAAATTCCCTTGCTAAATTCTTCTACCTCCTCCTCCTCTTTAAGAATTTCTTAAAACCCACATTTTCTCTCCAAATAATAGCAATGAATCTGTGAAGCATTTTGTGATGTGATGACATTATAAGTGTTCCATATATGCAAATGGCAGTTGTTACTTGTGTACAAAGATTTTGGCCAGTAAAACACTCAAGGCAAGATAACATGGCCTTTAATACAAAATAGGAGGGATTGAAAAGAATGATTGCCCAAGGGACTTCTGGTTGCGGCTATGCGGAGCTAAGCTGCATGATTCGGCAGCTCCCGCGAAAATGGACTTTCGGGCTCGATAGAAGAGCCCCAACGGAACTTTTTTCACAGCCAACCCGTGGGGAAGAGAGGAGAGAGGTCCCCATCTAACTTGTATGGACCGGACCCGCAGCGAAACGGCCAAAAAAAGTGGCATTGGAGCAGCGGGAGAAGAGAGGGAAAACAGGCAAAATGGCGGCGGCCGGGGACAAAGAGGAGATGCAGGAATTCATCAAGCGCTGCTTCGAGGAGCTGCATAAGGAGATGGTGGTGCCTATGTTGGCAATAATTGAAGGACTGGGGGCAACCCAGAAAGCCCATGAAGATCCAGGAGATCCAGGACAAAGTGAGTGAGAATGAGGACGAGCTCTTGGGCCTGGCGGTGAAAGTGGAGCGGCACGAGGCGCTATACAAGACGTGGGCGGGAAGACACGAAGACCTGGAGAACAGGTCGAGGAGGAATAATCTGAGGATCCTGGGTCTCCCAGATTGAGTGGAGGGGGCTGACGCCGCGGCATGTGCGGGCACAATGATCAGGGCGCTGATGGGCGCGGAGGCCCCCCCGGGGATTGCTGGAGCTGGAAGGGACGCACCGAGTGCTGGCGAGGAAGCTCAAGGCAAATGAGCCGCCAAGGGCGATGGTGGTGAGACTTCACCGGTTTACGGACAGAGGGAGGGTCCTGAAATGGGCCAAGAAGGAGCGGAGCAGCAAGTGGGACAACGCAGAGATCAGAATATACCCGGACTGGAGCACGGAGGTCGCTAAGCAGAGAGCGGGTTTCAACCGGGCCAAAGCAGTGCTGCATCGGAAAGGAGTGAAATTTGGAATGTTGCAGCCAGAGCGACTGTGGGTTACACATAATGGCCAACACCACTACTTCGAAACGCCCAAAGAGGCGTGGACCTTTATACTAACTGAAAAGTTGGACTCTAATTGAGGGTTTGTGAGGGTGAGGGGTGTTTGAGGGTTAAAGTATGATGGTTGTTGTATATAGGGGGTCAATCACGCGCAGGGAATGTTATATGGGCTGGGGGAGAGAGACAAGGCCGCGACAGGAGCTGCGCCAGAGGGGGCGGGGAAGGCTTTGGAAAGCGCGGGGTTCTTTTCACGTGCGCGGGAAGAAAGCCGAGAAGGGGAACGAAGGAACGTATATTGATGGTGAGACTCCCACACGGGGGGGGGGGTCAAAGGGATGGTGGGGGAAGCCGGGGTCAGCAGGTGTCAGCTGACTTACGGGAGTGATATGGGGGGAGCAAAGCTAGACAGGGGTCTAGCGCTGGGGGGGGGGGGGGGTTGCTGCTGCACTGGCCGAAAGGGAATGGGACACAGAAGAGGTGGTCGGGACGGAGGTCCCCTGGCTGGGGGACCGGAGGGTGAGGGAGACGCGGACACGGGTCTGGCCCAGAAAAGGAGATGGCTAGCCGGCCGGCCGGGGGGGGGGGGGGGGGGGGGAAAGAGTGAGAGAGAGCCACTCCAATCCGGCTGATAACGTGGAACGTGAGGGGCCTGAATGGGCCGGTGAAGAGGGCTCGAGTGTTCTCGCACTTGAAGGGACTGAAGGCAGGCATGGCTATGCTCCAAGAGACACACCTGAAGGTGGCGGACCAGGTTAGGTTAAGAAGGGGATGGGTAGGACAGGTATTTCATTCGGGACAGGACGCAAAAAATAGAGGGGTGGCAATTCCGGTGGGAAAGCATGTGTCATTTGAGGCCAAGACTATCGTAGTGGATAATGGAGGGAGATATGTGATGGTGAGTGGTAGGTTGCAAGGGACGTGGGTGGTGTTGGTAAATGTATACGCCCCGAACTGGGATGATGCTGGATTCATGAAGCGCATGTTGGGGCGCATTCCAGACCTGGAGGTAGGAGGACTGATAATGGGAGGGGACTTCAATCGAGTGCTGGATCCAGCACTGGACCGCTCCAGGTCAAGGACGGGAAAGAGGCCGGCGGCGGCCAAGGTGCTCAGGGGGTTTATGGATCAGATGGGGGGAGTGGACCCATGGAGGTTTGTAAGACCGCAGGCCAGGGAATTTTCTTTCTTTTCCCACGTGCACAAGGCCTACTCCCGGATAGATTTCTTTGTTCTGGGCAGGGCGCTCATCCCGAGGGTGGAGGGGACGGAGTATTCGGCCATAGCCGTTTCGGACCATGCCCCGCACTGGGTGGAAATGGGGCTGGGAGAGGAGAGGGACCAACGCCCACTGTGGCGGCTGGACGTGGGACTGTTGGCAGATGAGGTGGTGTGTGGGAAGGTGAGGGGGTGTATCGAAAGGTGCTTGGAGGCCAACGACAACGGGGAGGTGCGAGTGGGGGTGGTATGGGAGGTGTTGAAGGCGGTGATCAGGGGAGAGCTCATCTCCATCAGGGCTCATAGGGAGAAGACAGAGGGCATGGAAAGGGAGAGGTTAGTGGGGAAAATTTTGCGAGTGGCCAGGAGATACGCAGAGGCCCCGGAGGAGAGATTACTTCGGGAAAGGCGACGGCTCCAGACGGAGTTTGACCTGTTGACCACGGGGAAGGCGGAGGCACAGTGGAGGAAGGCGTAGGGGGCGACCTACGAGTACGGGGAAAAGGCCAGTCGGATGCTGGCACACCAGCTCCGTAAAAGGACAGCAGCGAGGGAAATAGGGGAAATCAAAGATGGAGGGGGAGCCACGGTTCGGAGTGCAACGAAAATAAACAAGGTATTCAAGGCCTTCTATGAAGAGCTGTACAGATCCCAGCCCCCGGGGGGGGGGGGGGGGATGAGACGATTCCTAGACCGACTGCGGTTCCCGAGGGTGGAGGAGCAAGAGGCGGCCGGTTTGGGGGCACCAATCGAGTTGGAGGAGCTGAGTAAGGGTCTGGGGAGAATGCAGGTGGGGGGTGGTCCGCGGGGGAGAAGAGCATCGGGTGTCGCTATACGCGGATGATCTGCTGTTGAACGTGGCGGACCCAATGGAGGGGATGGTGGAGGTCATGCAGACTCTGAGGGAGTTTGGGGAGTTCTCGGGCTATAAGCTCAATGTAGGGAAGAGTGAGCTTTTTGTATTACAGGCAGGGTACCAAGAAAGAGGGATAGGGGACCTACCGCTGAGGAGGGCGAAGGGGAGTTTTCGGTATCTGGGGATCCAGATAGCTAGGAGTTGGGGGGCCCTACACAAATTGAATCTGACGAGGTTGGTGGACCAAATGGAGGCGGACTTCAAAAGATGGGAGATGTTGCCGCTTTCGTTGGCGGGTAGAGTGCAGTCGGTCGAAATGGTGGTCCTTCCGAGGTTTTTGGTTGTGTTTCAGTGCCTTCCCATCGTGATCGCCAAAGGCTTTTTTAAGAGAGTAAGTAGTATTATGGGGTTTGTGTGGGCGAATAAGACCCCGAGGGTAAGGAGAGGGTTCCTGGAATGCAGTAGGGACCGAGGAGGGTTGGCGCTGCCAAACCTAGGGAGCTACTACTGGGCAGCAAATGTGACGATGATCCGCAAGTGGGTTATGGAGGGAGAGGGGGCGGCATGGAAGAGGATGGAGATGGCGTCCTGTAAAGGAACGAGCTTGAGGGCGTTGGTGACGGCACCGCTGCCATTCTCGCCATCAAAGTATACCACGAGCCCGGTGGTGGCGGCAACGTTAAGGATCTGGGGCCAGTGGAGACGGCACAGGGGTGCAGTGGGAGCCTTGGTGTGGTCCCCGATCAGGGGTAACCACCGGTTTGTCCCGGGGAAGATGGACGGGGGGTTCCAGGGCTGGCATCGGGCGGGGATTAGAAGAATGGGGGACCTGTTCATTGACGGGACATTTGCGAGCCTAGGGGCATTGGAGGAGAAGTTTGAGTTACCCCCGGGAAATGCATTTAGATATATGCAGGTGAAGGTTTTTGTGAGGCGACAGGTCAGGGAATTCCCGTTGCTCCCGGCACAAGAAATTCAAGACAGGGTGATCTCGGGTGTATGGGTCGGGGAGGGCAAGGTTTCGGCATTACACCAAGAGATGAAAGAAGAGGGGGAAGTCCTAGCAGAAGAGTTGAAGGGTAAATGGGAGGAGGAACTGGGGGAGGAGATCGAGGAAGGTTTGTGGGCTGATGCCCTAGGTAGGGTTAATTCCTCCTCCTCGTGTGCCAGGCTCAGCCTGATACAATTTAAGGTGGTTCACAGGGCGCACTTGACGGGGGCAAGGTTGAGTAGGTTCTTTGGGGTAGAGGACAGATGTGGAAGGTGTTCAGGGAGTCCGGCGAACCATGTCCACATGTTTTGGTCATGCCTGGCACAAGAGGGGTTCTGGAGAGGAGTGGCGGGAGCAATATCTCAGGTGGTGAAAGTCCGGGTCAAGCCAAGCTGGGGGCTAGCAATATTCGGAACGAGAGACTGTTTGAGGATATGGATGAGCGGGAGATAACATGGAGGGTGGGGGAAATTGGCACGTGCGGGCAAGAGCCAGTGTATAAAGCTATGTAAATATACCATTTTGCCATGTATATATCTTGCTCAATGCGATTTTGTGTTATTTTGTTACGGGGGGGGGGGGGGGGGGGGGGGGGGGGAGTATTGTTTGTAAGGGGAAAAAATTGTGTTGTCAAAAGATCTTAATAAATATATATTTTTTTTAAAAAGAATGATTGCCCAATTGCAAAGCAGAGCAAGTGCCATTTCTCAAAGGGTAATTGTTTTTCTCCTTGCCTGGGAGGACAGCAATTTTAATTTAATGTTTGCTGACTAAATGAATGAGGAACACGCAGATAAAAGAGTGAGGAAATAGTGGGGATAGATACTTCCAATTCTTCCGGTATTTGGTCAAATAATCGTGCAATAATGTGCAATTAATAGCTGAACAGTGCACACAGAATGAATGTCTATGAATTGAAGAAGAACAAAATCTAAATAACACCTAAACCATTCCGTTAGAATTATTAATACTCAGAGCCATAGTGTGAGGGGGAGAGAATCAGAAAATAAGCAAAATTGGCAAAAAAAGTCAGTGTGAAGTTGAAAAGGAGAGAAGGCGTACAAGAGTAAGGCCTCTGGAGCTTGGGACGTACCGCTGACTCTGAGACCGAACTCACTTCGGCAAGGCACTTGATGCGAACTTTGGACACTAGAGAGCCCTAATGGGAGACAGGAATTGAGATGGATATGGCACTCAACAGACACACATGCAGTTTCTAATCTAGTTACAGTACACTTAAGTTAGGCATTGCCACAGACCAGAATTAATCATAAAACATTGTGAGAGTAGCCTAATAATCGAAGGGTCACCAAACATATTATTCACCCAGATTTTAAATAAACACAGTACATTCCTTTCCAAATCACATTTTTCCAATACCTAGGAGAAGCAGCAATAGTAGCCGCTTTTTAAAAAAAAAGTGGAAGAAATAGCTTCTCTTTTGTAAAAATAGACTTCTCATCTGATTTATTTCTATGTGTGAAAGGCCATGTTTATCTTGGAGACAATTTTAATCTATGGTTATCACCACTTCCTCCAATGCCCAGGTCAGTGCCAAAGCAACAGTTCTGACACCTATGAGGACATGCAGTTGAAAATGTGCCCTTCATAAACTGCTCAGTCACTGCTTAATCTGGATATATTGTGCAAACTATTTGAAAATACTTCATGTTAGGTGAAATTTTGGTGCAGTAACCAAGTAGAATCCTGTGGGGGAAAGGTGAGGTGGCCAACATGAAGGACAGGGATGGGGCTTACATTGGAGCCTGCCCTTCATGCTAACAGAGCTCTCCGAGGGGTTCAGGCTGCCCAATTAGCAAGTTTCCTACACTAATTTATCACAGACAGGCCACAAGGGCATTGGCAGAACTCGACATACCCCATCCTTGGCTTAATTAGAAGGATCGTCGGGAAGGAGACAGGCTCTCCGCCCCACGTCGCCCTCCTGATTAAACGGCATCCCATAACATCTCAGCTTGCTCCTGTGGCCACAGAGCCAGGTTGAATGTATGAAACTCTGTCCATTGTGTCCACTAAAGATTAAGGCTAGTCATAGATCCATTGCTTGGGCAGCATGGTAGCATAGTGGTTAGCACAATTGCTTCACAGCTCCAGGTTCCCAGGTTAGATTCCCAGCTTGGGAGTCTGTGCGGAGTCTGCACATTCTCCCCGTGTGCGTGTGGGTTTCCTCCGGGTGCTACGATTTCCTCCCACAGTCCAAAGATGTGCAGGTTAGGTGGATTGGTCATGCTAAATTGCCCTTAGTGTCAAAAATTGCCCTTAGTGTTGGGTGGGGTTACTGGGTTATGGGGATAGGGTGGAGGTGTGGACCTTGGGTAGGGTGCTCTTTCCAAGAGCCGGTGCAGACTCGATGGGCCGAATGGCCTCCTTCTGCACTGTAAATTCTATGATTCTATCCTCAGCTAATGCTAGATGGCATTTTGATGATTTCCAATGCAGGACTCTTGAGGTGGTTGGAACCACCAACACATTGCTCCATGGATCAGTCTCTGTTGTCAGTGGATTTGAGATCATCCAGGAACAAGCTATTTGTTGCAAATGTTTGGAAATATCACGTTATGAAATATTTGCAACTAAATCCTCATTAACATTCCTCTGCCTGATGTCTAATGTTTCCTTTGTTACGATTTGTTGACTTCTTCAGAAAGTTTGTCCTTTATAGCTCTAGCTATAAACCAATCAGTAATTTGCAATTTAAAGTTTCAAGTTGTTTTGTTAACTATATTCTTTGAGAAGCAGCAAATTAAAGAAGATCTTTAGAATCTGTAAAGATTGGCATGGTCAAATGGTTTGAACTAAAAGGCCATATGGCATTATCATCAGAATTCTTTATTCTTCACTTTCCGTGCTAATACCTTACAAGGTGTGCAGTATGTCAAGGGCATGTTCAGCAGGGGCTAGGTTCAATTGCACAAATGTTTTCAAACACTTCAAATGTTCAAGGAGGGCTGCATGGCGGCACGGTGGCTAGCACTGCAACCTCCCGGTGCCGAGGACCCGGGTTCGATCCCGGCCCTGGGTCACTGCCCATGTGGAGTTCGCAAATTCTCCCCACGTCTATGTGGGTCGCACCCCCACAACCTAAAGATGCACAGGGTAGGTGGATTGGCCACATTAATTTGCCCCTTAATTGGAAAAAAAAAAGAATTGTGTACTCGAAATCTATTTTAAAAAACAAATATTCAAGAAGTGGACTAACGCAGAGACAAATATTGAGACAACTTTGAGAAACAAGAGATTACTGAGGTATTAGATGTGGGAGCCAAGCTGCTCAATTGGAAAATGCATGTGTCTTTTAAATATTTCTCATACACAGGGGCACTTATACAAGTGCTACTAACTTCCCACTGGTTAAAACAAACGAAGAATGTAGCAACCGACACTCCCCCTACAGGCACAAACAAATTGCTTGACAGAGGTCAAGGACCAAATTTGTCTTAATTCCGCAGAATCTCCATTTTGACATTTTAGGATTTGACAGGAATTTCTGCACAGTTTTATTCCTTCAGAATTTGAAAAATTAAATTTGATTGTCAAAGGACAGTGTTGCGTATAATGTAACTTGTTAGGTGGCAATGCCGTAACCAAATGTTGTGAATAACTGAACATAAAGACTGAGAAGAGATTACAAATTATTTACAAATATATAGGAAGATCACTCATGCCATTTGTAAAAATCAAATGAAAATACACAAGTGTCATTTTAAACAGATTCCATACGACAATGCAAATTTAGAACCATCAGAAAAATCAAATCTACACAACATATTCTCAACATATGGTGAGATGTGAATTAAATAGTCTGTGAGACTGAACCAGATACATTGCTTTATGAAGGGAGCTACTGACACCAGGTGGCAAATATTCAAAGACAACAACTTAAGTATTTTTAAAGCGCGCAAAGGTGTCAAAGGACCATGGCAGGATGGTTTTCTGTGAAACCTATGAGACTTCTATGATAAAAATAGATGTCAAAAGCAATCAACTGCTATATTTTGAAATCTCTCATTAATGTGGGAAGAAAGGGACAACAAAACTGATGACTACTCACTTATCCATTGAATAGAACTATAGAATTCCTATGGTGTAGAAGGAAGCCATTCGGCCCATCGAGTCTGCACCTGCCTGATGAAAGAGCACTGCCCCGCCCTATCCCAATACCTCCACCTACCCTGCACATCTTTGGACACTAAGGGGTAACTTAGCATGGCCAATCCAATTAATTAGCACATCTTTAGACTGTGGGAGGAAACCCATGCAGACGAAGTGCAAACTCCACACAATCACCCAAGGCCGGAACTGAACCCGGGTCCCTGGCACTGTGAGGCAGCAGCGCGAACCACTGTGCCACCATGCCGCTCCTAATTTATCAGTTACAATTTAGTCCAGTTCCTTGCCCGACATCCTCATGTCTGGTTATATGGCCAAGCGAAGCAACCCCATAGTGTAGTTCCATAACTGCTTTTAATTCTTCTCAACTGCTTAGAGCAATCAATCATTTCTTAACCAAGTTGAATGTGGGTTCGAACAAAGGTGCCAGAGATGAAGGAATAGTGAGGTTTGAATGGTATTTTTCTGATCCAACAGCATTGTTACAATTAGCTGTTCCATTTCCAATGATCGTATTCCCAGCCCACCAGACAGCTCACTTCCATTCATTTAATTCAGAAGCATTGCTTGATTAAGCAATGTCTAGTTATGCTGTTGTTTTAAAGTGGAGCAATTGGGGGGCTGCAACATTTACATTTTCTCACAGAAAACATGAAAGTTTTTTTTTTAAACCAGTCACCTGTTAAGAGTCATGCTGTGTAACATTGATTTTTTTTTAAAGGTTTTGTTATTTTGCGTCAATTAAAATGAATAATCTGCCTTTAATACTAAGTATGTTCAATATAAAAACATGATCCTCTACTTCTCTAACAGAGTCAACGTTACCTGAGAATTCACAGACTGCCCCATTGGAATCCGGGAACACTCAAGGGCATATTGTTTCACACAGAAGTAACAGCCCTAGAAATTTGAAAGAGTAGAAATTAAAGGGTGCATTGTGAATAAATACCTGTGCTTTAGTCTCTGGTATTTAATGGACTTGAATTAAAATGACAAATACATGCTACTTTGCTGCAAATCACTGCAAGGTGACTTAAGGCAGCATCAACAAACAGAAGCCAGGAAATCATTTTTCTCTTGCAATAGAAGGTTCCCGTGACACTTTGTAATGAGTAAAACTGTATAATTTGGTGAAAAAGTTCACTAATTCAGTCAAAGTATACCCACGTAATTGTCACACCAAGGTACAGAAAATTCTTAATTATCCACAAGGACTGGGTCTGTCACAAAAGAGGTCGCCCAAGCTCCAAAAGAAAATGGGTTCTCCCAGTTTAATGAAACACAGTTCCTCAGGCTGCAGCATACATTCCATTTGTCAATCACAAAAAAATTCAAGGGGCGCGCTGGAGCAAATATTCAAGTTGCTTCAGAACCTAATCCACGGCAGGCAGTCGTACTGAATCCAGATCCTGAAAAAGGGCACTGATGCCATCAAGTGGTGGGAGTCAATCGCACCACCCTACTGACTACCCTCCTGTCCAGGGCGGCAAGCAAACAGGTGATTTACACAAGACCCGCCCGATGTATCTGATACCAAGGCACTGTGTGAATTGCGTGCGAGCCCATTAGGGAAATAAAAAAGTACGGCACTGAGGTCTGAGTGCCACAGTATCATATCTGACTGCTATATTCAGATTTCAGACTGTTCACCCAGTCACGGTGATTGCTGCATTGAGATTCCAGAGTGTCACCCAGTTATCATATTGACTGCTTTATTGAGATTCCAGGCTGTTCACCGAGTCACACTGATTGGGATACTAGAGTGTCACAGTATCACGCTGACTGCTGTATTGAGATTCCAGGTGTCACAGCAATCAGACTGACAGCGGTTCTGGGAGAGCACCAACTAGGTTTTTATCCTCGTACAAAACCAGAATTCCTGGGTTTGTAAATAAAATTTAAACAACATTAACCTCCTCACAAGTAAGCTTTTGGGTTATAGCCTGGGTGGCATCAATTTATATTGAATGATTGGCACCTTAATGGAGACAGATAGAGACATTTTTCATCTGAGAGGGTATGACGATAGCCGGAATCAGCTTTTTAATCATATAATTTATTTTTCTAACAACCAAATGGAAGAAAGCCCTTGTGTCATGCAATAATATTTAGATGCCAGCTTGTGTGATCTGGAAGTATGCCTTAAAGCGTGGAGGGTATTATTACAATAATTTGTAATTATATAGCACATGATTTTCCAACCCCTCCCATCGAGGCAATGGAGATTTGAATATCTCGTCACACCCACCACAGGGAAGGCTGCCACATTGAGGCTGGAAAATCCCTGCAGAGAGTATTTGCATTGTTCCCCATACATTTTAGATGCTAACAGTTAAGCTTATTTTTATCAGCATTCATTGGTCTCATGATGCAGGAAACGGATGGGTCCAAAGAACGCACCCACTATTTTGGCAGATCCCACGCCTGCCACCAGGAAGCCAGGTACTTCCCCTCACTTGGTGTACCTGCCGGCACAAAATCTTGTTTCAGGCATTTGGATGTTCCACGTCAAAACAAGGTAGGGCAGGAAATGGGAGAAGGCCAGGATCAGCATACCTGGGTCTTGGTCTAATTCCTAGGTCTTCTGTTACACTCCCTGCCAGATTTACAGCAGGAATGTGCCAGAATGTGCAGCAGGAACTCACCAATGACTCACTCCTTTGACAGCACTTTCCAAATGCACAACCGCTACAATCTACAAGGACTAGGGCAACAGGCACATGGGAACACCATCAACTGGAAGTTCCCCCTCTAAGCAGCACGGTAGCACTGTGGACAGCACAATAGCTTCACAGCTCCAGGGTCCCAGGTTCGATTCCGGCTTGGGTCACTGTCTGTGCGGAGTCTGCACATCCTCCCCATGTGTGCGTGGATTTCCTCCGGGTGATCTGGTTTCCTCCCACAGTCTAAAGATGTGCAGGTTAGGTGGATTGGCCATGCTAAAAATTGACCTTAGTGTCCAAAATTGCCATTAAGTGTTGGGTGGGGTTACTGGGTTATGGGGATAGGGTGGAGGTGTGGACCTTGGGTAGGGTGCTCTTTCCTAGAACCGGTGCAGACTCGATGGGCCGAATGGCCTCCTCCTGCACTGTAAATTCTATGATAAGCCACACACCATCCTGCCTTGGAACTATATCTCTCTTCCTTCACTGTCGCTGGGTCAAAATCCTTGAATTCCCCACCTATCAGCGCTGTGATTGTACCCCACCACGTGGATTGCAGCAGTTCAAGAAGGCAGCTCAGCACCTCAAGAGTCTCAATTAGGAATGGGCAATAAATTCTGGCCTAGCCAGCACGCCCACATCTCATGTATGAATTTATTAAAAAAAAGAGGTCACCAGAAATTTTGGTCCAAGGTTTTAAATTAATCCACCAGAAGAGATTGAGAAGCCAACATAGTTCAGAGAGAATGGGGAAGGTAGGTGGGTGGGTGGGACTGGATACACAGGGTAGAGATTTGCATCAGTTGGAATTTATAGAAGGCACAGGACAGATGACTAGCAAAGAGAGCTTTGGAGTAGTCGAGTCTGAAAAGGATCTGCGAAGGGTTTCAGTTGCAGAGAGGCAAAGGTAGGATCAGAAAGATATGCTGTTACTAAGGTGAAAGTAAGTGCTCTTTGTGATGGTAAAATGCAGAATCTGAAATGCAGCTCAGGATCAAACCAAACTTGGGATCAAACTAAACTTGGGATCAATCTGAGACACTGGAGAATAGGATGCAATTAATGGAACAACAAAGAGCTGGTGGCAGGAGTGAACTGCTCTGGTCTTCCTGACTTTGAGCTGCACGGCATTACAATTCATTCACGACTGGATGTCGGAAAAGCAATCAACAGCACAACTGCAGACTGTGACAGCTAGCCCTTGTGAAGTCATTGAAATTAGAATCTTCTATTGCCTCAAGAAACATTTTCGCTTATGGCTTTGTCTTTCTGACCTTCTGTTCAGTACATATAAAAACACCAGTACAAGGCAAAGTAGTGTTATACCACCACAAACTAATCCATAATTCCAGATGTTTTGCATAAACAACATTTATGAGGCACTTTTTAAGCAACTTTGTTCACCTCATTCCCACATGTATGGAAATGTAATGAACTAGCTCAGATAGGCAAGGCATGTAAAATGATCCATTTGTACAGAGGGTTATATATCTGACTGCACTCACTCATGAGTTATATGGTCAGATATCACTCAGTACATCATTTTGTAAAGTCCCATTCACCAAATGTTTGTCTTTCAGTTCTGTACAGCAGCATAGTGGTTAGCACTATGGCTTCACAGCACCAGGATCCCAGGTTCGATTCCCAGCTTGGGCCACTGTCTGTACGGAGTCCGCACGTTCTCCCTGTGTCTGCGTGGGTTTCCTCCGGGTGCTCCGGCTTCCTCCCACAGTCCAAAGATGTGCAGGTTCGGTGGATTGGCCATGCTAAATTGCCCTTAGTGTCCAAAAAAAAAGGTTAGGAGGGGTTACTGGGTTACGGGGATAGGGTGGAAGTGCAGCCTTAAGTGGGGTGGTCTTTCCAATGGTCTGTGCAGACTTGATGGGCCAAATGGCCTCCTTCTGCACTGTAAATTCTATGTGACAAAATGTAGTTATATCCCTCCTGCACAAAATAAGATACACTGGTCAGCTGAGAGATTTATGAAAAATGACTGATATCTTTGCAAGTAAGCACATCATCCATACCTGGAATGCAAGCTCCATGAGGACAATTCCACCTGGCAGAGCCCTTTGAAGATGGTAGGTCATTACACTGGAGCCGTCCGCACTCTATAATAGATTTCCACACATACATCAAATAATTCAGTTACTGCGAGTCCTATTATATGCCTAAGGCTTGTTAGCATGGGAACGCTCTTCACACAGTATCAGTTTGATCTGCAGAGATAACATCGCAGAGTGCTTCTGCGGTGACGAACCAGTTCTTTCCTTCCACAGAATGTGTCTGTTTCGTTAAATGCTGAATGGATCATCGATTTCAGCGAGTTCAGCAACTAAGATGGCATAAATTTATCTGAAGACTAAGATAGCTCCATGCACGTATCATACAATGAAGACACTGTGAAGCATGATTTACAGGGTAACTTATAAAGACAATCTCAAATCTATCCCAGGAGTAGCTGTTAGAACCAAAGCTGCACTAACTTGAGGCTTATTGGAAGTTTCCTGGAAGGTGGACTTCTAATCCCATTAGTGCCAAGCAGTAAGTGATGAATGATCATATGTTCCTAAGGGGGCTTGACGAAAATCAAAGGCCGGTCAGCAGTAATAAACGCCCACACAGAGATGTCAAACTATATTGAAGTACCTTCTAAGATCAACCTAAACACACAATTGTTTTCTCACTTTGTCAAAAGAAAAAGCGGCACTGCTTTTCTCTTCAAAAAAGGCAAGATGTTCATTGTATTTTCCTTAAGACTAGAACAATTTTAACTTTTGGGGAAAAAAAACTTAAAAATGAAGTGCTCTGACCAGGGTTACATGGGATCAATGCACTCACATTCATAATACCAAGTGCCAAACTTCCATAAGCAAAATGCCTAATTTCGATGGGCGAATCATTTACAAAAAGTAAATGTGTGTGTCAGACTTTGCTTTCGTAATAATATTACATATTGCAGGGGAACAGATCTTCGTCGTTGGCGATCACTCGCTAACGAGTATGATTGTCCAGCCAAGAAACTCTTGTGTTAGTGGTCATGGGCTCTGTGGGTCCTTGCATGGCCGATGAGCCTGATCGGAGTCGCATCTTCGACCGCACACTTGGCAGGTGTTTCAGGGAGGTGGGGGTCGGTTCTTAGACTCTGGATCACTGGTATTACTTTCTCAGGCTCCTTTTCTGGGCCTCCTCCTACTGTTGGGTGTGCTCTAAGAATTGTTTCTCTTTAATCAGACGGTTCCTCCAAGATACTTCTGAGCAAGGGTTTGCCAGTTGACATTTATGTTGCAAAAAAGCTCAGGACCTCTAAGCACTTGATTCTTCCAAGGACATCAAATTGGCTATCCCAGTATTTCAGCATTTTTAAGGGCAAGGACGGAGTCTCCTCACACTCATGGCAAGTGCTATCTAGTTCCATTGTCACTCATTACCATACAGACATCCACAGAACCATTACAAATGTCACATGCTGCAAAGCACACTCCTTTTAAAGCAGTCTTTAGGAGCTAAAATCTAAAACATTTCAGAGTACTGAAAATACTTTTTTTTACTAGTCACTGGTTTCCAAGAGCCCACACCTCTTTCAATGATGTTTGCAAGCTGTAGGGCAGCTATGCATGCCTAACAGCATGTTAGTGAAAGCGGCATCAGTCATTCCGCACATGGCAGAGCAACTTAAGGATACCAGCTGCAGCAGTTTGGCGACTTTCTCCAAGACAGGTGGTGAACAGTGACGTGTTGCCGTAGGTTTCAGACAATTATGTGATGTATATGTGGGAAGTACATTGGCTAACACTGCAGAGCACGCCGAGGCTAACTTAGGAATTGAAAGCAGGAAATCTGAGGGAGGAGATGATTCTGACTGTCATTGGTACTGCAATGTTTACAGTACAGGTTAACTATAGATCTCCATGCGGAAGATGGTATAGGTTTGCAACGTGCTTCGAGCTGACATGAAGTCTGCAGAGCACAACTATCTTTTGATCTTTGCGAGGATGCGCATAGATGGTCAGTAGCATAACGGTAGATGCAGGCAGTCCACGTCTGGTGCTTGCTTATCTCTCCAGCATGTTCAATCAGAAATATATATTGAAACTAACCATCAATTAATTTTAGTAATATTATGAACATGACAGAACTCTGCAACTTGCAATTAAATGTTGTATTACTTCTTGAGCTGCAGTTAAGTTGGCATTGTAAGAATCTCTTTTCATGCCATTTCAATTTTAAGTGCTTTTTGTTCTACTGAAGTGTTGTAAATGCCTCAATTACAGTCAGTTTTCCCATTAATTTGCATACATTATTCTTGTTTTAACATGAACTCCAGCTTGGTCTAAAAGGCCAGTTTAACAAAAAATTCATTCATGGAATGTGAACAGCACTGACAAGTGCCAGCAACATATGGTGCTCACCTTGGTTGCCCTTGAAAAGAGTGGGTTGAGCAACCTTCCTGGACACCACTGGATTGCTTGTTAGGCTATTTCAGAGTGCAGTTAAGAAATAACTACAAGCTATGGGTCTATAGTCACATGTAGGCCGCTAGAACTTTCTGATTAAAGATCACAAATGTGAAATATTAACTCTGCCTTTCTCTCCACAGATGCTGCCATAACCCGTTGAGTATTTCCACATTTTGGGGGTTTTATTTCAGATTTCCAGATTTAAAAATAAAACCGATGTTTCGCATAGTATCGGAAAGATATTTTAAAGATTGCATAGAAGTCTAAAAATGATTTGACAATATTAGCGCATGAACATTTTAAGAGTTCTTACACCATTTCGCTGTTGGCTGTTTAACTTAAAATGTTAACCTTTTGTCACAAAAAAAGTTGATCACCTGCCTTGAAACGTCATTGCCATTATGCAAGCTCTTTGAGCATTCGCTCGCTAATGGCAATAATAATTTTTGGATTGAATGGGCAAAGGCTCAAATTTTTGCCACAAACCATTCTCTAAACTCTCGAATGCTCACTGTGACATTATCATAAATGTAAGAACTGCAAGGGTTAATGTCATGTCTGAATCAACCACGGCAGCACGGTGGCACAGTGGGTGAGCCCTGCAGCCTCACGGCGCCGAGGACCCAGGTTCGATCCCGGCTCTGGGTCACTCACTGTCCATGTGGAGTTTGCACAGTCTCACAGTGTTTGCATGGGTTTTGCCCCCACAACCCAAAAATGTGCAGGCTAGGTGGAGTGGCCATGCTAAATTGCCCCTTAATTGGAAAAAATGATCACAGTTAATGAAATAGTATAGGGATTAGTAATAGATGAGTGTAGATTATATGTTAATTATAAACTTTGTATTATATAGGAGTGTTGAATGCAATTAAGTAGTGTTAATAAATTTATAGCTTTGCTCAATTTAAAATCTATTTGTGGTCTTTGTGAACACTACTCCAACCATCCTGAATTTAGCAACACAAAGAACACCACACTCACCTTTGGGCTGTCATCACTTTTCTGCTTGTGAATAGATACAGATCGCGAGTCCAATGGCCGAGTCCGTCCCAAACTGAAAGAAATAAACCCACAAACATGGCAGGCTATGAATGTTGCAACAAAGTGATCAGTGGAATGGGATACTGCAGTACAACAGCCAGATTTTCTGAATACTAGCAGCAGAGGATGATTATGAGGAAAAGTAACTGGCTTGCAACCTTTGGAGGGGCATGTTGAACTGCTGCAATAAGATTGAGTTTGGTCTATCAGCAAGTATGCAGTATGTCTCATCATAGCACACAGCTTAATGTTGGTGAGAAGGGGGGAAAACGAAGCACAAGACAGTAAAGTCGGCAACAGTCTTGCTTACTGTTTTGACTTGCCACTGTGTACGGACAGCGCATTGTGACCATCAGGAAAGGGGGCTGAATGCTACAATAAGGTAATGGAATCATTGGCCAAAAATTGAGGATTCGATGAGTTTCCTAGTGTAGTAAAATTTCAGAACTGCACCAACTTGTGCAGAATACCAGTGGGAATATTGTGAATTGTTCCTATACTTAGATGAAAACAAACTTATTCACACTTTTAAAAAGGGGCTTGGAAACAAACATGGTAAAGTCTAGCAACAATCTTCTTTTCTATTTGGCAGTGGTTATTTCAATTCAGAAAGCCAGAAATTCTAATATAAAAAATCCTGTCTGTTTGGGGATATTACCATGTATTACAGAATGTGCAATATAGGTTATGCATACAGGATTTTACAACAGGGTAGTGTGTAGTAGAAACAGGTAGTGATGCCAAAAGCAGATTGAGGTTGAAATGATGGAAATGCCATTTTGGCATTGTGTTGCAATCTAGACTTGCAGTTCTGTAAGAAAAATGAGGTCTACAAGCTAACAGACATTAGCTTTTACTATTCTTAGGATCTGGTGATATACCAGTCGAGTTGTTATTTTGTATATACGTGGGCTGAAAATAGTTTTCAAAGCAACAGTCAGTTGATTTGTTCCCACTCTCATCCGTCTTCCCACAGCAGGGTTTCTACATTCCAGTCCAGGCATTCCATTTTACCCTTGGCAGTGAAAGTGTATAATAACGATCGACATTTGACATTTAGCTTACATTTCCAACGTGTGATGAAAATGTGATTATGAAACTGGAAGGGCCAGTGAAAAAAGCTTTCTTTCAGTTTTCCCGGAGGTTATTTATTGTGCCACCTGAATTGCCCAAAACATAAATTACTGGGGTTATTTTAGTGAAATGCAGTGTGTGGATGCTCACCATTGTTCTTGTATTGTGAAGATAGATACGGCATTTATTAAGTTGCAATGTGGGATCAGTGTGGCTTACTGCAAGGGATTTCATTCTCTTGCATCCATTTAAAGATGATCTTTTATTCCTTCATGGGATGTGGGTGTCGCCAGCTGGGCCAGCATTCATTGTCCATCCCTGAGAGCAGTTAAGAGTCAACCACATTACTGTGGGTCTGGAGTCACATGTAGTCCAGGTAAGGATGGCAGATTTCCTTCCCTAAAGGACATTAGTGAACCAAATGGGTTTTTACAACAATTGACACAATAGAATTTTAATTCCAGATTTTTATTGAATTCGATTTCACCATCTGCCATGGTGGGATTCGAACCCTGGTACCCTGGGGTCTCTGGATTACTAGTCCAGCAACAATACCACAGCGCCATCGCATCCCCAAGTATTATGGGAAAACGAAAACACATCAGCATGAATTATATGGCTCACATTGAGTAACATAACTGAGTGGTAACCCCGCTCTTTCAATTGCACAACTTGTAATTCTGCTACCTTGCATTGAACTGTTCTGCTTACCTCCTTGTAGGAGAAGGTGGGCGAACTTGCACTAGGATAAAACCCATGCTCTGTAGGTACTGGATGTACTGCTGCATGAATGCATTGGAGATCTCGCCCAGCCACTGCTCCTCCTTCAGTTTAAAAGGCATTGTTTCCACAGAATCACAGCTGTGGCTCCGGTCTCTCCCCGACGCATTTGAGTCATTAGAACGGTGACGTTTCTGGGGAGAGAAGGTCAGAAGTAATAAGAAATCAGAAAATGTGAAGACAAGAAAAGATGATTGAAGTAAAATGGAAACAGACATACGCATTTATATAATGCAGTTATCAACTGCTCTATGTGCCAAAGCACTCCAATGAAGAATTTTGAAGTGCAGTCACTGTTGTAATCTAGGGGAAGGCAGTGGTAAATTTGCACATAGCAAGGTGCCACATCATCAAAGAAGTTAATGACCAAATAATCTGTGTGGAGAGGTTGATAGGGATAAAACCAGGAAAACACTCCTGCTTTTCTACAAATAGTGCCGTTGATTTTTTTGTGTCCACCTGATAGTAGTTATCTGAAATGCAGTACCTCAAAGTACATTAGTACATCAGTACTGCACTGAACCATTAGTCTAGACTATCTATTCAAGTATCTAAAACGTGGCTTGAGCATTCTTCCTTTTGATTTACAGGTGAGATTGCTAGTCAGACATCCAAAATGCACTATTCCACATTTCTCTGCATTGAACTGCATCTGTCAGGTATACGCTCATTCCATCAGCCAGTCTACACTGCTCTGCAATCTTCCCTCTAACTTAACAGCAAACTTTAATACAATTCTTCATTAGTCAATGTTCAAATTGGTCACATAAATGGAAAACAAAAGAATTTCCAATAGGAAAGCATTACCTGAATCCGGCCAATCAAAAAGTAATCCACATATGTCTATTTAGTACTTTCCATCCTCTAAACATCTATGTATGTAGCTACATTCTTTTCAACATCACCCACCCTAATTTTTATAAGTCTCTCACTTGCTAAATCACCCCAACACAAATCTTACATCATGCACCACAGGGCTACATTTCAAAAGCATTTAATTGGTTATAGGGTGTTTCCCTAAAGATGCGAAAAGCTCTACGTAAATTGAAGTTGTTTATTTTCTTCAGCTATGAATTTTCCTTAAAAAAAAATCAAGCAGTCACAACCTGCCTTTACAAAGTTATGGTAATTACCTCCGATTGGTCCATGTCTTTAAAATGATCAATAATTTTATACAACATTATTTAATCTGAACCCAAACCAGTTAACAGAAGTTACAAGAATTCCTTTTCCCATTTTGAACTATTCCTTCTTCTGAATGTCATAATATACATCTATGTATACAATGGAGTGCAGACAGGCAGTGATTGACACACAGGATGACCAGTAAGCACACAGAACAGAGCAGCCAATCACCAAATAGGACACGACCACTATAAAGCCAGAGGGCACCAGTTTTCCCTCTCTCTCGGGACCCAGCCTCTGAGACAGTCAGAGCTCGTGAGCTAGTCAGTGCCTACACCATGTGGTAGCTAGGTTAGTCTGGTCAGGCTAGTGTCAGGTCTCCAGTCAAGTCAGCATATGTCAACCCACAGTTGAACATGTATAATAGTTTGGATGTTGAATAAAATCGTGTTGCATTTTATCAAGTGTTGGAGGTCTGTCTCCCGCTACACTGCATCAAGTGCAGTTCACCTCGACCCAGCCTACCCAACACATCACTGAACAAAACGTATTTTAAAGATCCAAAGGAAGACTGATCCCGATGTGAAACCTTTTTATTTAACTTATTTTACCTCACAAATGAGTATCAAATGTAGACAGAAACTCATTTATGGCATTAAGAGCCTGTTCCTTTTGATTTATCAGGGCATTTAAAAGAAAACATTGATATCAATTAGATGTTTGAGTGCTGATAATGACTATTTTCTAGAAGTATTCAGTGAGGGGGAAAATACTGGCTGACTGCACAATTACTGAAGTATTATGATTATTCTATACATTTGAAAATGTCAAACCTTACCCAGAAAACTGCAGATCCATTAGCCGAACATCAATTGCACTGTATCAGTAGCAGATTAAGTAATCAAAACCATAAAAGAGTGAGATTTACTCATGGCAATAAGTTAATGAAGGAAAAGTCAAAATCAATTTAGCTGAGGACAGCTAACCTCGACAAACTTTCTTGACTTGTTCTGAGGATGCTACAAATAAAGTGCATCATGGGATTTGGAAAACATTGAATTAAAAAAAGAAACAGACTATTCACGAGAAATGTTTGGTCATACTATGGTCAATTATGAAACAATAATAATTTACATTTATAGAACACCATTAAGAAAGAAAAACATCCTAAGATACTTCAGAGGGATAGTCAGACAAAAAAAAAGATGCCAAAGAAAAAATAAAAAGAGGGGTCATGAAGAAAGAAAGAAGAAGGGTGGGTGGGTGGGGAAGAGAAGAGATTCAGGAGGTTATAGAGGGAATTCCAAAGCACGAGGCCTCGATGGCTGAAGTCATAGCTGCCAATTATGGGAAGGAGGATGTCAGGAATGACAAGTGGCCAAAGCTGGGGAAACAGATGATTCGTGGAGCCAATATTACAAAGGATGGAAGTGGTGAAGTCCTAAAAAGAGGGCGGCACGGTGGCGCAATCGTTAGAACTGCTGCCTCACGCCGCTGAGGACCCGGGTTCGATCTCTGTCCGGGGTCACTGTCCGTGTAGAGTTTGCACGTTCTCCCCATGTCTGCGTGGATCTCACCACCACAACCCAAAAGGATGTGCAGGGTAGGTGAATTGGCCACGTTAAATTGCCCCTTAATAAACAAAAGGAAGTGGTGAGGTCCTAAAGGTATTTAAATATTAAGATTTTCAGAATAGAAATTTTGAATTGGAGACAACAGGGGATGGAGAGATGGTGTCCCGGATATATCTGTGAGTGGCAAAGCCATGACTTATGATGCTGGAGCGCACTTCAAATTATGCCTTTATCATATTCGGAGGTTGCAGTGGGAACCTGCTCTCCCAACTGCAGCTTGGATCCATTGGCGAGGTACGTAGTGAGCAGTAGTGGTGAGACTTCAAGGCGCAATTGCAGTAAAGCTAAATCCTTTCTCACATCTCAAAATGAAGATATATTCCTTGAACTCTGCCTTCAATTCAGTGTCTTCCAGTCTTGTAAACTTGTCTCTCATCGATCTTTAATTCTAGCTCACCCCATCCACCAGCACACCCAACCCAGACTTTGCTCACCCATTTTTTCGTAACCCTAGTTTTGCTAACCACACCACTAACACTCACATCTCCATCTCTAGTTACTCCTTCTTGCACTGCACCTCTGGCTCTGTTCACTGCACTCCCACCAGTGTTCAACCACCATCCTGCACCATTGGCTCTGCTCACTCACCTTACACAATCCCCAGAATTGGTCAACTCCCCTCCTGCACCCCTGGCTTTGCTCACCAGCCTCCCCCCAGACCGCTGGCACTGCTGTGGCATCGACAGGACTAAGGAACCGGGAACTCTGGGATGGAACGGTGAGCTGGGGTGTGGGAGGGGATATGAGCAATGCCAGGGGTGTGGGAGGAGAGAGTGTGCAATTCCAGGGATGGCGATGTGACGGGGGTTGGAACAGAAGTGAACAGATATGGGGTGATGGGGAGGTCGTGTCGTGGAGGCGTTTTGACACTCCTACTCATTCAAAAGGCAACTCTAAGTAAATCAGTATAAAAAACAGTGGAAGTATGGGCAATCACTAACCAGTCCTGGACACAGTTATTACTGTCAAACCACACGTTCTGAGTTCAGGGGCATGTCGGCATCTGGAATGTGTGGTTCCACTGCATCCCTCACTGGCAGTGAATGTCTCACTGTTCACTGGTATGGGACTGGAAAATCTGGGCTAATGTAGTCAGCAAGAACAGTATTGACAGCTGAGCAGGACTTTAATACAAATAACTCTTACTTAAATAACTCTCCACTGTGTGCCCAGGTGCCCTGACAATGCTTGTCTCATAATTATTGATGCCCTGAATATTGCTACACAAGCAATAGGTTCTTATTTTTGATCATGCCTGTTTTATCTTCAAACAGAAATTTTATTATTATTTCCGATCACACTTTCTGTTCTTGATGCATTCTTTTCTCTCAACATCTTTTGCACAGACTTTTGAAAATGTGTTTGGTGGGGCGGGAGGAGAGAGAGGAAAGGGTAGCAGGGTGGGGGCAGTGAGCAGCAATTGGTGGGTCTAATGGACAAGATGGATTCAGAGAGGCCACGAGATGAGAAAGGTGTGGAAACGAGACCACGGAGATGGGGGGGGGGGGGGGGGGGGGGGGGGGGGGGGTCTTGGACGAGAGAATGCGAGGAAGCAGTAGAGGGCATGGTCTCAATCTCAGTGGCAATGAGCTATTTGCACTTGTTAATGGAGATAAGTGTGGAAGGAGTAGGTGATTTCTTCAGCAAATCGTAGGCTAATTTGTGCTTGTAATAATGTTTTCAGGGTGTCTCCAGTACGTGTAAATGTGTTTTTGTGCTTACAGTGTAGGTACTGATAAAAAACTAGATAACTCCAAACCAAACTGTGTGCGAGTTCAAATGAGCAGACTGACAGCTAAAGTGAACAGAGGTAGGGGGAAAGAATAGATGCAGTTCCTAGGAAAAAGTATGGCCCTTAGGAACATTGGTTCCACCAGTTCCCAAACAAACTATATAATCACAACTGCCTTGCACTCCGATTTTTTATTAGTAGATGAAGAGAGAGAGTATAGAGAGCCAAACTTTAGAATGAAACACACAAAACAATACATCTCCCTGCGTACAGGAAGCAATCGTGAATAAACTTCTTTTTTTTTTAAATTTAGAGTACCCAATTCATTTTTTTTCCAATTAAGGGGCAATTTGCATGGCCAATTCACCTACCCTGCACACCAGTTCCCAAACAAACTATGTAATCACAAGTGCCTCGCACTCCAATTTTTTATTAGTAGATGAAGAGAGAGAGTATAGAGAGCCAAACTTTAGAATGGAACACACAAAACAATACATTTCCCTGCGTACAGGAAGCAATCAAGAATAAACTTATTTTTAAAAAAAAAATTTAGAGTACCCAATTCATTTTTTTTCCAATTAAGGGGCAATTTAGCATGGCCAATGCCAATTCACCTACCCTGCACATTTTTGGGTTGTGGGGGTGAAACCCATGCAAACACGGGGAGAATGTGCAAACTCCTCACGGATTGACCCAAAGCCGAGATCGAACCTGGGACCTCGGTGCCGTGAGGCCACAGTGCTAACTCACTGCGCCACCATGCTGCCCTTGAGAATCAACTTCTAACAACATAATCAAATCTAACTTTATGCAAAGATTCTGGACACCGCCACAGCATGATGTTCACCAACCCCTCAAGTATGGATAAGACCAGCATGTGCCAACTGTGGTGAGCTTCTTGCATTTATCAAGATGAGCAGTATTAGAAAAGGGGAGTGGAACATTTCATTCCAGGTACACTGAATCAAAATCAAACACACCCAGGCAGATAAGGTTTACTATGTAGCCAGCTGCAGAATTAATCCCTTCTACTTTATCCCAGCAATACGCTGTAGCAGAATGCTAAATTAAAGACATTTACAGTCAGTAAATGGGAACAGCTTTCATCTCCTCCGTCTGGACACATTCAAAATAAAGTCCAATAGCTCTCAGAGTATGGACTTGTCAGAGGATTCCTACTTGGAGTGGGGAAGAAAAGTCATACCATGTCAGCTACAGATGATCCAAATATTTATTTCAGAAAATTTATCAAAGGGGACTCCTCCTCCAGTAATTTTATTTCTTTGCAGAGATTGGATGGATATGGAATAATTAAATAAATATTTAGAATCGCTGAAGGATTCCCAAACTCAGAGCAAGTTAATGATGCCCAATTTCATTTAAGGTTCAGGCAGTCTCCTTCAGTCCTCAATGAGAATTAACGATAAAGGGTAGGTTATACTAACATGGCTCTCTTAGCTGGAGAACGCCTGGATCTGTTTATTTTCAGATGGAACTCATGCAATGGCAGATGCTCATTCCCTGCCTGCAATGCTTGAGGCTCGTAACGTTTTGCTTCAACAAACTGCTGATTTCAAACAGCTGGTAGCTTGTTCTTAGGCATGACATAACTGACCTCCCTGTGCACAATTAACTTGTTTACTCTGACAAGGTCAGTTTTTCAAAAAATGTTATACACCATTCAGACACTCACTATCCATTTGCAACTTTCCTGTTTCACTCCCCGATGCTTGAGACTTTTCTTTGCTCCACTTCCTTTATTCATCCTTTTACAATATGTGGATAGACCGACAGGAGGCGGGACCACATTGGAATTGGTACTGAGTAATGAACCGGGCCAAGTGTTAGATTTAGTTGTGAGAGAGCATTTTGGAGATAGTGACCACAATTCGGTGACTTTCACTATAGCAATGGAGAGGGATAGGAACATACGGCAGGGCAAGGTTTATAACTGGGGGAAGGGTAATTACAATGCGATTAAGCAAGAATTGGGGAGCATAAGATGGAAACAGGAACTGTCAGGGATAGGCACAATTGAGATGTGGAGCTTGTTCAAGGAGCAAATACTGCATGTCCTTGATATGTATGTCCCTGTCAGACAGGGAGGAAATGGTCAAGTGAGGGAACCATGGTTTACATAAGTGGTTGAATGTCTTGTCAAGAGGAAGAAGGGGGCTTATGTAAGGATGAGAAAACAAGGTTCAGTTAGGGCACTTGAGGGATACAAGATTGCTAGGAAAAGCTTAGGAGAGCTAGGAGGGGGGACATGAGAAGTCCGTGACGGGTAGGATCAAGGAAAACCCCAAGGCCTTTTACACTTATGTGACGAATAAAGGAATGACTTTTGTGAGGAATAAAAGAATGAAAAGTAACTAAGTACATAGATGAAGGTAGAGCAGTTGATGTCGTATACATGGATTTTAGTAAGGCGTTTGATAAGGTGCCCCATGGTCGGCTCATGCAGAAAGTAAAGAGGCATGGCATAGGGGGAAATTTGGCCTATTGGATCAGTAACTGGCTATCACATAGAAGACAGAGGGTGGTGGTAGATGGTAAATTTTCATCCTGGAGCCCAGTCACAACGGTGTACCACAGGGATCAGTGCTGGGTCCTCTGCTATTTGTGATGTTTATCAATGACTTAGATGATGGAGTTGAAGGTTGGATTAGTAAATTTGCTGATGACACCAAGATTGGTGGAGTAGTGGATAATGTGGAGGGCAGTTGTAGGCTGCAAAGAGACATTGATAGGATGCAGAGCTGGGCAGAAAAGTGGCAGATGGAGTTTAACCCTGATAAGTGGGACTTCCGGGTGCGGCGATGACCAGCTGAGTCGCACGTTTCGGCAGCTCCCGGTGTAACGGACTTTTGGGCTCTTAATAAGAGCCCCAACGGCAATTTTAACGGCTAAAAGTACTGTGCGGTGAACCAGAAGGGAATCCCCCCTGGATACGGATGAAAAAGGAGAGGAAGGTGGCCGGATTGCGGTGGATCCTTTAGAGCAGCGGCAAGGAAGGCAAGCGAAAACCAAGATGGCGTCGGAAGGTGGCAGTTTAATATGGGGCCCTGAACAACACGAGTTTTTGAAACGCTGCGTGGAAGAACTCAAAAAGGAAATGAAGAAGGAGCTGTTGGCCCCGATATTACAGGCGATCGAAGGGCTAAAGGAGGAGCAAAAGACCCAGGAGCGGGAGCTTCGGGTCGTGAAGGCAAAGGCTGCCGAGAATGAGGACGACATACAGGGCCTGGTGGTGAAGACGGAGATGCACGAGGCACACCATAAACGATGTGTGGAAAGGCTGGAGGCGCTGGAGAACAACACGAGGAGGAACAACCTAAGGATTCTTGGCCTTCCTGAAGGTGCGGAGGGAGCGGACGTCGGGGCATATGTGAGCACGATGCTGCACTCGTTAATGGGAGCGGAGGCCCCGGCGGGTCCGCTGGAGGTGGAGGGAGCATACCGAGTGATGGCGCGAGGACCGAGAGCAGGAGAAATTCCTAGAGCCATAGTGGTGAGATTCCTCCGTTTTAAGGACAGAGAGATGGTCCTTAGATGGGCAAAGAAAACTCGGAGCAGTAAGTAGGAGAACGCGGTGATCCGCGTATACCAAGACTGGAGTGCGGAGGTGGCGAGAAGGAGGGCGAGCTTTAATCGGGCCAAGGCGGTGCTTCACAAAAAGAAGATAAAATTCAGAATGCTGCAACCGGCAAGACTGTGGGTCACATATCAAGGGAGGCACCACTACTTTGAGACGGCGGATGAGGCGTGGACTTTTATCGTGGAAGAAAAATTGGAATGAGCGGGTTATTAAAAAAAGAACGTTTGAAACAAAGTGGTGGGGCGAGTATGGGGGGCGAAGAAGGGGGGAAAGAGGAGTTTTATGTTATTAATCCTGCGATGTGGTAACTTTTCTCTCTTCCACAGGAGGTGGTGGGGGGAGGAAAGGAGGTGGTAGAGATGGGGCGTTGGCCATTGGGGGCGGGGCCAAGGGGGAAGCACGGGCTCGGTTCCCGCGCTATGATAATCATGGCGGGAATAGGGAAGCAGGAAGGAGGGGGCGTCGCACAGTGCGAGCCGAGGTCACGGGGGAAGCCGAGGTCGGCCAGAGTTTGCTGACTTCTGGGAGCAACATGGGGGGTGTAACTACGCTAGTGGGGGATCTAGCGGGGGGGGTGGGAGGGGGGAATTATTGGGCTGCTGCTGCTGGGGAGAGGGGGGAGCTGGTATGGGGTGGGATGGGCGGGGGGGCACCGCCTGGGGGGGACATAGCTGCGTGGGAACCGGGTGAGGAGCTGGAAAAAGGGGATGGCTAATCGACATGGGGGGGGGGTAAAAAGCCCCCAACCCGGCTGATCACGTGGAACGTGAGAGGGCTGAACGGGCCGATAAAGAGGGCACGGGTACTCGCACACCTTAAGAAACTTAAGGCAGACGTGATTCTGGACAGGCTGAAAATAGATAAGTCCCCGGGACCTGATGGGATTTATCCTAGGATTCTCTGGGAGGCCAGGGAAGAGATTGCTGGACCTTTGGCTTTGATTTTTATGTCATCACTGGCTACAGGAATAGTGCCAGAGGACTGGAGGACAGCAAATGTGGTCCCTTTGTTCAAAAAGGGGAGCAGAGACAACCCCGGCAACTATAGACCGGTGAGCCTCACGTCTGTAGTGGGTGAAGTCTTGGAGGGTATTATAAGAGACAAGATTTATAATCATCTAGATAGGAATAATATGATCAGGGATAGTCAGCATGGCTTTGTGAAGGGTAGGTCATGCCTCACAAACCTTATTGAGTTCTTTGAGAAGGTGACTGAACAGGTAGACGAGGGTAGAGCAGTTGATGTGGTGTATATGGATTTCAGCAAAGCGTTTGATAAGGTTCCCCACGGTAGGCTATTGCAAAAAATACGGAGGCTGGGGATTGAGGGTGATTTAGAGATGTGGATCAGAAATTGGCTCGCTGAAAGAAGACAGAGGGTGGTGGTTGATGGGAAATGTTCAGAATGGAGTTCAGTCACAAGTGGAGTACCACAAGGATCTGTTCTGGGGCCGTTGCTGTTTGTCATTTTTATCAATGACCTAGAGGAAGGCGCAGAAGGGTGGGTGAGTAAATTTGCAGACGATACTAAAGTCGGTGGTGTTGTCGATAGTGTGGAAGGATGTAGCAGGTTACAGAGGGATATAGATAAGCTGCAGAGCTGGGCTGAGAGGTGGCAAATGGAGTTTAATATAGAGAAGTGTGAGGTGATTCACTTTGGAAGGAATAACAGGAATGCGGAATATTTGGCTAATGGTAAAGTTCTTGAAAGTGTGGATGAGCAGAGGGATCTAGGTGTCCATGTACATAGATCCCTGAAAGTTGCCACCCAGGTTGATAGGGTTGTGAAGAAGGCCTATGGAGTGTTGGCCTTTATTGGTAGAGGGATTGAGTTCCGGAGTCGGGAGGTCATGTTGCAGCTGTACAGAACTCTGGTACGGCCGCATTTGGAGTATTGCGTACAGTTCTGGTCACCACATTATAGGAAGGACGTGGAGGCTTTGGAGCGGGTGCAGAGGAGATTTACCAGGATGTTGCCTGGTATGGAGGGAAAATCTTATGAGGAAAGGCTGATGGACTTGAGGTTGTTTTCGTTGGAGAGAAGAAGGTTAAGAGGAGACTTAATAGAGGCATACAAAATGATCAGGGGGTTGGATAGGGTGGACAGTGAGAGCCTTCTCCCGCGGATGGATATGGCTGGCACGAGGGGACATAACTTTAAACTGAGGGGTAATAGATATAGGACAGAGGTCAGAGGTAGGTTCTTTACGCAAAGAGTAGTGAGGCCGTGGAATGCCCTACCTGCTACAGTAGTGAACTCGCCAACATTGAGGGCATTTAAAAGTTTATTGGATAAACATATGGATGATAATGGCATAGTGTAGGTTAGATGGCTTTTCTTTTGGTGCAACATCGTGGGCCGAAGGGCCTGTACTGCGCTGTATTGTTCTATGTTCTATGTTACAGGAAACGCACTTGAAACTGATAGACCAGGTGAGACTACGCAACGGTTGGGTGGGGCAGGTGTTCCATTCGGGGCTAGATGCGAAAAACAGGGGGGTGGCTATATTAGTGGGGAAGCGGGTAATGTTTGAGGCAAAGACTATAGTGGCGGATAGCGGGGGCAGATACGTGATGGTGTGTGGCAAACTACAGGGGGAGACGGTGGTTTTGGTAAACGTATATGCCCCGAACTGGGATAATGCCAATTTTATGAGGCGTATGCTAGGACGCATCCCGGACCTAGAGGTGGGAAAGTTGGTAATGGGGGAGATTTCAATACGGTGTTGGAACCAGGGCTGGACAGGTCGAGGTCCAGGACTGGAAGGAGGCCGGCAGCAGCCAAGGTGCTTAAAGATTTTATGGAGCAGATGGGAGGAGTAGACCCGTGGAGATTTAGTAGACCTAGGAGTAAGGAGTTTTCGTTTTTCCCCTATGTCCACAAAGTCTATTCGCGAATAGACTTTTTTGTTTTGGGAAGGGCGTTGATCCCGAAGGTGAGGGGAACGGAGTATACGGCTATAGCCATTTCGGCTCACGCTCCACATTGGGTGGACTTAGAGATAGGGGAGGAAACAGAAGGGCGCCCACCCTGGAGAATGGACATGGGACTAATGGCAGATGAGGGGGTGTGTCTAAGGGTGAGGGGGTGCATTGAAAAGTACTTGGAACTCAATGACAATGGGGAGGTCCAGGTGGGAGTGGTCTGGGAGGCGCTGAAGGCAGTGGTTAGAGGGGAGCTGATATCAATAAGGGCACATAAAGGAAAGCAGGAGAGTAGGGAACGGGAGCGGTTGCTGCAAGAACTTCTGAGGGTGGACAGGCAATATGCGGAGGCACCGGAGGAGGGACTGTACAGAGAAAGGCAAAGGCTACACGTAGAATTTGACTTGCTGACAACGGGTACTGCAGAGGCACAGTGGAGGAAGGCACAGGGTGTACAGTACGAATATGGGGAGAAGGCGAGCAGGTTGCTGGCCCACCAATTGAGGAAAAGGGGAGCAGCGAGGGAAATAGGGGGAGTGAGGGATGAGGAAGGAGAGATGGAGCGGGGAGCGGAGAGAGTGAATGGAGTGTTCAAGGCATTTTATAAAAAATTATACGAAGCTCAACCCCCGGATGGGAGGGAGAGAATGATGGGCTTTCTGGACCGGCTGGAATTTCCCAAGGTGGAGGAGCAGGAAAGGGTGGGACTGGGAGCACAGATTGAAATAGAGGAAGTAATGAAAGGAATTAGGAGCATGCAGGCGGGGAAGGCTCCGGGACCGGATGGATTCCCAGTTGAATTTTACAGGAAATATGTGGACTTGCTCGCCCCGCTACTGATGAGGGCCTTTAATGAGGCAAAGGAAAGGGGACAGCTGCCCCCGACTATGTCTGAGGCAACGATATCGCTTCTCCTAAAGAAGGAAAAGGACCCGCTGCAATGCGGGTCCTATAGACCTATTTCCCTCCTAAATGTAGACGCTAATATTCTGGCCAAGGTAATGGCAATGAGGATAGAGGATTGTGTCCCGAGGGTGGTCCATGAGGACCAAACTGGGTTTGTGAAGGGGAGACAGCTGAATACGAATATACGGAGGCTGCTAGGGGTAATGATGATGCCTCCACCAGAGGGGGAAGCGGAGATAGTGGTGGCGATGGATGCCGAGAAAGCATTTGATAGAGTGGAGTGGGATTATTTGTGGGAGGTGCTGAGGAGATTTGGTTTTGGAGATGAGTATGTTGGATGGGTGCAGCTGTTGTATAGGGCCCCAGTGGCGAGTGTGGTCACGAATGGACGGGGATCTGCATACTTTCGGCTCCATTGAGGGACAAGGCAGGGATGCCCTCTGTCCCCATTACTGTTTGCACTGGCGATTGAGCCCCTGGCAATAGCATTGAGGGGTTCCAAGAAGTGGAGGGGAGTACTTAGAGGAGGAGAAGAACACCGGGTATCTCTGTATGCGGATGACTTGTTGTTATATGTAGCGGACCCGGCGGAGGGGATGCCAGAGATAATGCGGACACTTCGGGAGTTTGGAGAATTCTCAGGATATAAACTGAACATGGGGAAAAGTGAGTTGTTTGTGGTGCATCCAGGGGAGCAGAGCAGAGAAATAGAGGACTTTCCGCTGAGGAAGGTAACAAGGGACTTTCGTTACTTGGGGATCCAGATAGCCAAGAATTGGGGTACATTGCATAGGTTAAATTTAACGCGATTGGTGGAAAAAATTGAGGAGGACTTCAAGAGATGGGACATGGTATCCCTGTCACTGGCAGGGAGGGTGCAGGCAGTTAAAATGGTAGTCCTCCCGAGATTCCTCTTTGTGTTTCAGTGCCTCCCGGTGGTGGTCACGAAGGCTTTTTTCAAAAGGATCGAAAAGAGTATCATGAGTTTTGTGTGGGCCGGGAAGACCCCGAGACTGAGGAAGGGATTCTTACAGCGTAGTAGGGATAGGGGGGGGCTGGCACTACCGAGCCTAAGTGAGTACTACTGGGCCGCCAATATCTCAATGGTGAGTAAGTGGATGGGGGAAGAGGAGGGAGCGGCGTGGAAGAGATTGGAGAGGGCGCCCTGTAGGGGGACTAGCCTACAAGCTATGGTGACGGCCCCATTGCCGTTCTCACCGAAGAAATACACCACAAGCCCGGTGGTGGTGGCGACTTTGAAAATTTGGGGACAGTGGAGAAGGCATAGGGGAAAGACGGGAGCCTTGGTGGGGTCCCCGATAAGAAACAACCATAGGTTTGCCCCGGGGAGAATGGATGGGGGATTTGGAATATGGCAAAGAGCAGGAATAACGCAACTGAAAGATCTGTTTGTGGATGGGAAGTTCGCAAGTCTGGGAGCGCTGACCGAGAAATATGGGTTGCCCCAAGGGAATGCATTCCGGTATATGCAACTGAGGGCTTTTGCGAGGCAGCAGGTGAGGGAATTCCCGCAGCTCCCGACGCATGAGGTGCAGGACAGAGTAATCTCAAAGACATGGGTGGGGGACGGTAAGGTGTCAGATATATATAGGGAAATGAGGGACGAGGGGGAGATTATGGTAGATGAGCTGAAAGGGAAATGGGAAGAAGAGCTGGGGGAGGAGATTGAGGAGGGGCTGTGGGCGGATGCCCTAAGTAGGGTAAACTCATCGTCCTCGTGTGCCAGGCTAAGCCTGATTCAATTTAAGGTGTTACACAGGGCGCATATGACTGGAGCACGGCTCAGTAAATTTTTTGGGGTAGAGGATAGGTGTGCGAGATGCTCGAGAAGCCCAGCGAATCACACCCACATGTTCTGGTCATGTCCGGCACTACAGGGGTTCTGGGTGGGGGTGACAAAGGTGCTTTCGAAAGTAGTGGGGGTCCAGGTCGAACCAAGCTGCGGGTTGGCTATATTTGGGGTTGCACAAGAGCCGGGAGTGCAGGAGGCGAGAGAGGCCGATGTTTTGGCCTTTGTGTCCCTAGTAGCCCGGCGCAGGATACTGTTGATGTGGAAGGAAGCCAAGCCCCCGGGGGTGGAGACCTGGATAAATGACATGGCAGGGTTTATAAAGCTGGAACGGATTAAGTTCGTCCTAAGGGGATCGGCTCAAGGGTTCACCAGGCGGTGGCAACCGTTCGTCGAATACCTTACAGAAAGATAGAGGGAATGGAAAAGAAGAAGGCAGCAGCAGCAGCCCGGGGGGGGGGGGGGGGGGGAGGAACCAGAAGGAGTCTCAGGGTTATTAATATATATGTATAATATGTATAGGTCGTTGCTATAAATAATTGTATATTGGATTGTTAAACCATATTTTTGGAGAGTGTTTATCTGAGACAAGGCAGTTGCCATTTAGTTTTAGTTTTCGTTTTTGTTATATATTATTTATTCTTTGTTTATAAAACAGGTCATTGTTATTTATACTGTTATATTATTGTGTAAAGGATACACAATGTACTGTGATGGTTGACCAAAAATTTTCAATAAAATATTCTTAAAAAAAAAAACCCTGATAAGTGTGAGGTGATTCATTTTGGTAGGACAAATAAATTTGAATGCGGATTACAGGGTTAACGGCAGGGTTCTGAAGAATGTGGAGGAGCAGAGAGATCTCGGAGTTCAGTCCATAGATCTCTGAAAGTTGCCACCCAAGTGGATAGAGCCGTGAAGAAAGCCTATAGTGTGTTAGCATTTATTAACAGGAGGATTGAGTTTAAGAGCCGTGAGGTTATGCTGCAACTGTACAAGACCTTGGTTAGACCACATTTGGAGTATTGTGTGCAGTTCTGGTCACCTCATTATAGGAAGGATGTGGAAGCATTGGAAAGGGTGCAAAGGAGATTTACCAGGATGCTGCCTGGATTGGAGGGTAGGTCTTATGAGGAAAGATTGAGGGAGCTAGGGCTTTTCTCATTGGAGCGAAGGGGGATGAGAGGTGACTTAATTGAGGTTTATAAGATAATGAGGGGGATAGATAGAGTGGACATTCAGCGACTTTTTCCTCGGGTGGATGTAGCTGTTATAAGGGGGCATAACTATAAGGTTCATGGTGGAAGATATAGGAGGGATGTCAGACGTAGGTTCTTTACTCAGAGAGTGGTTGGGGCGTGGAACGCACACCAAGCCATGGTAGTGGAGTTGGACACTTTAGGAACTTTCAAGCGGTTATTGGATAGGCATATGGATTGCACTAGAATGATTGGGAGTAGGTTGATTTGATCTTTGTTTCAGACTAGTTCGGCACAACATCGTGGGCCGAAGGGCCTGTACTGTGCTGTACAGTTCTATGTTCTATTACCTTGTACTGCCTCTCTGTCACCTCATCCCCTTTCTGATCTGCCCTCCACTGTGATTGGTATGGGCTGTATGCATTTTCCCCTCTTTCCATTCATTTCAAACCCAATTTGAACGGGTCACTGACTCAAGATTCCAGCTGCCCTAAATTCCAGCCCTGTTTAAATCGCATATATCGATAACCTACCTTTCCCTCAGATCCAACCTGCTGTTCGGCCTGGATTTGTTGCCTGAAGATGGGGTCAAATAGCAGTGGAGTGGCACAGTAGTGGACTAGACGTGAAGATTGTTTGAGGGTGTCCAGGTCACCAAGCTGAACCAGATAAACATTGGAAGGTTACCACTTTTACTTACTATTTCACAGTGTAACTGCTTATAACCTGACAAGTGTAGAGGGAAACACTACATTAGTGTAGTGTCGTTTTATTTACCTTGCACACCTTTTTCTGATGTATCACGAACAAATGAACCTATACAAGTCACAACACCTTTGAATATATCAGCAGGTCTGGCAGCATCTGTAGGGAGAGAAAAGAGCTAACATTTCGAGTCCAGATGACCCTTTGTCAAAGCTCATCTGGTTATTTGGACCCTGTCAAGAGTCATCTGGGCTCGAAACGTTAGCTCTTTTCTCTCCCTACATATGCTGCCAGATCTGCTGAGATTTTCCAGCATTTTCTCTTTGGTTTCAGATTCCAGCATCCGCAGTAATTTGCTTTTAACCTTTGAATATATGCTCTCCTAAAAAATTCTATATTAAATCTTATAAGAGGTGGGCTTTAAACTCATTTTGAAGTCTAATAATTCACTTTGAAGTGTAATAATGAGATAAATAATACATTTCCCCAAGTAGGCCAGAATGTTACTTACTGTAATGGGCATGTTGGACTGGGCAGAGCGTTGCTGCCATGTTACAAATAAGTTCTCAATTTTCATCTGTTTCTCCATCTCTGAAAAAGAAAAATCAGATCACACCTTTGGCTTAGTTCGTGAAACCTGAAGTGAAGAGCGCAGCATCCTGTGGAGAACTTACTTAACATAGCACTTGCTCAAATATCAGCAAGGCTACCTCAGGCACTGCCCAGCTGAGCAGCGCCACATAAAATAGTAACATAAGGTGCATCTTCGTGGCATTGACACGGCTTTGTTAAGTCACAGTTACAAAACTAACTAGTGAAGATTACAAAACCAACTAGGTGAAAATTGCTTAATCAGGGTTAGGTTACCTACTCTGTAAATGATTTTTCGCCTATGAGCAGCCCAAACTACATTAAAGTGTCTGCACTTGCTAAAGTTGGTTCTGCGTCATACTCAAAAATAGGTTCCGCTGAGCTAAAGGTAGCTATAGGTACACATGAAAGTGTGAGCTCCCACTAGAGAGTCAATATGACAATGATGCACCGATAGTTTACCCTCCAAAGTGAACCTGATCAAATGACAAGTTATTCCAGGGTTTCGCGCAGGCTGCCACAGATGATGTAGAGTTTATAAACTTGCAGGAACTAAAGTGATGCACTCAGAATGAAATCTTATATCTATCTATCTATATATATCTATATATCCAACACTTTCTAGAGCTCAATGAATATTCATTATATGAAAATTTAAATAGATGGATCCTGAAATAAGACATTCTCATTTGCATGGAAAAGCGTAACTTGGTTACAGGTACCAGATCGGTCTCACCAGTTTCTTAAAAAAAGTATTTCTTTTAATTTCTCACAGGCATAAACAGCTGTGTAATTTATGCAATATGTTAAATTGATTGCAGACCAGCTGCAAGCAGGTGCATAAATGGGCAATATTGGACCAAATAGGTGTTTCTCCATGTCTCCCTCACCTCTCCGCTCCAGGTTTTTGATCTCCAGGAACTGTGTGCCGTGACGGGAGACTGGGTCAGACAGCCCCACATCGTGCAACTGTCGCATCGCTTTAGGCACAGTGATGTCGCGCAGTGCCTCATCAAACAGGACAATCTCCGGCGGGAAGTGAAGAGGCGGAAGACTCCGGTTTGTTGAGCTCAGTCGCCCCTGTTCCTTACTTGGTGGTGGGGTTGGGCTCTTGATTAGGGCATCAGCTTCTAATGTGGAGTGAAGGAATGGATTTGGTTCCTGTGTGGATAGAGAGGTGATGAGGAAGGAAAGCAAAATGGCTCCAGTCTTACACTGACAATTACTTTTCAGTGGAAGTTAATAATGCAGTTCACCCTTTACAGTGTGGTAAGGAATTTTTGGTCAGTTGTAACCGTACAGCCAATTGTGGGCAGCGCAGTAGCATAGCGGTTAGCACTATAGCTTCACAGAAGCTGGGTCCCAGGTTCGATTCCCAGCTTGGGTCACTGTCCCTGCGGAGTCTGCACGTTCTCCCTGGATCTGCGTGGGTTTCCTCCGGGTGCTCCGGTTTCCTCCCACAAGTCCCGAACGAAGTGCTATTAGGTAATTTGGACATTCTGAATCCTCCCTCTGTGTACCCGAACAGGTGCCGGAATGACAATAAAGATTATTATTATTAATAACAGGTGATCAAAATGATTTTAATTCGCTGAAAATGTTGTTAGAAATAATGCTGTGGCTTATGTGCCAACTCCAGGTATGTCAGTTGATGGGAGAAAGGTTGAGTCAATTGTTAGCCAAGCCCCTTGATGGATTACTTCAAGACAACAAACCCCTCCATTTCTGTGAGGAGGAATAGAGGACTGAACCTATCTGGTCCATAGAATTCCAACCAACTAATTGTAGGTTGCTAGCAATGTACATCTTCCAGCTGGAATTGACAGCAAGAGCCAGCATTGGGGTCCAAACAAGAGGTTCAAACATTAAAATATACAAAGAAAAACCATTAAATCAGTATTATCATTCATGTGTCTTTCACACGTAGACTAACTAAACTTTTAAGCATTGAGATATGATCATTCTTTACAAAACTTGATTCTTTGAAGATTAAAACGTATGGCAAATTTAGGAAAGGTTTGATTAGCCGGAGAATCATAGAATCCCTACAGTGCAGCAGGAGGCCATTCGGCCCATCAGGTCTGCACGACCCTCTGAAAGGCCACCCACTTCGGCCCACTCCCTCGCCCTATTCCTTTAACCGCACCTAACCTACACATCCTTGGGCACTGGCAATTTTATCATGCCCAATCCACCTAACCTGAACATCTTTGCACTGTGGGAGGAAACCGGAGCACCGAAAGGAAAGCCACGCAGACCGAGGGAGGAAGCGCAAACTCCCCAGTCATCCAAGGCCGGAATTGAACCCGGGTCCCTGGAGCTGTGAGGCAACAGTGCTATCCACTGCGCTACTGATTTTAGAAAATAATTGTCTCTCACTGAAAAGCTCATGCATGATCATTAAATGCAAATAAAAGTGTTAGTACATGACTTGAAGGTTAAAACTGTTTTAGGATACAGGACTATTGCTTTAGGTATCATTTCTCTCACTCCATCTGTATATAGCTTGTGTAACTCAATACTATTTAATATGAGCCAGCAGTAATAATCATGTTTTCTACCAAAGGATGGCTGAACACAGAATCCAAAAGAATGTCCAATTTTTTAACCTTAACACCTCACTTTGTGCACAGTTTGAGTCGCAACAAATTGAAAGCAAATTTGACTCTGGCAGTGTCCAGCAGCGTAAGCAACTCTCTTCGGAACAACACTTATGTTTCGTTTGTTTCAGTCAGGGAAATTAGGTCTTCAAACAGTTCCCTCAGGTTTTCTGGCATAAGTACAGCTTAGCAGGAGGCTGTCATCAGAAGATGTTGAAATAAATTAACATTTGATGTGGAGCTGGAAGGAACAGTAGTTCTCCTGGTTCCACAGCATTTCCAATGACATTAATCAAAACTTCCTAGTTCTCTATCCTCCTCTACCCAGAACCTACCTAAAGGTCATTCACAGTGAGGCGTGTAGGAATGAAATGGGAAACCAAAAGAGAAAATGCTGGAAAATCTCAGCAGGTCTGGCAGCATTTGTACGGAGAGAAAAGAGCTAACGTTTCGAGTCCAGATGACCCTTTATCAAAGCTAAAAGACATAGAAAATGGGAGAGGGAATGAAAGAGGAGTCATAGCCACAGAAACCAAGGAAAAGAATGATTGGATGAAATGAAAACCTGCCTCTTGAGGCATGACAGGGGCCAGCAGTTCACCAATTAAAGAAATCAGGCTTGATCCCCAAGGCACGAACATGGGTAAGCCTCTGGCCTTCCAGTTGTTGACTGGATTGGATTGGATTGGATTTGTTTATTGTCACGTGTACCGAGGTACAGTGAAAAGTATTTTTCTGCGAGCAGCTCAACAGATCATTAAGTACATGAAAAGAAAAGGGAATAAAAGAAAATACATAACAGGGCATCACAACATATACAATGTAACTACATAAGCACTGGCATGGGATGAAGCATACAGGGTGTAGTGTTAATGAAGTCAGTCCATAAGAGGGTCAATTTAGGAGTCTGGCGACAGTGGGGAAGAAGCTGTTTTTGAGTCTGTTCGTGCGTGTTCTCAGACTTCTGTATCTCCTGCCCGATGGAAGAAGTTGGAAGAGTGAATAAGCCGGGTGGGAGGGATCTTTGATTATACTGCCCGCTTTCCCCAGGCAGCGGGAGGTGTAGATGGAGTGAATGGATGGGAGGCAGGTTCGTGTGATGGACTGGGCGGTGTTCACGACTCTCTGAAGTTTCTTGCGGTCTGGGTCGAGCAGTTGCCAATCCAGGCTGTGATGCAGCCCGATAGGATGCTTTCTATGGTGCATCTGTAAAAGTTGGTAAGAGTCAATTTGGACATGCCGAATTTCCAAGAAGTTACAAGAGGTAACTTGTCTGCGTACTATTGGTTTTAGCCTATAACCATAGCCAATTTCTAACCGCTTATATCCTAGATCATGAACCAGGACCATATATCCTCTATCACTGACGCCTGACAGGGTAGGGGCGACTCCATCCCAAAACCCATTGATGACTTGTGCATGCAGGCGAACTAAAAAAACTGACCAACACCTGTGTCACTCCTTAAGAGACTTCCAAACACACACTTCATAGTCTTTACATACCCTGGAACCACTAGTAAAACACGTAGGTTTTAAGGAGTGTGTTAGAAGAGAGAGAGATAGAGAAGTTTCGGGTGGGAATTCCAGTGCATAGGGCGAGGCAGTTAAGGACACAGTCAGCAACTTTACAGTGTCACAAGCAATCTCGCAATTGCATTACTTCAAAAATGTTGAGGTGCATGGGCAGATACTGACAATATAATACAAATACATAGCATTGACAGTTACAGTTTGGTGTGAGTTACTTGCAAGAAGTGTGGTATTAGTGACCCTCTAGTGAGCTTGCATTAAAAAATACATTTGGGCTAGTTTACGTTTGATAGTTTCTTGACATTTCAGACACCAATTCTAACTGAAGCATAAAGCATGCACTGCTTTGGTGTAGCTGGCCTGGGCCTCCACCGGTACGGTGAATAGTTCAGTTCTATAATTTCCTTCATTTTTGAGTCGATCCTAGTGATTTAAAACTAATAACAGTAATGACTTTAACCTAATATGCTTCTGTTGAAATGTGTGTCTTCTGTCTTCTGGATGTTGTTTGGAAAGTTATTAAGCATTACTTAGTGATGTATTCTTTGGGGGTTGTATTTGAATTAATGGTTGCTAAGATGTTCACTGTATGTTTTAAAAAGGTTAACTTGAGTTCATAGAAGGAACATTGTTTTGCTTTAAAAAACTCCTTTTCCATTTCTGCTGTACCACACCTGTAGAGTGGGCCATGTGCTCCCCATACCACAATCTATTAAAAGTTGTGGGTCAGGTGAACTCCATGATGCACTTTGGGGTTCTCTAAACCCTAGCCCATAACAGAGACAACATATCAATGTTCGGAGAGGCTGGGCCTCCAGGAGCATCAGGAATACTAAAACCCACAGTTTTTCTGCCATTAAGGCGTTCAGATTTGTCCGATACTCACCTGTGCAAATATCTTCAACCATGGCAAGAATGGTCGGAAGAAATGAAATATTTGTTTCTCCCGGAAGAGATCCTTTCCCAACTAATATGTGAGAATCCTGGCTTTTGGAGCAAATGCGATATTTCTTGAGCTTGGTTGAGGAGAGTGAGATGCTTCTTGTCCTCATCTACTATCCTGTTTCTGCTCGTGTTTGCAACAGTAATATGTGCTCACTATGTGTAGAGATTCTGCTATCTGCTTCTTTGTCCATTTACGAATAACTCAAATTGCACAGATACTCATTTTGAAGCTTTTGAGTTGTTGGGAATTTCTTGTAATCTGGACAAAATTTAAAGCCAGCATGCAAAGGCTTGCAGTCAAAGAAATGTCCAAAGAATGATCCTTAAAGAAGAACGGGACATGGAAATCTGGTACGGATCAGTAAACTCTGCATTGTTACAATGCACCGTAATCAGTGAATTATGAACCACCTCTCCTTTGGTTGTGGTTAATACAAGGCATCTTTCATTGTGGAACATTAAAAAAATAGAAAACTTGTGTTCCTAAGAGCCTCTCTCAGACTGGGACGTGGCATTCAGCCAGATGAATGGCAGCAGGGTAGCACAAGTGGATAGCACTGTGGCTTCACAGCACCAGGGTCCCAGATTCGATTCCCCACTGGGTCAGTCTGTGCGGAGTCTGCACGTTCTCCCAGTGTCTGCATGGGTTTCCTCCCACAGTTCAAAGACGTGCAGGTTAGGTGGACTGGCCATGATAAATTGCCCTTAGTGTCCAAAAACTTTAGATGGGGTTATTGGGTTACGGGGATAAGCTGGAAGTGAGGGCTTAAGTGGGTCAGTGCAGACTCGATGGGCCAAATGGCCTCCTTCTGCACTGTATGTTCTATATTCTATATTTGTGCTAGATAAGCGGTCAGTTCACACAAATAATATTGAATGAATTACATGTCAGATGAATTAGATAACAATATAGAATAAATACGTTGCAGCTTTTAGGTAAAAAAATGATTCGTTTAAGCACACGTGATCAAAATTATACAAGTCTGTCAAATGGACACAGCATTACGGGCTGGTGCAGAATGTCGTAGCCAGGCAAGGTCAAGATTGTGGGGCCCTTGTTATTGTTCAGCCTGCGTCCTTGATATGCACCAACATTGCTGAACAGGTGGTCACTGTGGCAAGTATTTCTCCCATTTACCTGTTAACGTTCAGAGACCGTCCCTAATGTATGCTGACAGCACCAAACAGCTGGTTGCCATGACAAGTTACTGTCACATTGATCAATGCTCAAAGTGCCTATGCCCAGCAATGGCAGTTATCAGCACGCTCAGTTGCCCTGCCATCCCCTTCAGGGCAAATACCTGCAGAATTCTGAACAATTTTACAAAGCATCACAGTTTCTTTGTACAACATATTATTAAATTAATATCAAAATTACATGCTTCAAAGGACAAGCCATCTGTTGTGGCACATTTTTACGGCTCACAGTTCACAGAAGTTTATTGTAACTTAAAGAGTCTTGATGCACATTAACTAATAATTGTGTTTCAATTCTAATCCCCAACATCATCATACAGGACTATTTCATGATTTCAGTTACGAACACACAAACAAGAAGCAGAAGTGGGCCATTCAGCCCCTCAGGCCTGCTCCGCCATTTAGTAAGATCATGGCTGATCTTTTCTTTTTCTCTTTTCTTTCCTTAAAATAAATTTAGAGTATCCAATTCATGTTTTCCAATTAAGGAGCAATTTAGTGTGGCCAATCCACCTACACTGCACATCTTTGGATTGTGGGGGCGAAACCCATGCAAACACGGGGAGAATGTGCAAACTCCACACGGACAGTGACCCAGAGCCGGGATCGAACTTGGGACCTTGGCGCCGTAAGGCAGCCATGCTAACCACTGTGCCACCGTGCGTGCTGCCCAACGGCAGATCTGATAGTAACCAAAAAACTACACTCCGCCTGAATTTCATAGAATTTACAGTGCAGAAGGAGGCCATTCGGCCCATCGAGTCTGCACCGGCTCTTGTAAAGAGCACCCTATCCAAGGTCAACACCTCCACCCTATCTCCATAACCCAGTAACCCCACCCAACATTAAGGGCAATTTTGGACATTAAGGGCAATTTATCATGGCCAACCCACAACCTGCACATCTTTGGACTGTGGGAGGAAACCGGAGCACCCGGAGGAAACCCACAAACACACGGGGAGGATGTGCAGACTCCGCACAGACAGTGACCCAAACCGGAATCGAACCTGGGACCCTGGAGCTGTGAAGTAATTGTGCTATCCACAATGCTACCGTGCTGCCCATGAGGAAGGAGCAGCGCTCCAAAAGCTAGTGACATTGTAACAAACCTGTTGGACTTTAATCTGGTGTTGTAAGACTTCTTACTGTGCTCACCCCAGTCCAACGCCGGCATCTCCACATTATAAAACTGATGACCTACGTTCTTGCAGGCTTCTAAGATAACATTTGTCATCATGACTGTGAAGTGCATTACCTGTTTGGAGTCATCATAAACAGGTGTATCAGCAAAACAGTAGTGATGGAAGAGTCCCATCTTTTGATTGAGGAGGCAGTGTACAACATGGGAGCGTGCATTCTGCCACTGTATAAGACGAATCAATCCTCGATTCAATGACACGCCCAAATCCACTGACCAGTTATAGGTGTACAGGATTAGCTGGAAAAGTGAGAGTACGTCAGCCCACAAAAGCAAAATCTGTGCACACAGTAAGTATAGCGGTGAATGCTTTGTTTAAAAAGGGACAAAACAATGGATTATAAACACTTTAAGGGTAAAGATTCAAATATTGGAAACATACAGCAGGACCATTAGCACAGTGAAAAATAAAATATTTAACATTTCTGGGCAAAGGTTGCATCTAAAATGGAAATTCTGTCTTCTCTTTACAAGTATTGATAGAATTACTGTGTCTTTGCAGCATTACTTATTTCCATTATAATAGAAACTGAAAAATAAGCCAGCTTTAATATTAAATTATAAATTCTCATATTTAGGAAATGTGCAAGATGAAATTCCTGCTGAAAATAATTTTATTTAAAAACTTGTCACAAGTATCAAACAAGAAATCGTATTTTATACTTGTTACATTTTTGGGAAATTTGATCAACAAGACAAATTTCACCATCATAATCTTACTGTAGCAGTAAAGGAACTGAAGGAGGTTGCTGTTTGGATACCTTCTTGTCAATGATGTCAATTACGAGGAATCTCTGCCGGGGGACCATGCCCTTCCCACTAATTCCTGGACTCGAGGGGTCACCTGATTTTTCAGCCGTACTGAACTCCACCGCCTCAAACCTCTGAAAACCCTTGTGAGCTTCATATTTTATTTTGTGGAGATAGAGAGAGAGAGAGAGAAAGTAACAGTGTTAGCACACTACAAAACTGTAAGAAGTTCACCGTTTTTTAAATACACGGGATGTTCAAGTAATTAAAAAAGATAATGATTCATATCAGAACAAGCACCCTCGAATCCTTCAAATTATAAATAAAATTCGGGCCAGCACAGTATATTGGGAGTTCCAACCTGCCATTCCAGAATGGTAAACTGGATTGCAGTTCTGATTTCCCAGAAGGATAATAGAATCCTTAAAGTGCAGAAGGAGGCCATTCGGCCCATTGGGTCTGCACGACCCGCTGAAAAAACACCCTACCTAAGGCCCCCCCCCCCCCCCCAACCTCCACCCCCCACCACCACTATCCATAACCCCACCTAACCTTCTGGACACTAAGGGGCAATTTATCATGGCCAGTCCATCTAACCTGCACATCTTCGGACAGTGGGAGAAAACCAGTGCGCCTGGAGGAAACCCATGCAGACATGGGAAGAATGTGCAGACTCCACACAGTTACCACAGACTGGAATTGAACCTGGATCCCTGGCTCTGTGAGGCAGCAGTGCTAACCACTGTGTCACCGTGCCAACAGTTAACTATTCCATCATGTTGAAACATCAGGCAATGCAGACAAACCACTGATAAGGTGAAGAAAGAAAAAAAGCCATAAGTAAATCACAAACAAAATTTATTAATTTAGTGAAAATCACTTGCCACAAAATATCCAGCCTCTGACCTGCTCTTAAGCCATGATTCTTTTTACTGTGGTGACCCCTACAATGGTGAGGTACTTTTATGCCACTCAGTGAAAATAAATGGTGGTTAGACTCTTTGAAGATGGTGAATGCCTCGCATTTGTGTGGTACAGAAGTTAGTTGCCATTTATGAGTCCAAGGCTGGATGTTGGCTGGATCTTGCTGCATGATCTGCTTCATTTTCTGAGGAGGCACAAATGCACCTGTATAATTTGCACCCATCAAAGTACGATACGAGTGAAGGAAATCATTGATGATGTAGCTGAAGATAGCCGTGCTCTATGCTGCCCAGAGAATCTTCGATATCGATGTCCTGGGACTGAGGGGATTGGCCTCCAGCAACGATGTTCCTTTGTGCTAGATATGCAAACGGCAACTGGAGAGTTTTTCCCCAATCACTACTGACCTTAGTTTAACTAAGGTTCTTCAGTGCCTCATCCAGTTGACTGCCAACTTAATTTCAAAGACAGGCCACTCACACCTCACATCAAGAATTTAGTCCGTTGGGGACTTCTGGTGGCGGCTATGAGGGAGTAAGTCGCGCATTTGGTGGCTCCCGCTCTGCCGCCCCCCCACCCCCCCCCACCCCCCCCCCCCCCCCCCCCCCCCCCCCGGAGTTTTTTGCATTTTAGAGCGCTGGCTTTGAAGGCGAAGTCAATTTGGCACTGGTTCCACACATTGGTGTATGGAAAGAAGAACCCCAAGGGATCAAAAGGGAGAAATAAGAAGACAAGCAAGGGCTGGGTGGAGGTTGCGGTAGAAGACCATATAGCTGATGTTCGGACCCCTGCTGTGACAGCCCAACTATTAATGGAGGAGTTGATGCGGGTCATTCTAGAGGGCTTCGCTAGGCAGAAACAGGACTGTCTTGATCCGATAAAGGAATCGATCGATCGGCTGGAGTGCAGGCTGGATGCCCAGGATCGGATGATTCAGAAGAAAGCGCTGGCAGACCAGGAGTACCAAACGGTGGTTGAGCTGGAGGTGGGGATGCTGAAGGATCAGCAAAAAAGGCTGCTGGAGAAGGTAGAAGACCTGAAGAATAGAGCTCGCCGGTTGAACTTAAGAATTGTCGGTCTCCCGGAGGGGGGCTGAAGCTGGCGCGTTTGTGGTGAGTATGTTTCAGAAGCTTCTGGGGGAGGGGGCTTTTCCCCGACCGTTGGAGGTGTTCAGGGCGTAGAGAGCGCTGGCGAGGAAGCCACGGCCGGGGGCGGGGCGGGGGGGGGGGGGCACAGGAAAGGGGATGGTTGATCGGCAGAGGGGGGGGGGCACGGTGCCCCCCAACTAGGCTGATCACCTGGAATGTGAGAGGGTTGAACGGGCCGGTCAAGAGGGCACGTATGTTCGCGCTTCTGAGGGCTCTGAAGGCAGACGTGGTAATGTTGCAGGAGACACACCTGAAAGTGGCAGATCAAATCAGGCTAAGGAAGGGTTGGTCACTCAGGTCTTTCATTCGGTGCTGGACACCAAGACTAGAGGGGTTGCAATTTTGATCAACAAGCGGGTGCAATTTCAGGTGGGGTGTATAGTCTCGGATGGGGGGGGGGGGGGGGGGGGGGCGATATGTCATGGTTAGTGGTAAGCTGGTGGGGAGGAAGGTGGTCTTGGTTAATATGCACGCGCCAAATTGGGATGACGTGGAGTTTATAAAGAGGTTGCTGGGGAAGATACCTGACCTGGACTCGCACAAGCTGGTTATGGGAGGGGATTTTAATACAGTCATCGACCCCGGCCTGGACCGGTCGTGTTCAAAAACGGGGAGGGTGCCAGCAATGGCAAATGAACTGATAGGGTTCATGGAGCAGATGGGGGGGTCGACCCATGGAGGTTTAGGCAGCCGACGGGGAAGGAGTTTTCTTTTTATTTGCATGTTCACAAGGTTTATTCCCGGATAGACTTTTTCATTTTGAGCAGGGATTTACTGGCGGGGGTGGTGGACACTGGGTACTCGGCCATCACTATTTCGGATCATGCCCCACACTGGGTGGAACTGCAGGTTAGTGAAGAGAGATCCAGCGCCTGCAATGGAGGTTAGAGGTGGGCTTGTTGGGCGGACGAAATGGTGTGCGAGAGGCTGAGGAAGTGCATGCAGAATTACCTGCAGGTTAATGACACGGAGGAAGTCTCAGCAGCGGTGGTCTGGGAGGTGCTGAAGGCAGTGGTGAGAGGGGAGCTGATTTCGATCTGGGCTCATAGGGACAGGACGGATAGGGCAGAAATGGACCGACTGGTTAAGGAGATCTTACAGATAGACAGGAGGTATGCGGTGACCCCGGGGGTGGAGCTCTTAAGGGAACGTCGGAGGCTGCAGGTTGAGTTTGGGGTGTAGTCCACAGGTAAGGCAGTGGAGCAGCTTAGAAAAGCGAGGGGTGCGTTTTAAGAACATGGGGAGAAGGCCAGCAGAATGCTTGCACAGCAGCTTAGGAAGAGGGAGGTGGCCAGGGAAATAGAGAGGGTGGTTGATGGGGATGGGAACTTGGTAGGGGAGTTGGCAGGGCTAAACACGGCGTTCAGGGACTTTTACAGTAGGCTCTATTGCTCGGAACCCCCCACGGGGCCGGAGGTGATGAGACGCTTTTTGGACGGACTGACCTTCCCAAGGGTGGGTAGGGGGCTGGTAGATGAGCTAGGGGCCCCGATTAGGGCCAAAGAAATAGTCGAGGGCTTGAAGGCAATGCAGTCGGGTAAAGCCCCGGGGCCGGGTGGGTACCCAGTGGAGTTCTATAAAACATTCTTGGGGATTTTAGGGTCGTTGCTGGTCGAGGTTTTCAATGAGGCAAAGGACAGAGGGGTGCTGCCCCCGACCGACCATGTCGCAGGCCACTATTTTGTTGATATTGAAGCGGGACAAGAACCCGGTGCTATGCGGGTCACATCAGCCAATCTCCCTGCTTAATGTGGATGCAAGTTGCTGGCCAAAATTTAGGCCTCCAGGATTGAGGATTGCGTGCCGGATGTGATTATGGAGGATCAAACCGGGTTTGTCAAGGGCAGGCAGTAGGTGGCCAATATAAGAAGGCTGCTCAATGTGATTATGATGCCCCCGGAGAGTAGGGAGGTTGAGGTAGTTGTGGCAATTGGATGCGGAAAAGGCTTTCGACCGGGTGGAGTGAGACTATCTATGGGAGGTGCTGGGACGTTTTGGGTTCGGTAAGGGCTTTATCAACTGGGTCAGGCTGTTGTACGCGGCCCCGGAGCCTAGTGTAAGGACGAATAGATTGACCTCGGACTATTTTAGACTGTACCAGGGGACAAGACAGGGGTGCCCTCTCCCCACTGTTGTTTGCGTTAGCTATAGAGCCGCTGGCAATTGCTCTGAGAGCTTCAAGGGGCAAGTTCGGGGGGAGGGGGTGGAACATAGAATCTCTCTGTATGCGGACGACCTGCTCTTATATGTATCGGATTCAGGGGCAGGGATGGGCGACATTATGACGATTTTGGGGAATTTGACCGGTTTTCGGAGGTATAAACTGAATATGACAAAGAGTGAGATGTTTGTAGTCCAGGCGAGGGGTCAGGAGGGTCGGCTGAGAGAGCTGCCGTTTAGGTTAGTAGGGGACAGTTTCAGGTACTTAGGGATACAAGTGGCACGCGACTGGGGCCGGTTACACAAGTTGAACTTGTCCCGGTTGGTTGAACAGATGAGGGGCGAGTTCTGGAGATGGGATGCGCTCCCGCTGTCGTTAGCTGGGAGAGTGCAGACGGTCAAAATGACGGTCCTACCGAGGTTTCTGTCGTATTTCAGCATCAGTCTGGTCCCCAATATGTGACAATCACCGCTTTGCCCCGGGGAACTTGGTTGGGGTCTTCAGAGTATGACGAAGGGCGGGAAATGAGAAGATGGGGGACTTGTTTTTAGAGGGGAGTTTCCCTAGCTTGAGGGCGCTGGAGGAGAAGTTTGGGTTGGCAAGGGGGAACGAATTTACATATTTACAGGTGCGGGGCTTTCTGCATAGGCAGGTATCATCCTTCCCATTCGGGTGGGAGAGGGGAGCATCTCGGACATCTACAAAGAACTCATAGGAGCGGAGGAGATGCAGACTGAGGAGCTGAGTCGTAAGTGGGAGGAGGAGCTTGGTGGTGAGATGGAGGATGACTTATGAGCGGACGCGTTGAGCAGAGTCAACGCGACCGCAACATGTGCCAGGCTCAGCTTGATCCAATTCAAGGTGGTCCACCGGGCCCACATGACAGTGGCCCAGATGAGTAGATTCTTTGGGTTGGAGGACAGGTGTGTAAAATGTGCGGGAGGACCAGCGAACCATGTTCACATGCTCTGGGTGTGTCCAAAACTTAGGGGATATTGGCAGGAGTTTGCAGACGTCATAACCAGAGTATTGAAAACAAGGGTGGCAATGAGTCCAGGGGTGGCGATTTTCAGGGTGTCGGAAGACCCGGGAATCCAGGAGGAGAAAGAAGCAGATGTTCTGGCCTTTGCTTCCCTGGTAGCCCGGAGACAGATACTGTTAGCTTGGAGGGACTCAAAGCCCCCGAAGTCGGAGACCTGGCTAACTGACATGGCGAGCTTTCTCGGCCTAGAGAAGATTAAGTTCGCCTTGAGAGGGTCACTGTTAGGGTTCGCCCGGAGGTGGAAACCATTCATCGACTTCTTCGCGGAGAATTAATCGTCGGCAGGGGGGAGGGGTTAGGGTAGCGTAGAATAGGGGGTCAATTAGGCGGGTCTTGGCGGGATGGGAGTCGGTGATTGCACTATGTCATTTGTTCTTTGTACATTGTTTTTATACTGTTGCTGTTTGCAATGCCAAAAATACCTCATTAAAATTGTTTATTAAAAAAAAAAAAAGAATTTAGTCCGTTTCCATATTTTGACCTAGACAAGAAAAAGGACTGAAGCCAAGTGGACCTGACAGAACCTTAGCTGAGCGTCAGTGACCAAGTTATTTGTGAGTAAATGCTGCCACATGTCATGGTTGACTACACATTCTACCATTTTGCTAATGATTGGAAGTGAGTTTATAGGGGCTGGTTAGATGTGTCCTGTTTTTGTCAACAGGATACAGTTGGACAATGTTTTTATATTGTTAGGTGGATGCCAGTGTTGTAGCTCTACTGGAACAGATTAGCTTGAGATGCAGCTAGTTCTGAGTCACAAGTCTTCAACATCTCAGGCGGGTTGGTGTCGGGGCCCACAGCATTTCACATTTGGTTCCAGATTCCCATTAGCAAAAATAAAGTTGTCCGGTTAGCAGAGGAGGGATGTAGGACAATTCTAGCCTCAATCGAGTTGTCATTGACTAATAAAGCTGCAGCTTTTCAGTGCCACGTTTTCATTGTGCAATAATACAAACAGGAGCAGCTCAAAATGATTACAGATGCATGGAGATGTATGGGAGCTATCACTTCTCCCCAATCAAATACACTTGGGGTGATTTCTGTTGCAGTTCTGTATACAAATGGTCATTTGCAACGGGAAAATGAGCAACACTGCTCAGATGTTATGACATATGTTGCAATCTTCAGCATATTTAAAACCAAGCTCAATATACTTTTGGTCGCAGGAAATTAAGAGATATGGGGAGCAGACAGCAAAGCAGAGTTGAGGTAAAAGATTAGTCATGATAATATTGAATGGAGGAGCAGGCCTCAAGGGCCAAACAATCTACACCTCCTATATCTCATGCTCTGAATTTCAGCGGCATGCCTTCTAGAGCACAAATATAACATTCCTATGTGTTACCCTCCCATAGTGTGGCCTCAGTTGAGATACACAAATTATAACTGTCTAAACATCAGCGGGAGCTATGTAGCACCGGAATGGTGCCCCAAGCACTGGTTCAATACCCATGATGGCTGTGGTGGTTCACGGAGGCTTGCCTCCTTGCCTTGCCCCATGTTTGATCTGGTGTGATGCCCACTCAATCATTATAAACCAAGTGTCTCTCTCTCTCTCGAATTGAGAGAGTTGCCTTTTGGTGCTTCATAGACGATGCTTTACCTGAACGGCATAACATTGTTATCTAAAGGAAGATATTCTTTAACAAGTCTAACCCACCACCATAATCACCATAAAAAATATCTGGTGAGACTTACGTTTGACATTATTTATCAAAGATCTGCTCTCATCACCATCACAGTCAACTGTAGGCACATAAAATATGAGCAGGCACAGCACAGTAGAGCATGACAGAGACAATTAACAGTCATGACACTCAAGTACTCACGAGGGCACAAAGAGTTTTCAATCCTAAAGAGGGTTCATTCAGTAATTGGACAGGTAAGTAAGTTGATTTTAATGCACAAGATCCTATCTTCTGTAGCTAGGTCCACATTTGAGGCCCAAATTTATTACCCCTATTGTATTACAATCCACTCCAAATTGATTGATTGCTGAAATTAACACTTTTTAAATGATTATCACATTTGAAAATGGCCCGTGATGTATCTATTATTAAACTTTATTTTAGAATGAGACTTCAAGACAGTCTGGGGCAAGTTTCCCAGTGTGCTCAAAGCCATTCACTGGGATGCATTTATCATGCACAAGAAAAATTCTGAATTTCAGCAATAACGGCTAACACAATTATTCAATTTAAATGTTCCAAGAATCCTAACTATGTATTTTTGCATTTCAAATTGGACACACAGACATTTAAAATGACTTTCTTTCCCTTTGTTTTCTGCCACGTTATAATTAGTAGTCACTAGAAAGCAAAGAGACTTTCATCTACACACTCCTGGATTCAAACCTTTGTTCCAGCAACAAAAGCAATATGCAAGACAGCTGAGCTCCCAGAGCAAAATGCTCCTTCCCCAGGAACCTCGCTTTCAGTTGTGGAAAGGCAATGCTTAACGTCCATTACCTCTTTAAAAAGCTGACTGCAATTGGCTAGGATCCCAATTATACTGTCAGCATTGACGACATGAGAACCAGTCAATCTCTCCTGTGTGTACTTAAGTATGAAAATCCAAATCTCATTGCTTGCCTCAGTGAGTGAGTATGAAGGCATGCAGTGATCATCTGACTGCTATTAAATTTTGCCTGCCAAACCCATCAGTGCACAGACCAATTTGGATTTGTACTTCGGAGTCACCTAGCTACCTCCACATTTGAGGCACAAACCATACCAATACTATTTACAACACTTCCATACCTTGCTCAGTACTGTAACGCCACTGATGGAAATTACGTCCGATCAGAATGAACTGTCTAGCAGAACCAGGACGAGTACTGGAGTGTTGACTGAGAGGATACGGCAGGAAAGTGGAACCATGTGGAGAGCTAAAGTACAAAGAAAGGTAGAAAACAGGGATAAAGTTTGATTCAGAAAATGCATAGCCTCTGAAGAATTAACAATCTTGTGGCTGCAGTCTCCTACAGTATTTTTGGAGCAATGAACTTTTGAAGTATAAGAGGGATGACCAAAAGCTTTGTCCAAGTGGTGAATTTTAAGGAGGACCTTAAGGGGATGGAGGTCATAGATCATAGAATTTGCAGTGCAGAAGGAGTCCATTCGGCCCATCGAGTCTGCACCGGCGCTTGGAAGGAGCACCCTACTTAAGCCCACGCCTCTACGCTATCCCCGTAACCCCACCTGACGTTTTTGGACACTAAAAGGCAATTTAGCATAGCCAATCCACCTAATTTGCACATCTTTGGACTGTGGGAGGAAACCGGAGCACCCGGAAGGAACCCATGCAGACAGGAGGAGAACGTGCAAACTCCACGACTGTCACCCAAGTCCGGAATTGAACCCGGGTCCCTGAAACCGTAAGGCAGCAATGGTAACCACTGTGCCACCAGTGTTGGAGATACAGAGTTAAGCAAGGAAATTCCAGGGTTGCACCCCAAAGTTTGAAGGTACAACCATCATAGGGGGTGGTTGGGAAGATAAATATTTCACTCAAGTTTTGCCCTCATCCCGAAGAAGCTAGCAATGAAACTGAAGCCACAACAACCAGCTTATACTGCTCCACATGAAAGCGGCAAACCACAGCACCCATTATCCCAACCCAAGCAAAGCATAATTTGCCAACACTTTTGTGATAGAATGCACACTCATTGCTGCAGAACATGAACAGTACTTTCACCAGACAAGTCTCTGACATCTTAGCTGCATACATCAGCTTCAAATCGTGTGTGATTGTGGGTACATTTTTCATTTCCATAGATAACCATAGGTTGCATGCTGCTTGGGTGGGGAGAGGCAGAAGAGGGAGACGGAGAGATAAGGACCCATCTACGCCAGATTTCTATGGTGCGCTTTCTTACATGCAACAAACCTCGAGTTGGCAAGTTTGATAAACCCACAGCGAGCGAAGCTTAGATCATGAGCAATACAAAGTACGCAGAGAAAACCTTCACATCCCTAAAGGACTTAGCAAAATGTCTTTTGGCAGCTCTATCTATTTAGAGTACGAAAGATTCAGCACTATTTCTGCATTGTTTTGACTAGAGTTCAAACAACAGAGGTGAGCACAGAATCCCAAAACATAATTTCCTACAGCCCGTATCGCAAATAGACTGAAACCCCTACCTAATTTTTTCAAAGATTTTGACAGTAGTGTCAGTGGCAAGACTGCTGATCAAATTCACAATCTCGGTGAGAATGGAGCTGAGAAGAAATCGGGAGCCAATATCAACAGAACACTGCTGCACAGAGGGACACCCTGCAAGAGAAAAGGAGGCACACAGTAAGTCAACGCTACGAGAGCCTGGTAAAGTTAGCTTCGTATCCACTAGAGTTTAGGGGTGTAAGAGGCAACTTGATCAAAACCTTAAATTTCCTAAGGAGATTTGACAGGGCGGATGTGAAGAGAATGTCTCCTCTTGTCAGAGAAACGAGAACCAGGGGTCACTGTTTTAAAAATAAAGGGTCACTTATTTAAGACAGAGATCAGGATTTATTTTTTTCTTCAGAGGGTCGCGAGTCTCTGGAACTCTCTTCCTCAAACGGCAGTGGAAGCAGAAATGCTAAATATATTTTGGACAGATTCTTGATTAACAAGGGTGTGAAAGGTTATCCGGGGTAAGCAGGAATGTGGGGTTGAGGTTGCAATCAGATCAACCATGAGCAGGCTCGAGGGGCTGAGTGGCCTACTCCTGCCAATGTGTATTAAGGACAACACAGCACAGTGGATTGGTGATGCAGCTGGTGGAAGCTGCAAGATTAGATTCAAGTCAGGGACGCCGCAATATGATAAGTTCCAAGACCGTTGTTGTATCATTGTGAGGAAGTGTCAACCAAAAGTAAAATATTTTCTCACAAGAAAATAGGGAACCTTCGGCCAATCCAGCACCCCTTCTAGCAGTTGGATCAAGAGCGCATGAGCAGGTTACCTGCCTCTCACTCCTCGAATTGAGGGGTTGGGGGGACACCAAAAATATCCTTAAAACGTGGATGAAGCCATGCAGAGCTCCATGAACTAGATGCATTAGAAATCTTCAAACAACTCTATCAAAGTTACATTAAGTGCTGCAGGCCACAATATTATTTGATATCAAAGCACTTCTACAAATAACTGTCAACCACAAATGAAATTAAATCAGTAAACCAGCTTTCAAGTTCCTTTTATTAGCGAATTGTAGTAATGCAAGATTTGTAATTTTCTATAGCCTATTATCTAGTTATTATCCATTTGGGCTGTAGTTGGTTGTGCTCGTCACCACACCAATCGTTATCAACAGCTCCCAAAGCAAACCATCAGAACAAGTCTTATTAGACATACTCTTGATACATTATAGGGTGGTCAGTATAAGATATTATAGGGTGGTCAGTATAAGGTATCATAGGGTGGTCCAGCTCAGTTGCTGAACAGCTGCTTCATGACGCAGAGCGAGGCCAACATCGTGAGCTTACTTCCCATACTGGCTGAGGTTATTCTCAAACTTGCACCTCGCCCGAGATCCTCTAGTTAAACTGCCACCGCAGTCAGCTCTAAAGGGACTGTGGCAACTTTACTAATCCTAGTGAGTGTGCAGGTACAATAGGAGAGAATACTATAAAAGCCAACATTAGAGAGCTTCCAAGGTTTCCTATCTCTTACTCATAATACTTCATTATATGTTGGTGGATTGCAAATTTTTGATCTCTCATAGAATTTATAGTACAGAAATAGGCCACTTGGCCCATCGAGTCTGCACCGGCCCTTGGAACCAGCACCCCACCAAAGCCCACATTCTCCATCCCATCCCCGTAACCCAGTAACCCCACCTAACCTTTTTTTTTTGGACGCTAAGGGCAATTTAGCATGGCCAATCCATGTGGGCAGCAGGGTAGCACAGTGGTTGGCACAGTTGCTTCACAGCTCCAGGATCCCAGGTTCGATTCCCGACTTGGGTCACTGTCTGTGTGGAGTCTGCACGTTCTCTCCGTGTCTGCGTGGGCTTCCTACAGGTGCTCCGGTTTCCTCCCACAATCCAAAGATGTGCAGGGTAAGTGAACAAAGAACAAAACAAAGAAATGTACAGCACAGGAACAGGCCCTTCGGCCCTCCAAGCCCGTGCCGACCATGCTGCCCGACTAAACTACAATCTTCTACACTTCCTGGGTCCGTATCCCTCTATTCCCATCCTATTCATGTATTTGTCAAGATGCCCCTTAAATGTCACTATCGTCCCTGCTTCCACCACCTCCTCCGGTAGCGAGTTCCAGGCACCCACTACCCTCTGCGTAAAAACTTGCCTTGTACATCTACTCTAAACCTTGCCCCTCTCACTTTAAACCTATGCCCCCTAGTAATTGACCCCTCTACCCGGGGAAAAGCCTCTGACTATCCAAGTGGATTGGCCATGCTAAATTGCCCTTAGTGTCCAAAAAGGTGAGATGGGGTTACTGGGTTACGGGGATAGGGTGGAGGCGTGGGCTTAAGTAGAGTGCTCTTTCCAAGAGCCGGTGCAGACTCGATGGGCTGAATGGTCTCCTTCTGCACTGTAAATTCTATGATAATTCACCTAACCTGCATGTCTTTGGACTGTGGGAGGAAACCGGAGCATCTGGAGGAAACCCACTCAGACAGGCGGAGAACGTACAAACTCCACACAGACAGTGACCCAAGTCGGGAATCGAACCTGAGACTCTGGAGCGGTGAAGCAACGGTGCTAACCACTGTGCTGCCACAAGTCAGAAGAGACCACCTCGTCTGTTACATTTCTCCTAAATAGTACTTCCAACTTAAAAATAAACCCTGATTATGGGATGTTCACAGTCAAGCCCACATGTTGACAACTTCCAGTGACACCAAATCACCAACAGTTTTCTCCTTGCAATAACCAGTCTGCCATAGCTGGGGGTTTGCTCCCCAAAAAGCATTAGTTGCTTAAATTACAAATTAAACCTCACCACTAGGTAACCAAGATCCAAAAGGATATTATGGGGACATAGATCTAGGCCGCTGTTCAACAACCTTTGAAAGTTTACTCATGCCTATTGATTGCAAATTATTTTAGAATTTCACTGAACTTTGTGCTTCCCTCACAAAGACAGGGCAATTTCACCTTTCTCTTGATTAAACAGCAGAACAATAGCATAACAGTGTTGAGGACAGCTGAGGTTGGTAAAAAGAAAAACCCCAGAACAAGTCTGCAGGTTAGTGGCTAGGTATTATCCGAATCTCCAGACACTGGTGCATGCGAGGGTCAGTGGATTATTCCACAGCTGAGGTTCACTCTGACTAAAGCTTGATGATTAGTGCTGAAGAAAGACTAATGCAATCACTCTGGTCAGAAACATCATTAAGTCGGTTGTAGTTTGTTGCACCTGCAGCTTCGCACGGTTGGACGTGAAAAGATTTATATTTAAATTGAAGTAATTGAGGGGGCGATGAATGAATCCGGACTAATTCAGGCCTACACTTTTACCAACATGTTCTGTTAGTGGACCAAAAGATGGATCAGTCCAATTAAGCTGTGCATCCAGGACCCAGTAAATATTAAGTGCCCATCTAAATGTATCGTGGGCCCAGAAGCGTCACAGAGAGATGCCATTGACTTTCATTTCCTGCACTTATGTCTAGGTCCCATGCCCATTATCACAATAATAAATAAATCAGTTTGGCGTCTCAGCTCATGCACCAAGAGTAATGTAGTTCAACTTTAATCTTGCGTTTTTGTAGCAATTCCTAACATGCATATCCAAAAGTGCTTACCAGCCAAAAAGTGTAAGAAATGAGACAGCCAATTTACAAACAGCAAGCTCCGACAAACAGGAATGAAATAAATGACCAGGCGTTATTTAAGAGATAAATATCGTTCATGAAATCCGGGAAAACTCCCCTGTTCTTCTTTGAAACAGTGCCATAGAGTCGTATCTATCCACCTGAAGGGAAGGTCTTAATGTTACATCTCCATAGAATCCCTACAGTACAGGAAGAGGCCATTCGGCCCCTGAAAGAGCACTCTACCTAAGGCTACTCTCCGCCCTATCCCCGTAATCCCACACATTGATCATGGCCAATCCACCTCATTTGCACATCTTTGGGTTATGGGAGGAAACCGGAGCATCAGAAGAAAACCCACATAGACACGGGGAGAACATGCAAACTCCACACAGACAGTCAACCAAAGCCGGAATCGAACCCGGGTCCCTGGCGCTGTGAAGCAGCAGTGCTAAGCGTAATGCCAGCCTGAAAGACAGCGAAGCACTCCCTGAGTATGGCGGAAAAAGCAACGGCCTAGATTATATGCTCGAGTTCAGGCTTGAACTCACGACCTTTTTAATCAGAGGCAAGAGTGCTGCCACTGAGCAAGGCTAGCACCTCGGGTTTAATGTTTGATTTCACAGGTTAAAATACAAACAGATCTGAAAAGACAAAATGTATTATTAATTTTTCAGAGTAGCTCAGCTATGGCTATAAAGTTAAAAAAGTGTTTCACATCCAAATGCAGCCACTGTTCAGGATTGCACAAGGAATCCAGAATATGTACTCACCCAGTCTACCCATGAATGCCATCCATTGTTGACACGTGACGTGGAAGAGAGAATGAAGAGATCCCAGGTCTCCTTCCTCCAGCTGGCCAGTCCGTTTCCTGCACAGAGTTAGCAGGCAACAACAACCTTTATTTTTTATTTATTACAATGTATTCATCTGCATATATCAAAACTTCATGCACACACTGAAGCACTCCAACAAAGTAATTTCTAACTTGTCTATGTAAATTAGAACAAGAACAGATATTTAATTTTCACTATAATTGAGGACTATTAAATACTCTTCTATGAAAGAAATAAATACTTCAACTTGATGAAACCTCTTAATCAGTTGCATGAAAATCTCAATTTAGAGAATAAAAGTCAGATAAAAGGAGAGTGTACACGAGTGACTATCAAAGAGATTGACTTACTGCACTGAATCTTAACATACTTGGTTATTTTTATAACCAATGACCGTATCACCTATACTTATCAGAAGGAAATCCAGTGAGACACAACACATTGGTTAGTAATTCCCTTGCCTGCTCTTAAAACTGCTGAAAAGATAATGTACATTACATACCAGTGCACCAACAATGTAGATCAATATGGATAGGCACATCATAGCCAAAATGATATGGCTTTTCAAGCATATTCACAAAGAGTAGCAGATGGGCAGCATATTAGACCAAAACCCAAATAAATTGTTTCCTGATCTTCATGGACAGTTTTCATGATTTAAGGGGTTAAACCTTTGTCGACCACAAATATGGCCAACCAGGAGAGCAGGACACACCCAAATGGGAATTCTTATCTACCCAATCTGAGGGAAGATCGGTAGATGGATTCATAGAGAGAAAACAAGTGCACTGGCTTGCCAATAGCAAAAACCTTGTGGTCCAGGTCTCAAATATAATTTTTATTCCCATTCCTGGCAGCATTTCAAGCTGCAGAAAATTACAGAAACATCGAAAGTAGGAGCAAGAGGAGGCCATTCGGCCCTTCGAGCCTGCTCCACCATTCATCATGATCATGGCTGATTACCCAACTCAATAGCGTAATCCCACTTTCCCCCATATCCTTTGGTCGCCTTCGCCCTATGTGCTATGTCTTGTGAGAGTACCTTTAAGACATGGATGTTTAAGCAATGTAATTTAAGAAAACAGTGATGTCAGAGAGTGGGTGGGGCTGAGCTCAGGTCAGCCATTTTGCAGTTTAGTTTTGCAGTTGGAAAAAGAGCTTGTGTGTGTCTGTGTATTTCCAGAGAGCTGCAGTTTAGTTTTGCAGTTTGAAAAGAGCTGGGTGTGTGTATGTGTTTTGCAGTGAGCTGGATCTCTGCCATGAAAGACTATCTCTGGATCATTTGGGTGATTTAAAGTAAAGCCTGATGTGATTTTGTTTAAAGGTGTTAAGTTTCTTGGAAGTTTGAAGGAACATTTTAAGGAATTATTTACTGTTGCAATATTTTCTGAGTTATCTTTGAAGTAAGGGGTGTTAAGAGATCCAATGTTTATTTAAGATGTTAAGTTGAGTTCATGGAATAAACAGTGTTTTGTGTTTAAAAACCCACGTGTCCATAATTGAGATCCCACACCTAGGGACCAAGCCGTGGGCTAGGAAAAACAACAAATCCATTAATGGGAGAGGTTGGTTGAACTCCATGATACATTTTGGGGTTCTGAAAACGCCTCGCCCATAACAGTTATATCTAACTGCTTCTTGAAATCATACAATGTTTTGGCCTCAACTACTTCCTGTGGTAACAAATTCCACAGGCTCACCACTCTCTGGGTGAAGAATTTCTTCTCATCTCGGACCTAAACGGTCTACCTCGTACCCTCAGACTATGACCCTTGGTTGTGGACACACCCACCATCGGGAACATCCTTCCTGCATCCACCCTGCCTAATCCTGTTAGAATGCTATAGGTTTCTATGAGATCCCTCCTCATTCCTCTGAACTCCAGCGATTACAATGCCAATCAATTCAATCTCTCCTCATACGTCAGTCCCGTCATCCCAAGAATCAGGGCGGTCATTCTCCGACCCCCCACCGGGTCGGAGAATGGCCGTTGGCCGCCATGAATCCCGCCCCCGCCGAAGTCTCCGCTCCCGGAGATTGGGCGGGGGCGGGAATCCGGCCGCGCCGGTTGGCGGGACCCCCCGCTGGATTCTCCGGCCCGTATGGGCCGAAGTCCCGCCCAGGAATTGCCTGTCCCGCCGACGTAAATCAAACCTGGTATTTACCGGCGGGACCAGGCGGCGTGGGCGGGCTCCGGGGTCCTGGGGGGGGGGGGGCGCGGGGCGATCTGACCCCGGGGGGTGCCCCCACGGTGGCCTGGCCCACGATCGGGGCCCACCGATCCGCGGGCGGGCTTGTGCCGTGGGGGCATTCTTTCCCTTCCGCCTCCGCTACGGCCTCCACCATGGCGGAGGCGGAAGAGACTCTCCCCACTGTGCATGTGCGGGAAACTGACAGCGGCCGCTGACGCTCCCGCGCATGCGCCGCATTTCCGCGCCAGCTGGCGGGGAAACAAACGCCATTTCCGCCAGCTGGCGGGGCGGAAATCCCTCCGGCGTCGGCCTAGCCCCTCAATGTTGGGGCTAGGCCGCCAAAGATGCGGAGCCTTCCGCACCTTTGGGCCGGCGCGATGCCAGTCTGATTGGCGCCGGCTTTGGCGCAGTCGGCGGACATCCCGCCGTTGGGGGAGAATTTATCCCCAGATCTGTATGGTTTCAATTTGTTGATATGTCACTCACTGGCCTCTATCTGCATCACTAAATAAACACCAACATTGGCAGTGGCCATAAATAGCCCCCATTGCTTACAGCGGCCACACATTCGTGCTTACATCATTTGCCCATTGCTGGTAAATGTGGCAGCGTTAATAATATTAAAAACTGTACAGGTCAAAGTTAAGTCCTCTAAAAGCCTATAATGATCGAGTTGCTGCCGCTTCCTCCAAGCTATTTACACCGGTACTAAATTTATGGAAACCATTATAGGGCAGCACGGTGGCACAGTGATTAGCACTGCTGCCTCTCGACGCTGAGGACCCGGGTTCGATCCCAGCCCCGGGACACTGTCCGTGTGGAGTTTGCACATTCTCCACATGTCTGCATGGGTCTCACCCCCACAACCCAAAAAGATATACAGGGTAGGTGAATTGGCCACACTAAATTGCCCCTTAATTGGAAAAAAAGAATTGGATACTCTAAATTATTTTTTACAAAAAATCAAACCATTTTAAATAACAAAAATGAAACTGCTGTAGAGCTTGTTGTCTGAGTGCTGAGTAACAGGATTTCTGCACAAGCCTAATGTACTGAAGTTGCGGTCAGTTTCAGAGAGGAACTGATGACAAACGCTGTCAGTTTGCCATCACCTCAACTGCCTGGTCCAGCCCACTATTTCTCTTTCGATATCTAATTGGACTCAAATTCACCCGATTTCCTTCTTTGTTGGTCGTTCTGTTTTTATCACGATCCTAAAGTTAAACTAATTAAGGAGATAGACTGCTGGACCTGAAGTTCATACCACACCGGACCAATATCAATTGACATTTCCAGCAATTTGATTAATAGAAGCGTACAAACAGAAGCTTCAGGTACATTCTGAATTCTCCCTCCATGTACCTGAACAGGCGCCAGAATGTGGCAACTAGGGGCTTTTCACAGTAACTTCATTGCAGTGTTAATGTAAGCCTACTTCTGACAATAAAGATTATTATAAATTTCATTCACAGCGCTCACTTTGAGTTGTGCTGCTCCAGTAACGTGTGGGCCAATATCTTTCAGAAATTAATACTTACTAAGTGGGTGATTCAAATACATTAAAATAACGCTGTGGAGTGAAGAGGGTGAATGGAAAGTGACCAAGCATTTGGTTGAACTGCCCGAAATAACCGGCCCACCTAATACAGTTTAATTGTCATCTTTGCAATTGATGCCTATTGTACAGGTAAATTTTTAGTGCCATTCGCTCAACATAGCCAACTAACAGGATGGTCCAAGTAGTGGGGACTCTACCTTCTTGAAGCAGCCTGCCTGTGTGTTTGCTCTAGTTCCACTGTGGATGTTCGGTCGTGACTTGAAGACTGCTTCAAATGTTCTGTTTTGTGTCTGCGACGAATGCGACTGTCATCGGTTCTTTCCAGAACAATGTCATCTGTAGTCTTAGGGGTGCCAGTGTCGGAGAAGTCAGTCTTACTCTGAAAAATATAAAGATTCCCAGTCACTTTTCACCTCAGGGAAGACCGTCAATCTGGCTCTGTAACACACTGTGGCCTTGCCACCACATTTGTGGTGTGGTGCGAGTGCACACGATTCACTCTGTTGCAGTAACATTTCAATGCTTTGGGTGTAACATTGGAGGCCACCATGTTTCGACACTCACCAACATATCCCAGAAACTACGTCGGCCTGTCTTGCTTGTTGGAGTGGTGGATTCAGAGTTACTTGAGTTGGAGGTTGGAACAGGTACAATTTGCACAGGTACAGGACTGCTTTTATTTCCAGTTGCACCGGCAGAAAGGATTGCCATTTCCTTAATCTCTGACCCTGACCTGCTGAACCGACCTGACCATCCAGAAAGAAATATACAGGTTAAGAACTGATTGTAATGTGAAAGCCATTTGAAAAATACATTGGCACTCACTCCACAGGAGGTTGAGGAAAGCCTTTGAAGTACAAAAGGCTCTGAAAGGAGTCATTGATAAATTCTTGATTTCTCGAGGAATTAAGGGCTATGGAGAGAGAGCGGGTAAATGGAGTTGAAATCAGCCATGACTGAATGGTGGAGTGGGCTCGATGGGCTGAATGGCCTTATTTCCGCTCCTATGTCTTATGGTATCAATTTATCAGCAACAATATTTGCATTCAAAAAGCACCTTTAATGTAGAAATACATCTCACGGTATGTAATCGGATGCCAAGACATAACCAAAGCACTAAGAGGCACGGCCTAAAGCTTAGTCAAAGGGTGTTTTATAGGAGAGGGAAATGGAGAAGGAGGGTTTATGGAAGGCATTCTAGGACGTGGGAATCGGTGATGAAAGGAGGGCATGGGTGCACAAGACCAGAGTCAGAAGATCAGATGAATAATTATGGGGTTGCAGTAGGCTATAGAGATAGGGACAGGGAAAATTATGAAGCACTTTAAACATAACTCTAAAACTTTGAAATTGGAAGCACCGGCAGATCAGGAACCAATACCGGCCAGAAAGGACCGGATTTTAAGTGCAATGCAGTATGAGCAGCAGAGTTTTAGATGAGCTGAAATTCAATCTATCCCACTTGAAAGTGCAACGTTGCACCTTTTCCATATCAATAAGCATTTACAGTGTTTCGGCCCCCTGGGTTAGCGCACGGTCAATTCCAGCCCCACTTGACCCGGAATCGCAACACAATTGAAATTAATAAATAATTCTTAGAAACACACCCGGAGGTTTTGGGCTCTTAGCTTCCCGACAACTACAGTCACCAGATTTGCAAATTTAAACACAATTAATTTTATTAATAACAGCAACTATAATTAAATATGCAGCAAATACAACAGATTAACTATTATCTAATTCCTAACCCCCCCACTTAAAACTCACCTCACCCTCTACACACACACAAGACAGACAAATACAGACAGGAGAAGAGTGGTGTAAAAATAATAATGAAAGTAAAAAGAGAAGAATCTTTGTTTCAGGTGGTTGTTTCCAGCACACCTTCCTTCAATTTAGGCTTTCCAGTCTATAATGGTTTCCACTGTAGATTCATGAGGTCTCTGCAGTTTCAGAGGGACAGCAGCTTTTCTGAAGAAAACACGTGGGAGAAAGAGAGAGAGACTCGCACAGCTCCTTGCCTCTGAGTGTCCTGGACCCCAACTGCCTTCCCGTCTGGCTCTCCGTAAATCATCCTACTCAGGCAGGACCCAATCACGGCCTGTTACTGGGCAGAATACAGCCTTTTGGCCAATTCATCGGCTACCAGGCAACCAATTGAACGGAGTCCCACCGATCTCTTGGGTGCCGAAAAGTCTGAGTTTGACGAATGTGATATAAAATAGTTACTTTAGAGATACTAGTTAATGTAATGTAGAAATAAGCCACTTTGATTCTGGCAGTTAGGGACAAAGGGGTTTGGGACCGCATGGAAAAAGCAGGAAGAGGTGTGTCTATGAGAGTGATGCTGCATTGATAGGGGCCAGAGAAAGGGATTGGAAGTGAGCCAATCAGAATAGATCGAACAGGTCAGGAGGGACATAGGCTGACCTATGTCCATCGAGTATGTGAAACTTGATACCATTTGAATTGATTTTGCAGAGATCCCTTTGTCTTTTAGTCAGTCGTTTTTCTGGGGTGTAAGAGGCTGGATGTCTTTTACGTTTCTGTAAGATGATTAAGCTTGCAAGCTAAATAAATAACTTCTTTTTACGTGCGAATCCGTCTCAACTTTTATTGAGGCCAGACTGACAGAGAAAGAAATTTGGGGATCTACATTTGGTGCCGAAACCCGGGATTTCTCTGGGCGATCCTGATCCAACTGCGAAATCAGAATTAGACTGATTATGAACAGGAGGATGGGGAACAAAGGGCCCTCAATGTAGAACTGGAAAACGACCGCGCATTGATTGTCCCCCTCTTCTTATCGTCTGATTAGTCTGGTCACTCGCGGTTGGCACAGAAAGACCGCCTCGACGAAATCACAGGTCAGTCTGGGGATTAGCACTTTAATTGATGGGATTTCATATTGTTGTTTCGGCTTGGGTTAGGGTTTTGGGCTGATGGGACTTTAATAATGAAGGTTCAGTCTATTATATGGGTTCAGAGGCTGATGTGACTTCATTAATGAAGGTTCAGTCTATTATAAGGGTTCAGAGGCTGATGTGACTTAATTAATGAAGGTTCAGTCTATTATATGGGTTCAGGGGCTGATGAGACTTCAATAGATGGAGGTTCAGTCCAGTATAACTGTTTTTAAATCTGAAGATGGTTCAACTCTATGTGTGAGTGTTTTAAATATATAGTTGATTAAGCTAAAATTGTCTCCTTGGACTGTAAAGTTCCGAGGTCTAGTTGAGATTGTGAGGAATGCTGCATATTGGTTGAAGCAGAAGTCTCTCAAAGGGTTAACAGCAGCAGGCGGAGTTGAAAACAGACAGTGCTTCTCACTCAGGCTTTGAGATAACAGCAGCAGCCATAGTGTAATCGGATACCTTTCCTTTGAGTCAGTGAACACCAGCAAAGTTACGTTTTGAATTAATTAAAGGAAACCAGTGGGTTTCTCCACCTCTTTGATAAAAGTTATTATTTTCGAAAGCAATTGATTGAAATTGCCAGAATCTTAAGTTTTACTTACTTGAAATAAGGTTTATCTCATTTTATCTGGAGATTAATAGAAACTTAAAGAAGATCATGGACACCATTTTAAAAAGTGTCAATCTGGAGATGATAGTTGATTTTGCTAATACTTATGTGTATGTAAAAGAAAAAAAAAACTTGTTAAAAGAAAAATTGTTAAGATAAAGAAATAATTAAGTTGTAAATGTTATACAAGTTTGTGTTAAGCAAATTGTAAATTTAGTTCTGAGTTGAGATCAGAGCTAAGCTTGCAAGTTGCAGTAATTCAATTTGAATTTTCAAACATTTTTAAGTTTTAAAAAAAAAAGAGAGCAAATAGAGAAAAGGACACAGATCTTGAATGCGTTGAATAGCACATTTCAAAGGCCCATAAATCTTTCTGTTATCTTAGACCTAAAACCTAGGAAGATTGACGAGCCAGAGGAATTTCTGGAGCGTTTTAATGAAATCTACCGGGGGCAGTCAGGCGATTTGCTGTATCAAAATGGTCAGAATTCCCCTCAATACTGTGCTATGTTAATGCATTGCCTACCACCTTCTGTGGTTACTGCTGTGAAATGTAATAACATGAATTGGGCAGAGAACGACGCTTCCCAGATGGCAAGGGCAGTCAGATTTTACTGGAAGGAGGGTGTAGGCCAAGAAGGAGGCTCAGTTACAAAGGTTAAGACTGAGTATGTAATGAAAAAGGATGATCTGCGACCCCAACAAGCGGCAGAAATGGTAGTTTACCTGCAGGAGCTCCAATATAGTGACTTTGGGTGGGTGGATCAGCGAAGAGGAGGATGAGACAACAGTGCTATATTTCTATCACCCCCCCAGTGGTGGACGTTAGACGTTGAACAGTCACTGCATCACATTACCCTGGCCTATGACAGAACTGGACGAAACAGGGAGTTGGAGGACAAATACCGGCCATTACTTGAGACCGAATGGCCAGTCAAGGTTACAGCCACAGTCACGGGAAAAGAAGGTACAGCCGATTTTGTTACAATATCACCACATTTACGGCCACAGTCAGCTTCGGTAAGCCCTCATATTATACGTCAGGTCCATGACCAGTACCATGCCAGGGATATGGGGCGAATGGTCAGCATCTTACCGCAGCTCGTCAGAATAGGTATGAGATATACCTTTTGAACAATCCACGTCTGACATTTAAATACTGTACCACTATCAATCCAGCCTGTTTTTTTAGTGGTCCCCCTGTCCATGAAGACGCACCTGGCCACGACTGTTTAGCCTTGATTCAGGAAACTACCACAATAAGGGGCGATTTGAGTGACATTTCGTCAGAACAACCTGACATGATTATGTGTGGTCAAATATCCCACCGGGGTTTAGTTAATGACCTACTGCAGGCCCTCCTTATGCCCGCGCAGATTTCCGTTATTAAATGCGCTGCCCACACGAATGGTACAACCCCAGTTGACGTTGGTAATGAACGAGCAGATCGTGCAGCGCGCACAGCCGCACAAATTCAGCAAGTGATGGTGCCTAAAATGTTAAGTCAGACTAAACGATCTACTATGAATATGTCTGCTTCTGACAAGCGAATGCCAACCATCCAAGACGTCATAAGGTTACAGGAGGACGCTCCTGAGAGTGATAAACAAATGTGGAAACGGTTAGGTTGTACATATGATTCTGTTTCCTCTTTATGGACCACGCCTGCACATCAGACTTGTATGTCTGATGCGCTGGCTTTATGGGTCATTGAATGTGTACACTTTGCAACTCATTGTGGGGCTCGAGGGACTAGTGATTTGTTGCTGGACACTTGGTGGCACCCTAAAATGCAGGGGTTGGCCCAAAGTATCAGTAATCGGTGTTTGATTTGTCAGCAATATAACACCGGAAAAGGTATCCCTTGTGGGAAGGGGCAAACCCCGTTGCCCAGTGGTCCCTTTGAGACGCTCCAAATGGATTACATTGAGTTGGAAAGGTGTCAATGTTACAAATATGTTTTGGTCATTGTGGATGTGTTCAGCAGATGGGTCGAGGCGTATCCGACTATCTATAGTAAAGCTGCTCCTGTGGTTAAAGTCTTGATGAGGGAAATCATTCCCCGGTACGGTATACCAGCTCAGTTAAGTTCTGATAATGGGCCTCATTTTATTGGACAAATTAACAAGGAGTTTTGCTCCCAGTTGGGCATACACCAGCAGTTACACTGTGCTTACAGACCGCAGGCGGCCGGGTTGGTTGAGAGACACAATCAGACCCTCAAAACTAAATTGGCTAAATTAAGAGCAGACACGGGACTGACATGGCTTAAGTTGCTCCCCGTTGCCCTCTTCCAGCCGCGGGTTACACCTGCGGGTCCAGCCCGGCTCTCTCCGCCGAGATTCTTTATGGCAGGCCTCTTAGAACTCCTTGGAGCCTGCAGGTTCCCAGACGGGTTCAGTTTCATCAGATGACTGAAGAAATGACCACCTATGTTCTAGCCCTTACGCAAGTGCTCAAGGAACTCCATGGCCCAGTCCGTGCGGCTCACCAACCATTGCCCCAGTACCTAGCTCACTTTCAGTCCAGCCCGGTAGTTATGTCATGGTCAAAAAATTGGACTAGGAAGGGGTCGGAGCCGCGATGGGACGGGCCCTTCCAAGTTCTCCTTACCACCCCCACAGCAGTTAAAGTGGAGGGGCGAAGTGCTTGGGTCCACCTACATCACTGTAAATTGAGTCCATCTCCACTACTGTAAAAGGTCGGATACTAACCTGCCTCCCTTCTCCAGTGCTATTTTACAGGTGTGGAGCATGATGGAGTGGCTACGCATCGTCTGTCTGATATTTGGCCTCACTTCGCTTGGCGTGTTATTGGCGATGGATATGGAAAAGGGGAATATTATGTATCTGTGTAGCCCCAACCAATCTACAAGGATACATCACCTATGCAAAGGTGATGTTCTTCGCTGCCCCCATATACGAGGACATGGTATCGACTCATGGAAGGTCATCAAAGTTAAGGAGAATGCAGGAGTCATGAAGCAGCTGCACCGGTCCCGGCGATGGGAAGGGAACATTATATGGACATTGCCTTGTTTTTGGAATACATGTAAATTTGATTTTGGATGTGTTAAAAGTGGTACAATAAAGGTAAAATCAGGCTGTCAGAAGAGTGTAGGAAGAGACCATGAGAAAGAGAAAGGGACTAGAGAGAGGACGGGGCGTGTGAGAAGGGAAGTACAGCTAGAACGTAGGTTACCGGGAGATACACTTAAGTTAGTTAAAGGCCAAACTGAGGAAAACCCGGGTAGTAAACCTTGGGAGCCCTCGGGGCAATAACCAAGGAGTTGTCTCAGCTACGGTTGTTTGCAATGCAGAACCGGTATGCTCTTGACTATCTTCTGGCCCGTGAGGGTGGGGTATGCGCCATAGTACAGGGCAAGTGTATCATGGGTGTTCAGGACTTGACCGCTAACATTACTAAATTTATGGATCGCATACGGGATCACTTGGACGGGATGCAGGATCCTGACTCTTGGGGTAACTGGGGATTTGGAGGATGGAAGGACTGGTTGATAAATATGGCCATGTATCTAGTGGTAGCTATTGGCTGCATCTTTGTGGGCCTGGCCATCCTTAAATGTGTGATGGGTAGAATGCGGGGTGCACTAGATCAGATCACCGCCCCAATCACCGAAAAAAAAAATTTAACTGTTAAAATCCATGAGGGTGAGGCAGATGAAGGGGGGCTAAGACAGGAATTGGAAATGCAGCGACGGATCTTTTTAGATGAGGAACCGTAGCTATGGATTGGATAGTTCGGTTATCATGGAATGATAAACGGAGGGAATGACGAATGTGATATAAAATAGTTACTTTAGAGATACTAGTTAATGTAATGTAGAAATAAGCCACTTTGATTCTGGCAGTTAGGGACAAAGGGGTTTGGGACCGCATGGAAAAAGCAGGAAGAGGTGTGTCTATGAGAGTGATGCTGCATTGATAGGGGCCAGAGAAAGGGATTGGAAGTGAGCCAATCAGAATAGATCGAACAGGTCAGGAGGGACATAGGCTGACCTATGTCCGTCGAGTATGTGAAACTTGATACCATTTGAATTGATTTTGCAGAGATCCCTTTGTCTTTTAGTCAGTCGTTTTTCTGGGGTGTAAGAGGCTGGATGTCTTTTACGTTTCTGTAAGATGATTAAGCTTGCAAGCTAAATAAATAACTTCTTTTTACGTGCGAATCCGTCTCAACTTTTATTGAGGCCAGACTGACAGAGAAAGAAATTTGGGGATCTACAAGTTCTGCTGTCCAAACCTAGCACAGTGCGCTATGTTGCAACTTTTGAATTCCTCATTTCCCCTGCTCGACTTAAAGATACATGTCCATTAAGCATCTATGGATCAAAATGATAACAGCAAAAATAAAGAAATGGGAAATAAAGAAATCAACAGGAAGGGCCCTTATAATGGCTCTGTTAAAAATGGCGTTGAATACCTGGTTATTCACATAACATTCTTTTGCTATCCTGTATCACATTGATGAGTGAATCTTAAACTCTTACCATTCGTGTCACTCTCTGGCGTTGACATGACTGGACAGTATGACTCAACACAGAGTGGGCACTGGAGCATTCGAAATTCCATTACAACATCACAAAGAGCATGACGGAGACCATTCTGAAGTTTATCCGTAAGTTGCAATAGACTGATGTTTCCCTGTTCCCAGATATCAAAGCGTACAAGTGTGTTTGGGTCTAAGGAGATAAAATAGTGATTAAACTCTTCAGTTAAGAGGTTCAGCTGTCCAAGCAATCTAGGGATGGTTTGTTCTGTCCACACTCTGCCATGTGCACCTGTATGTGTTTGTATGCTGTTCAGTGACATCTTTGGTGAATTGCTTACATCTGAATTCTTAAAGAAGGCATGCTGTATCACATTGCTGCTCAGATGCCACACTGCATTCTGCGCATGAGACACCTGGGAGAAAATTTGACAAGTGCTAACTGTTCGCATGAGTTAAGTAAAGATCTAGTCCCACTGAAGTGGAACCAATCCAAGGCACTAGCAAATCTTGAAAAAATAAAAGGAAAGGACAAAATCAGTAAACTATGGACCTATTAGTCTCACATCAGTGACACACAAAATAATGAAATGAAAATTAGCACCAAATAAAAAAATGGTAGACGGGGTGGTTTAAGAATATTGCCTGACCAATCTGCTTGACCATCATCATTCTGCAGGTCGGCACTGAGCAAAGATCTAACTGGAGCAGCCACATAAATAATGTAGCTACAGGGCTATATCAAGGGCAGGAAATTTGTCAGCAAATAACACATCTCTTGATACACACCTACAAACCAAAAATCAGGAGTATGTTGGAATTCTTGCCGAGACTGGCGCAGTTCCAAAAACCTTCAAAAAGCTTGGCACTCGCCAGATCAAAGTCCACTTGATTGGCACCCCATCCATTACCTTGAACATTCACTCCCCATCACCAGCGCACACTGGCTACAGTGCGTACAATCTACAAGAAACTCTACAGCAACTCTCCGAGCTTTCTTCAATGGGATCTCCCCAAACCAGTGGCCTCTAACACCTCAAAGAACCAGGGCAGCAGGCACACGAGAAAAACAGCAGCTTCAAGTTCCCCTCCGAATCACACATCATTCTGATTTAGACACATAACAGAGCTCCTTCATCATCACTGGGTCCAAAAAACTGGAACACTCTCCCATCAGTACTGTCGGAGTGCTTTCATCACACAGACTGAAGCACCATCACAGGCAGCTCACCGTCACTTTCTAAAAGGCAAGGTGGGGTGGCCAATAAATGCCCATATTGCCAGTGACAACCCCATCTGGTGATAGCATAAATTGATGGCTTTCTTAAAAAATGAATAAACAGCAGAACCATCCAAACTTGGAAGGACAGCAGGGAATTCCCATGAGTTACATCCTATTGTCAAGAGTACTGAGTTACGAAGAAATGTTGGAACAATTTGACTTTTCATATTTTGAGAAGGGGCAATCGAAAGGTGGTATTGAGGCACACATATGGATTACAAAGTGGATTCTTCAATAGTACTACTAATATTAAGAAAGTGTATTTTTGGGCATGTCAATGACACTCACAAGGAAGTATTTAATTTCCATCCCCAGTTATGTTCAGGGCATGAAGCACCAACATAATATATATACCTATTTGAAAATGCAGAGGTAGTTACCTGATATTTTTCCTTCAGAGCTGCTCTCAGATCTGGAGACACTGGTCAACTTGTTGAAGTCTGCCTCCTGAATGAGATCCATGGAAAAGCTTAGTTTGGAAGGGTCAGTTTGTTCTTGCTGTTGCATTGTTGGTATGGGGTTTCCATGCTGATCCACAACGGATAAGGCGATACAGGCAATGCCTGGGGGAAACACAGACCAAATAAAATGATTCTGACCAGAACTTGGCACATGGATAAAGCTCTTAAAGTGATATTGAAGCAAATATGTTCCCTGAATGTCTACTCTAGTTCATCAGGCCAAAATATCTCTAGATTATACCACTGTCACCAAACCTTTACAGCTTTCTTTGCTTTTTACTTGACCATTGCTCTTTCTTGACCATTCAAATATACTGTCCCAGTTCAACCCAAGTTATCCAAAGAATCTGGACATGAGAGGTAGTCAAAAGTCAGTGCACAAAGACAAATACTGTAAGCTTTGGTACTCGGGTGACACTTCAATTTGGAGAATGATCATTTGCTGTTTAAGTTGTCTCTACTCCAAAGATTGAATTCCACGAGAAACATACACTGAACCCCCACCTGTAGAAATGCATCGACCCAATTCCACATATTAGCAGTTAAAGAAAGATCAATGTGGGTTGACAAAAAAAATTCAGGGTTGCTAAAGAGGGATTTTCAGCACATGCAGGTCAAAACAAACCATATTTAATAATTGAAGAGGACTCTGGGTATGTGGGTTATGGAGTAGCAATACTGTCATCATGTTAATACCCTCTGTTAACAGCTAGCCACAGGCACACTAAAATAGTAAGTAAACTGCAATTTCAGTCTTCAAAATAGTATTGAAGAGAATTGAGATGTATAATTCCATCATCCTATCATTCAGTAAGCGATGTTAAAACTTATAAGAAGACTATTATGGAAGGGTGGAGGAGCAATGTGGCAGTGGGCATATTTCTATGTACCTTGTTAATTTCGGAGTACAGGATCAATAACTCCAAACTCACTTACAACATAACTTGATAGCTATCCTGCACAATGGATTCAATAGTCTGTTGACTAAACTGTTGCTGAAGCTCACCATATTTAGGAACATAGAAACATAACTCGTATCCTTAGACGGTGACCCTGGTCCTGGACGGCCACCCCCCCTCCCCCCCCCCCGCCCCGTCCCCCCTCTCCCCAACAGGAACATCCTACCTGCATTTACTCTGTCTATTCCTGTTAAAATCTTATAGGTTTCCAGGAAATCCCACTTCATTCTTCTTAACTCCAGCAAATATAATCCTAACCAATGCAATTGTTCCTCATATGTCAGTCCCACTGTCTCTGGAATCAGTCTGGTAAACCTTTGCTGCACAGCCTATATAGCAATAACATCCTTCCTTAGATAAGGAGACCAAAACTGCACACATTATTCTAGGTGTGGTCTCACCTAGGCCCTGGATAATTGCAGCAAGACATCCCTGTCCCTGTACTTCTATCCTCTCGCTATTCAGGCCAACATGCAATTTGTCTTCTTGATCGCCTGCTGCATTTTCATGTTTACGTCCAGCGACTGGTGTACGAGGACACACGGGTCTCTTTGCACATTCCCCCCTCTCAATCTATAACCATTCAGCTAATAATCTGCCTTCCTATTTTTGCTTCCAAAGTGGATAACCTCATGTATCCACATTATACTGCATCTGCCATTCATTTTCCCAAGAACTCAACTTGTCCAAATTGCACGGAGGCATCTCTGCATCCTCCTCACAGCTCATCCTCCCAGCTAGTTTTGTGTCATCTGCAAATTTGAAGATATTACATTTAACTCCCTCATCTAAATCATTGATATATATTGTGAATAACTGGGGTTAGGGTCCTAGCAGTGATCCCTGCTGTAGCCCAATAGTCACTTCCTGCCATTCCTACTCCTGGTTTCCTGCAACCAACCAGTTTTCTACCCATAAACTACCTCCAATCCCATGCGCTTTAATTTTACACACTTATCTCTTTAGTGGGACTTTGTCAAAAGCCTTCTGAAATTTCAAATGAACCACATTCATTGGCTCCCCCTCGTTAACTCTACTCATCAGAGCTTCGGAGAATTCCAGTAGATTTTGTAAACAGGATTTCCCTTTCGTAAATCCACGCTGACTCTGTCTGATCCAACAACTATTTTTCAAGTAGAATTATCATGAACTCTTGCGTTTTCCACACTAATGACGTCAGGCTGGCTGGTCCATAATTCCCTGTTTTCTCTCTACATCCCTTTTTAAATAGTGGGGTTAGATTAGCGACCCTCCAATCTGTAGGAACTGCTTCAGAGTCTATAAAACATTGAAAGATGACCATCAATGCAGCCACTGTTTCTAGGGCCAGGGATGTAGATTATCAGACCCTGGATATTTATCGGCGTTCAATATCATCAATTTGCTCGACACCATTTCCCCACTAGTACTGATTTCCTTCAGTTCCTCCCACTCACTAAACCCATGTGTTACCCATGATTTCTGTTACGTTATTTGTGCTCTTCTTTGTAAAGACAGAACCAAAGTATAGAATCATAGAATCCCTTCAGTGCAGGAGGCAGCCATTTAACCACCGAGTCTGTACCGACATTCCAAAAGAGCCCTCTACTTAGTCCCATTCCCTCGCCCTATCCCAATAATCCCACCTAACCTTTGGACACGAAGGGGCAATTTTAGCATGGTCAATCCACCTAATCTTCACATCTTTGGACTGAGGGAGGAAACCGGGGCACCCGGAGGAAGCCCACGCAGACACTGAGAATGTGCAAACTCCACACAGTCACCCAAGGCCAGAATTGAACCTGTGTCTCTGGCGCTTTGACTCAGCTGTGTCGCCCCATGTGTATGTATTTAATTGGTCAGCCATTTCTTTGTTCGCCATCATAAATTCGCATTTCTGACTGTAAGGGACCTACATTTGTATTCACCGATCTTTTTCTCTTCACATATTATAGAAGCTATTACAGTTAGTTTTTATGTTCCCTGCAAGCTTACTCTTGTACACTGGTTTCCCCATTCTTAAGCAATCCCTTTGTCCTCCTTTGCTGAATTCTAAACTGCTCACAACCCTCAGGTCTGCTGTTTTTTCTGGTTAATTTGAAGGCCCCTTCCTAGGAGCTAATGCTGTCTTTAATTTCTTGAATTGCCACGTTGCCGTGGTGGAGTGGCTTGAACGTTGGTGTGTTAAATGCCTGCCAAGGTCACACATGACGGTAAGGTAAGAGGGGAGGAACCAGACAAAGTGCAATCCAAAACAAGCCCTCAACGGTGAAACAGGCGGAAGATACTTGTATGGCATCAACGGCGGCGATGGTGGCTGCAGTAGTAGGGATGCCCAGTCGTCGAGGTTCCCTTGCCACTGGAACTGAACCTACCCTCTGTCAAAGACCCGAGGCTGGATTCTCCGCGCCACTCGATCCGCTGGCGGGATTCTCCGTTACGCCAGCCGGTAAATGGGGTTTCCCATTGTGGGGCAGGCCCACGCCGTCGGGAAACCCCCGGGCGCCGGCAAAATGGAGAATCCCGCCCCCATGTGTCTGCTGATGTGCAACGGCATACCCACGTTAAAATATGTCCCAAAGCAGGCGTCTATCTAGAGGAAACCAATACACACCCACACAGATGAGCCTTGTGGTGATCAGGGAGAGGTGACAGGGACAGGACGGTGAGATCTGGAAGTCCTTAGCTTTGGACCGGCACAAAGTGGGTGGAGTATGATTCAGTCACCTCATTCTTGGAACAGAAACAGGAGACAGTTTCAACAGCCTTCTTCCGGATCCACTCTGTTCACCCGGCATGGGGAAAGGACTATAAAACATGCCCTAAAAATAATCTGTTCCATTCCAACCTGGCTGGAAAACCGCATCCAGCAAGCTCATCTACCTGCGGTCAGAAAATCAAAGTTAACTTGAAATGTATGAACCTCCATGATAACGAGCAAAACAATCAACCAGAACAGAGAACTGCCCTTGTTGCCCGTGAATTTAGGAACTTCAACATTGATGTCTCTGCCCTGCAAAAGATTGAAGAGCAGGCGAAGGGTCACGAACCAGCAGGCAATGGTCATGAGCACCTATGCCCCAAACCTTGATGACAATGATGAGCCTGAAGAAGGCCTCTACTCCATCCTGGACACAATTCTCTCCAACATTCCCAAGGAACTTGGGGACTTTAATGCCAGGATTGGAAAGGACTCCCAACTCTGGAAAGGAATAACAGAAAGGCAGGAGTTGGGATTTGCAACTCCAACAGGGTTTTCCTGCTCACCAAATGCACGGAGCACCAGCTTGTCATCACTAACAAATACAAAAATTCCACCAAAAATACAAGTTCAAACTTTGTGGAGACGTCCACGATCAAACTACTTGCACATGATCGACTTTTGCCATTGTCCGATCCTGAGACGAAAAGGATGCGCTCATCACCAAAGCGATGACAGGCGCAGATGACTGCTGGACAGACAACCGGCTCATCTGCTCCTCTATGTCCATCAAACGTCACTACAAGCAGCGGAAGATGAAGAAACAGTTCAGGAAAATGATCAATGTTGAGCAGCTTCAAGAGCCAAGCATGCGAGTGAACGTCCAACAATGTTTTCTTCAAAATCTCCAAAGTGTCCAGTCTAATGGAGCGGAGGAAAACTGAAAAGAGTTGAAGACAACCATCATCTCAAGCTGTGAAGAAATAAATCAGCGACAAGACCAGGGAACACCAAGACTGGTTCAATGAGAACAACCACACCATCCAAGACCTCATCAAGAAGAGGAACGTTCTGCTCATCTAGCAAAAAGACATAACCAGCAAGACAAAGAGGAGAGCTCATCAATTAGCCAAGGTGGAGGTACAAAGAATAACTAGGGAAATCAAGAACCAATGGTGGACTGTGAAAGCTAAGGAGTTGTAACTCCTCGCTGACCAGCATGACACCCAGGGTTCTTCAGTGCTACCAAGGCAATATATGGACTCAACATCCTAGGCCTCAAACCAGTGCCGAGTAAGGACGGAACCTTCTGGAGAGGCAGAGAAAACGTCAGCCTACGATGGAGGGAACACAACAAAGAACTCTTAAACTGTGATACAATCACAGATGAGGGCGTGTTTGAGGAAATTTCCCAACTCCTTATCAATGATAATCTTGGACACCCACCAAGCATAGACGAAGTTGAAGCCACCATTAAACATGTGAAGAATGGAAAAGGCTCAGGGGTGGACGGGATTCCAGGGGAGATTTTCAAAATTGGAGAAGAAAATGTTTGTTTTACTCAGCACTGGATACACCTGGGAGAGGCTACTCCAGAATGTTGAAAGCTTCACGGGTTTTTGCCGTGCTTTTCATGTGGTATCACAGATCAGGTACATCAGCGTAGTCTTTTAATTTGGAGTCAGCTGTAAGTTAATAACTGACTTTCAGGCATCAACCTCAAAAGGAACTTTTCACCCGGTACTTCGCTTTCAAAAAACGAAACTTCTCCTCTCATTTGCCAGTACTTCACTGCATATAACACACATGGGCTTTCCATCCTATTTTGCATTGGCACAATTGACAAAAGCATACCTCAAGAAATGATCTTTATACTGCTTCTTTCCCAGAGTTAAGTTTCTTCTTTGTAGGCTGATAACCAGAGGCCCTGGAGCTCTGTACAGAGCGAACACTGTCTTGCCCTGGACTCTCCTGCGCAGCTCTCTTTCGCTGATTTGGTTGTGAGATCTTGTCCAGTAGATACACTGCCTACCAGAGTCTCTGGATGTCTCTTACTTTCAAGAAAACAACCCATCTTCACAGTCCTCTTTCCAGCAGCTGGAAAATGGAAGCAGCTCTGCTCTCTGATTTGGTGCCAAAAGCGTATACATGGAGTGCACTTGATGTCAAGTGTATGTGCAGGGCACACAGACCTGCTCTCTGCTGCCATTTCTGGCCAGAAGACTGCACATAGTCTTATTTCTTTTCATTTAAAAGGTGGCAGTGGGCGCTATTCTCAATTTTAAAACCGGTAGCGACAGTTGGGCACTGCTCCCACGATCTGGACCACTGCGGGAACGGCAGGACCGATCACTCCGCAACCATCCTGACACCTGCCAGTGGATCACGCCCCACATTTTGAACAACCCTGGTCTATAGGATGGATGGGAATCTTTCAACCTCAGCCGGTTAAAATCCAAGAAGAAAATAACGCTGCTGACTTCGCTCGTGGAACTACGGTGTGCAAATGACATTGCCATCTCCACTCTCTCAGAAAAAAATGTCCCAAGTCATGCTTGACACCTTTGCAGAAGCATGCTGAAGAATCGGTTTCACCCTCAACCTCAAGAAGACTCAAGTCCTTTACCATCCTGCGCCAAGGCAAGATCTGGGATCTTCCTCCATCAAGATCAATGGAGAAACCTTACCAAATGTGGGACATTACCCCTACCTGGGCAGTCGCCTCCCATCTAAGGCTGACATAGATTGTGGAGATCCAATGCATCCAATCCATGAGCGCCTCCTACAAAGGCCTAAGGACGAGGGTCTTTGAGGACCGCAACATTCGTGCTCACACCGAGATCCTCGTCCTACCAACTCTTCTCTATGGCTCAGAAACATACAGACGCCACCTCAAGACTTTAGAGAGATACCATCAACGCTGTCCGAGACAGATTCTCTCTCTGCATCAGATGGGAGGGCATGCAGACTAACATCAGCATCTTTGAAGGAGCCAAGAGCACCAGCATCGAGGCCATGATCATCTGAAACTAACTCTGCTGGGTCTGCCACGTGCTTAGGATGCCCGAGTCCCGACTGCCAAAGTTCAGCTTCTTCGCCCAGCACAAGGAAGGCCCCCGTACAAGAGGGCGACAAAGGAAGTGCTTCAAAGACATCCTGAATGCTTACCTCAAGAAGTGCAACATAGACGTCAATGCCTCGGAGTCCCTTGCTCAGAAGAGACCTACTTGGAGGAACCTCCTGATTGAAGGGCCACAATACTTCAAGTCCGCCTGATGGCACGAGGGGGCCCAGAAAAAGAGCCTAAGAAAGGAATACTTGCAATCTAGAGTCCAAAGGTCTATCCACCCCCCGAAAAACCGGCCAAGTGTACAGTCGAAGATAAGGCTCTAGGATCAGGCTCATTAGGCACACAAGGACCCACAGAACCCATGACAGGTAACATGGAGTTTATCAGGTGGACAATCATACTCATTAGCAAGTGATCGCCAAAGGCTATCTCTAATTTCCCTTGCAAGCCATAGTTTGGCCACTTTTCCTGTTTTATATTTGCACTAGACAGGAATGAACAAATGTTGTAATTCACCCATGCACACTTTGAATGTTTGCCATTGCCTATCCACCGTCATCCTTTTAAGTAATGTTCCCCAATCCATCATAGCCAACTCATGCCTCATACCATTGTAGTTTCCTTTACTTTGATCCAGGACCCTCATCTCAGAATCAACTACTTCACTCTCCAGCTTGATGAAGAATTCTATCATATTATGGTTGCTCATCCCCATGGGGTCTCGCACAAGTAGATTGCCAATTATTCCTTTCTCATTACAAAGTACTCAGCCTAGGATAGCCTGGTCTCTAGCTAGTTCCTCAATGTATTAGTCCAGAAAACCATTCCGTAAACACTCCAAGAATTCCTCCTCTCTGGTACTATTACTAATTTGATTTGTCCAATCTATATGCAGATTAAAGTCACCCATAATTACAGATATAGTCCCTATATCGCAGTCGTCTCTAATTTTCTAATTAATACCATCCCTAACATCGTCACTGTAACTTTGGGGTCAATATACAACCCCAACTATGTTGTTTGCCCCATGGTATTTCTCAGCTCTACCCACAGATTCCATATTGTCAGAGCTAATATCCTTTCCTCACTACTGCATTAATTTACTCTTTAACCCGAAATGCCACTCCCACCGCCTTTTCCTTTTTGTCTGTACTGAATACCTCTGGATGTTTAATTCTCATCCCTGGTCACCCTGCAGCCATGAATCCGTAATCCTGACTGTGTCATACCCGTTCACATCTATTTGTGCATTAATTCATCCACTTTATTGTGAATGCTCCGTGCATTACGAAACAAAGCCTTAAGACTTGTCTTTTTAACATTCCTTGTCCCACCCTCATTATTTTTCACTGCGGCCCTGTTTGATTCTAGTCCTCGATTCCTCTACCTATCATTTTTCTTATCCTCTTTGTCTTTTGTTCTTGTCCGTGCTACCCACTCCTCTGACTCCTTGTAAAGGATCCCATCTCCCTGTCACTTTAGTTTAAACATTCCCCCACCACTCTAGCAAATACTCCCCCAGGACATCAGTCCTGGTCCTGCCTCGGTGTAACCCGTTCAGTTCGTACTGATCCCATCTCCCCCCAGAACCGACCCAATGTCCCAGGAATCTGAAACCCTCCGCCTCACACCATCTCTTCAGCCACATATTCATCTGATATATCCTACTATTTCTGCTTTGAGTAGAATGTCACTGCTAGTAATCAAGAGATCACTACCTTTGAGGTCCTACTTTTCAATTTACTTCCTAACTCCCTAAATTCTGCTTTTCGGGCCTCATCCCGTGTTTTTTTTTAAACCTATGTTGTTTGTACCATTGTGTACCATGACCACTGGTTGTTCATCCTCCCCCTCCAGAATGTCCTGTAACCACTCTGAGACATCCTTGATCCTCGAACCAGTGAGGCAACATACCATCCTGGAGTCTCACTTACAGCCAAAGAAACAAGTACCTATTTCCCTTACAATTTAATCTCCGAGAACTATTGCATTCCCGCACTGTTTACTCCTCCTTTATAGCAGAGCCAATCCTGATGAAATGAATTTGGCTATGCGGCTTTCTCCTGAGAGGTCATTCCCCCAAATAGTATCCAAACCGGTATATCAAAATTAAACAAAAATCACAAGCAATTCATCAAGGAGTCCACAAAATGGCATGAAATATTTAAATTGACCTTCAACATAGCATTTGAAAAACTAATAGCATAATAGTCAAAACCTGGGGATGGATTTTGAATTGCTTTTGGGGGTCCAAGACATCAGAGTTAGCTACCGGTAAATGATAGAGCACCAGTGCCATAGTGTCTATTCAGGTAGTTAGTCTTGGACGTGGGTGCTCTGGTCCACAGTGACCTGTGGCCTCATGACCCCCATGGCAGTTCCCTATGTGCAGTCATCAACGGCACCTGAATTTTTCTGCTGAAGGGAGACGCGTTGCCAAAGCTTTTCATTTTGCACTCATCAGGACAATGGCAAGAATGCCAAATTTCAAACAATGACAATGATTTATTATACAGGAGAAAAGGGTACTGATTAGTTGACAAGAGGCTCTGAGTGGCTGAGGCATTGCCATGGGGAAGGTTCCCTAAGTTTCTGGGTAATTCAAAAAAGGGGTACGACTTGAACATATTCCTTCTATTTGCAGAGAATGGGTCCCTGCGTATGAATGTATGTTGCTTCTAGTATGAGCCACATCACAAACTCGCCTGATTATCTTAAATAAGTTAGTGCAGCTATTAGTGTACTCGGGATTGTTCAGGAAGTGCTGCCTAATTGTGGAATCACATCTAACAGTAGATGTTTTGTTTGGGTTTGGCAAGGTACGTTGATTAAGTACGGTGGGTACGTTGGCCTACTTTGAACAATTGGAGGAACATGATTTTTGATGTAATCAGCCAATCGCTGGGACACCTGACATCGCACTGGCAGTGAAATTCACACATGGCATTAATCAACTGTGTGGTAGGCAAGCAGTCTTTTTGGACTGAAGGCAGCATCCTGGTAGTGGAAAATATCACTCTCAGAGTAGCAGCAGGAAGCTGCTTGCTCGACCTGTTGTTCAAATACTTGAGATAGTTTGCTTTTCCGGGTTAATTTGAAGTAGACTGGGCACTTTTTAGGTGACTTTCAAGCCTTATCGGCAATCTTGTAAATAGGGCCCCAGCCATTTTCTCACCCGACTAGCTTGACACAAAAATAGAGCGCATCAAAGCTATCCTGTCGGACCATGGCTATCCTGATCAGATCACGCTCACTGTGTATTACAGAAACTCGCAAACGGGCCAAAGACTGCTGGCTTCGGTCCACCTCAAATTGCCCTGGAAAGGTAAACTGCCTAAAAAATATGAACAATAGGTTCTAACTATGGTTATGAAGCTCATTTTTTCCCCTAGATTCAAACTTTTGTGGTCACCAAGATGAGAATATCAGTGTAGAAGTGAATATCATTCTACTTCAGGTACCCCAATATCCACTCTATTCTGATTTTAAGATGTCTGATTTTTGAGCAGATCTAAGAGCCCATCTAATTCAGGGGGAATCCTCATACATTTACGCTAAAGCAAATGCTTAATAGGACCACAGAAGAGAGTGAAGTGCCCAAAGGGGCCGAGCTGACAACTATCACCAGAGGGTCTTTCAGACAAGTTTAAATCTTTCCTTTGTGAGAGCCAGGAGGAGCCAGGCATGTTCCTCTGGGCCACACAAATGAAACATTTGGGGTTCATTACCTGCTGACTGCCCAGGAATTCCAATTCGGACCCTATACCTGCATTCACCTTGGGCCTGGAAAAGCGGGTGATTTGCTACATGACCAGGAAGATTTTCCCCACATCTAATGTCAAACCAAATAATTAAATGAAGAAACCTTCTACTTGAAATTGATAATTATCTCAATTCTTTTAATATTAAATACCCAAAGTTCATCGCAATTCCATTGGAACTTTGTAAGTCAATGCAGGCCACTGTGTGAGTCATCGTCTTAGAAACTGAAAGTAAGACATATGCCAGCTTTGTGACCAAATGAGGTGCCAGATTCAATGATCTCGAAGAGTCATAATGAACTACAATTATCAGGATGTTTATTATCAAACAGTCTATGAATATCAACAGAATATCAATGTTCTAATATAAAACATGCAGCAGAGAGCAATAGCGAACATGCAGTGATATCATAACACCACTCCCCCACCCTGCTCAAATGTTTACACACTAAAAGAACTATAGCATTGGATTTCATACCAATATTGTACTCAAACACTCAGCCAAGGTGGCTAAACCAATAATGGAAATTAAATTGGATTGGGGAGTTTAGAGAGGACAAAACCAACAAAAGAAGCAGCGAGGGAGGGTTTTAATAGCACACTGCTGCATCTACAAGTTAAGCAATACCTTGGAACTGGGAGGGTGGAAATAGATGCTGCACAAGTTCCACCATGGTACCTACATCAATGAAAGAACATTCGTAGATAGCTTGTTCACCTAAAACATCTTCAACACCAATAATTATTAGAGGACAGACTCTATACAAACTGAACAAGTTCTAGGATGGAAAAGTGGGACAACAAAGTACGACAAAAAAGGACAACGGCACATGATAAGGACTTACTAACCATTGCTTTGGTAAGTGCGAGAGTGTAGGTAAGTGAAAGAGAAAGAGGCACCAAGTAGAGAAAAGGCATGAAGACACATCTGGTCCAGTCCAACAGTGGTGTCCAGGTGGAATAGTAACTTTATTTTAGACTTCCGAACATATGGAGAAAATACACAGCTGGGGTCCTGTCCTGCACATGCCACAGTTCAAGCTACTTGCAAGGGAACAGCAAGATTCAGCATTTTCAAACACCACTGTTTCACAAAAGAACTGGCAAAACTGTGGAAGGAATGCTTTGCCCAATAGCCAATGCTGCTAATTCTGGCAGTATGGAAACATCAGAAAAGGTGGGGACACGATTACTACCTGTTGGACAGCAAGGAAACAAACAGGAGCACCAATGTAGATTTGAGACAGTAGATTTCGGACAATGTGGTCTCCTTAATTATGCACTTAAATAATGATACTGTTTCAAATTTGACCTGCCAAATTACCACGGTCCTGACCTCAACTGTGACACTTTGGGAGAGTATGCCAAACAGAGGCACAGACATCTCAATCTAGATGGTGAAATGCTGTGCCGAGATGAGTTTACACTTTCTAACTGTCAGTGCCACACAGCACAGTTGGATGTTTGACAACAAGCTTCTCCCAGAGTTCTTAGTATCAGTCTGTTTTTGACTGTTTTAAGGGACACAGCAAATTGTGTGGATGGGGTCACAGTGGTTAGCACTGCTGCCTCACAACACCAGGGACCCAGGTTGATTCCAGCCTTGGGTGACTGTGTGAAGTTTGCACGTTCTCCCCGTGTCTGTATGCTTCAGGTGCTCTGGTTCCTCCCACTGTCCAAAGATGTGCGGGTTAGGTGGATCGGCCATGATTGATGTGTGGGGTTATGGGGATAGGACGGTGGAGTGGGCCTAGCTAGAGGCTCCTCCAGAGGATCGTGCAGACCCGATGGGCCAAATGGCCTCCTTCTGCATGGCAGGGATTCTATGGAAGTAGAAAGTTACAAACGGTCATTAAACAACGGCAGATGAAGTTCAATGTGGGTCCTCTGGGGACATTCATTTTAGATCAGAGAGAGACATGTATTTTCTTAATTTGGATCATGTGGATTTATGGATTAGAAACTGGATTGAAATCACAACATTTGAGTGGCTGCACACAGTTTTAGAATGTTCTTAGCATTTTTAATTTGCACTATGAGTAGGTGGTCTTTTCACTGATATGATTTTCTGTAGAGAAGCTGCAAAGGAGTGAAGAGATTTAGGTGCTATAGACAGAAATCAATAAAAAGCAAGTACACAAGTACAAACAACATGAATTAAATAGGCTAATGGAATCTCAGCCAATATCAAGGCAAGGGAGTGATGTACACAGCTTTCAGCAGATACTATCTGGAATACTGTGTTCTGTCTTGGCACCGAACCTCAGGAAAGGTGTACGAGCCTTGGCACGAGCACAGTGCAGAATCAGCAGAATGAAACAAGAGTGTAAGTAAACGGTTAGATTAAGAGGATAAATTGCATACACTTGGCTCGCATTGCCTTCAGTTTACAAGGTTGAGGGGGTTATCTCACCACGGAGATTAAAATCATAAAGGAACTTGAACAAAGAACAAAGAACAAAGAAATGTACAGCACAGGAACAGGCCCTTCGGCCCTCCAAGCCCGTGCCGACCATACTGCCCGACTAAACTACAATCTTCTACACTTCCTGGGTCCGTATCCTTCTATTCCCATCCTATTCATATATTTGTCAAGGTGCCCCTTAAATGTCCCTATCGTCCCTGCTTCCACTACCTCCTCCGGTAGTGAGTTCCAGGCACCCACTACCCTCTGCGTAAAAAACTTGCCTCGTACATCTACTCTAAACTTTGCCCCTCTCACCTTAAACCTATGCCCCCTAGTAATTGACCCCTCTACCCTGGGGAAAAGCCTCTGACTATCCACTCTGTCTATGCCCCTCATAATTTTGTATACCTCTATCAGGTCGCCCCTCAACCTCCCTTCGTTCCAGTGAGAACAAACCGAGTTTATTCAATCGCTCCTCATAGCTTATGCCCTCCATACCAGGCAACATTCTGGTAAATCTCTTCTGCACCCTCTCTAAAGCCTCCACATCCTTCTGGTAGTGTGGCGACCAGAATTGAACACTATACTCCAAGTGTGGCCTAACTAAGGTTCTATACAGCTGCAACATGACTTGCCAATTCTTATACTCAATGCCCCGGCCAATGAAGGCAAGCATGCCGTATGCCTTCTTGACTACCTTCTCCACCTGTGTTGCCCCTTTCAATGACCTGTGGACCTGTACTCCTAGATCTCTTTGACTTTCAATACTCTTGAGGGTTCTACCATTCACTGTATATTCCCTACCTGCATTAGCCCTTCCAAAATGCATTACCTCACATTTGTCCGGATTAAACTCCATCTGCCATCTCTCCGCCCAAGTCTCCAGACAATCTAAATCCTGCTGTATCCTCAGACAGTCCTCATCGCTATCCGCAATTCCACCAACCTTTGTGTCGTCTGCAAACTTACTAATCAGGCCAGTTACATTTTCCTCCAAATCATTTATATATACTACAAAGAGCAAAGGTCCCAGCACTGATCCCTGTGGAACACCACTGGTCACAGCCCTCCAATGAGAAAAGCATCCCTCCATTGCTACCCTCTGCCTTCTATGGCCTAGCCAGTTCTGTATCCACCTTGCCAGTTCACCCCTGATCCCGTGTGACTTCACCTTTTGTACTAGTCTACCATGAGGGACCTTGTCAAAGGCCTTACTGAAGTCCATATAGACAACATCTACTGCCCTACCTGCATCAATCATCTTAGTGACCTCCTCGAAAAACTCTATCAAGTTAGTGAGACACGACCTCCCCTTCACAAAACCGTGCTGCCTCTCACTAATACGTCCATTTGCTTCCAAATGGGAGTAGATCCTGTCTCGAAGAATTCTCTCCAGTAATTTCCCTACCACTGAAGTAAGGCTCACCGGCCTGTAGTTCCCGGGATTATCCTTGCTACCCTTCTTAAACAGAGGAACAACATTGGCTATTCTCCAGTCCTCCGGGACATCCCCTGAAGACAGCGAGGATCCAAAGATTTCTGTCAAGGCCTCAGCAATTTCCTCTCCAGCCTCCTTCAGTATTCTGGGGTAGATCCCATCCGGCCCTGGGGACTTATCTACCTTAATATTTTTTAAGACACCCAACACCTCGTCTTTTTGGATCACAATGTGACCCAGGCTATCTACACCCCCTTCTCCAGACTCAACATCTACCAATTCCTTCTCTTTGGTGAATACTGATGCAAAGTATTCATTTAGTACCTCGCCCATTTCCTCTGGCTCCACACATAGATTCCCTTGCCTATCCTTCAGTGGGCCAACCCTTTCCCTGGCTACCCTCTTGCTTTTTATATACGTGTAAAAAGCCTTGGGATTTTCCTTAACCCTATTTGCCAATGACTTTTCATGACCCCTTCTAGCCCTCCTGACTCCTTGCTTAAGTTCCTTCCTACTTTCCTTATATGCCACACAGGCTTCGTCTGTTCCCAGCCTTTTAGCCCTGACAAATGCCTCCTTTTTCTTTTTGACGAGGCCTACAATATCACTCGTCATCCAAGGTTCCCGAAAATTGCCGTATTTATCTTTCTTCCTCACAGAAACATGCCTGTCCTGTATTCCTTTCAACTGACACTTGAAAGCCTCCCACATGTCAGATGTTGATTTGCCCTCAAACATCCGCCCCCAATCTATGTTCTTCAGTTCCCGCCTAATATTGTTATAATTAGCCTTCCCCCAATTTAGCACATTCATCCTCGGACCACTCTTATCCTTGTCCACCAGTACTTTAAAACTTACTGAATTGTGGTCACTGTTACCGAAATGCTCCCCTACTGAAACATCTACCACCTGGCCGGGCTCATTCCCCAATACCAGGTCCAGTACCGCCCCTTCCCTAGTTGGACAGTTTACATATTGTTTTAAGAAGCCCTCCTGGATGCTCCTTACAAACTCCGCCCCGTCTAAGCCCCTGGCACTAAGTGAGTCCCAGTCAATATTGGGGAAGTTGAAGTCTCCCATCACCACAACCCTGTTGTTTTTACTCTTTTCCAAAATCTGTCTACCTATCTGCTCCTCCATCTCCCGCTGGCTGTTGGGAGGCCTGTAGTATACCCCCAACATTGTGACTGCACCCTTCTTATTCCTGATTTCTACCCATATAGCCTCACTGCCCTCTGAGGTGTCCTCTCGCAGTATAGCTGTGATATTCTCCCGAACAAGTAGCGCAACTCCGCCTCCCCTTTTACATCCCCCTCTATCCCGCCTGAAACATCTAAATCCTGGAACGTTTAGCTGCCAATCCTGCCCTTCCCTCAACCAGGTCTCTGTAATGGCAACAACATCATAGTTCCAAGTAGTAATCCAAGCTCTAAGTTCATCTGCCTTACCCGTAATGCTCCTTGCATTAAAACATATGCACTTCAGGCCACCAGACCCGCTGTGTTCAGCAACTTCTCCCCGTCTGCTCTGCCTCAGAGCCACACTGTCCCTATTCCCTAGTTCTCCCTCAATGCTCTCACCTTCTGACCTATTGCTCCCGTGCCCACCCCCCTGCCATACTAGTTTAAACCCTCCCGTGTGACACTAGCAAACCTCGCGGCCAGGATATTTATGCCTCTCCGGTTTAGATGCAACCCGTCCATCTTATACAGGTCACACCTGCCCCGGAAGAGCTCCCAGTGGTCCAGATAACGGAAACCCTCCCTCCTACACCAGCTGTTTAGCCACGTGTTTGTCTGCTCTATCTTCCTATTTCTAGCCTCACTGGCACGTGGCACAGGGAGTAATCCCGAGATTACAACCCTCGAGGTCCTGTCTTTTAACTTTCTGCCTAGCTCCCTGAACTCCTGCTGCAGGACCTCATGCCCCTTCCTGCCTATGTCGTTAGTACCAATATGTACAACGACCTCTGCCTGTTTGCCCTCCCCCTTCAGGATTCCCTCTACCCGTTCGGAGACATCCTGGACCCTGGCACCAGGGAGGCAACATACCATCCTGGAGTCTCTTTTACGTCCACAGAAGCGCCTATCTGTGCCCCTGACTATAGAGTCCCCTATTACTATTACTCTTCTGCGCTTTGACCCTCCCTTCTGAACATCAGAGCCAGCCGTGGTGCCACTGCTCTGGCTGCTGCTGTTTTCCCCTGATAGGCTATCCCCCCCGACAGTATCCAAAGGGGTATATCTGTTCGAGAGGGGGACAACCACAGGGGATTCCTGCACTGACTGCCTGCCCTTTCTGGTGGTCACCCATTTCTCTGCCTGCACCTTGGGTGTGACCACATTTACATAACTGCGATCTATGACGCTTTCCGCCACCTGCATGCTCCTAAGTGCAGCCAATTGCTGCTCCAACCGAACCATGCGGTCTGTGAGGAGCTGCAGTTGGGTGCACTTTCTGCAGATGAAGCCATCCGGGACGCTGGAAGCCATCTGAGGAGATGGATGCAGAAAAACTATTTATTCTGGTGAAGAGATCCAGAGCAGGAGGAAATAATCTTAAAATTATAGCCATTTAGGAGTGAATTAGGAAGCATGTTTTCATATAAAGGATAGTGTGCATCTGGAACTCGCTCCCTAAATGGCTGTGAATACGGTTAGGATATCAAATAACATGAAACAAAAGGGGTAAATGGACTTGAGAAGCCTTGATCTAACCAAATGGCGGAATAGAGCAGAAGAGATGAATGCTAAGCTTACTGCTGCCTGCAGGTAGCATAGACCAGCGTAGCAATGTGCAGTGAAATATTGCAAGGTATCAGCAGTTCTTCACACAGAAAGATATGGGGAAAAACAAGGTGCTGAGCTAATACCGAGTGAATCTCAATGACTATATGCAGTAACACTGCAAACTATCAGAAAGTGGAGTTACTTCTGTGCCCAATCAATTGGTAGTGGTGTGCAGCAGGAAAATGTATTACTTAGATTAGTCATTTTTAAAAGCAATCAACACCATCATTAAAATACAATAACAAGGTCCTTTTGCACCAACTGGGAAATTCATTGTCAGCTTATTGTTACCATGGTGAGCAATGTGCAGTAAACCTAATGTAATCCTGTGTGAAGACTGATCATTAAAACATTTTTCTTTTGAATTTAACAAACATTGACATGCAAGATTCACCCAAGCAGACATTTTAATCTGGTTTTAGATTTTGTTAAATTATTACTGTTGCCAGCTATTTTTCAAGAGGGATTTGAATGCTGCAGAATCGAGGCAGCTTTCATTCTCTGCCCTATCTCCTATCCATGTCCCAAATCAGTATTGCTTTTCATCCACAGTTTCGCTCTCCTTACTTTCCTACAGTAGTCATACTTTCCCTTAGTTCCTTCCTTTTATCATCATAGAATTTACAGTGCAATGGTGCAATGACGGCAATGGTTCTCCCTCCTTACCTTTCTCCTCCACCACAGCAGTAATTATACTTCCGCACTCCTCGCTGATGCCCACCAAAGTATTAGCTCCTGTAAAACCACAGCACCATGATTCATTTCATCTATCTCATCTATTTGTCATGCTTCCCTTTGTGCCATACAACGTCATGTTCCTGTGCCCTCTGCTTTCCGTCTGTGGAAATTTTATTTTACCTTCTCCATTGTACATTCCCACACCTCTCACGGATCTTGGCAGCAGATTCTTATTCTCCCCTCTTCCGTGCTGCGTGGCGTTACTGTTCTATTTCGTCTGCTCCACAACAGCACCATTTCAGCTTCCAATCTCATATCAGAAAACGCACCACTCTATCCTACAGCAGGATCAGTTCCTTTCCCCCGATTTATCTGCGCATCAATGCCTTGAGAAGCAATGCTGGTCAGGTTGGGTTAGATGTCTAGCATCTTTAGTGAGCAGTTACATGCTCAGATCGTCCCAGGCAACTAAATTTGAGCCAATGGCTAACAGAATACTACATATATTTGCAATACTCCTTCATTTTATTGGCATCGATCCCAGAAGTCCAAATATTTGGGCATACTGTCACACTTGTTGTCACACTAGACATACTGCCACACTTTGTTGCATGTGACACTGGCATGTATTGTTTGAACCTGAGACCCTGGAGGATCTTGCAGCAGTTTGAACAAACACAACCCCCATGGCTGACAGCCTAAAGGAATCCCAATGCCACCACTGCTGCTTCCATGGTAATTACACTGAAGGTCATGATGTGCCGATCATTTGCCCAGAGTTAATCAAATCTAGACCTGCGGATAAGCCCTTATTACCAGCTTTCTTACTGATGTTCACGATAGAGAAGATCTTAATGATTTTTCCCAGATATACCAGCTGGTACTGTCTATTATTTGGTCCATAAATCTTCCTGATCCTGGCATCCAGACAATTACCGAGTGAACTGGAACCAGAAGAATATTTCTTTAAGGATGTAGTATTTACAATCTTAGCCTGAGGGACAACATAATCATAATGCCCACATCGGAATCATTTTCAACTGAATGAGATAGTCAAATCAATCTGTTCCACTGATATTGGAACTAGGTCAGATCTTGAAGTCTCAGTGAGTGGAAGGCAGTGAAAATAGGCCCGCCAAATAGATGCAATCCGGGCATGAACCAGATGCCAAAGTAAATGAAAAAAGCAAACTTTAGAATCCTTGGCAACAAGTGCACGAAACTGCAGAAAATACTTTTTCTCAACCTCAGGCTAAGAAATTTGACAAATTCTAAACACGGCGAATGTGTTCCAGAATTAAGCTAGAAGCATAATTGAGAAGAACAATGACCCTGAGTTTCCATTAAGACATAAAGCGACAGCAGCCTTACTCTATACCAATGGCAGAATGTCCCATGTGTAAATTGAGATTATTGAATGATGCAAGTTTAATTTGGTTGCTAGTTTTCTCTTTACTAAGGAAAATAGAGGCAGTGTGCCATATCTTTTTTAAATGGATGCACATTTAATCATCTGCTGTAAAGAAAGCTTCATGTTACCTTTCCCACCAGTTCCTTGACCACCAGGTTTATTGTAGAGGTAGATATCTGCATCGGTTACACTTCTTCCGTGAGTGTAGTGCTGTCGGAAAAAAATTCACAAGGACAATCAATTCACCATTAAAACTAATCCCAATCACCTCTCATAAAATAGTCACCAAATCCCATCTATTTAACTGCTTTTAATAAAAAGGAATAACCCCTGCACATGTACATAGAACATAGAACAGTACAGCACAGAACAGGCCCTACGGCCCTCGATGTTGTGCCGAGCAGTGGATAAAAGGAGAACATCTTACTCATAACTGCATACAGTAACTGGTTTGTTGGTCTATCATCAACTATACAAGCATGAGTATACATTAAGAAAAAGGGAGCAATTCACTAATATTTGGAACTACATGCTTTGCGTCATCGTTTGCAACTGCAGAGTGAATAATGAGTACATTTACTTTTGCTTCACGAATAGATAGTTAAATAGATGATAAGAAAATATTCATGTAATATCATAGGTGCATAACCTTACAATAGCAATGGGATCAGATTATTCCTGCAGGCTTTTGTACCCTTCCGTCAGGCTCAAATAGGGTCCAGAAACCCACATTGCGTAGGGAAACAGGCTTTCACTGTGGCGAACAATTAATGGCCAGAGGGCAGGCTCACTATCCAATTAGGAACAGCTTGATGCTGGAAGGTCAACAGAGAGTTTCAAGGTTGAAAGGAGCAGCAGGGCAGTTAAATTATCTGCTCCCCACTGTCCATGTGGAGTTTGCATATTCTCCCCGTGTCTGTGTGGGTCTCACCCACACAACCCAAAGAGGTGCAGGGTAGGTGAATTGGGCACGCTAAATTGCCCCTTAATTGGGAAAAAATTAATTAGCTGCTCCTACCTGGAGGTCACCTGGAAAATATGTTGATAGGCCTTAACAGGCAGGGAACCCTGCCACCCCTGTCCAGTCATGCCTCCAGGGAAACGGCCCTAGGGGTGGGAGGGAGCCAGGGAACTAGGATGTAGGCTGGTGGCGCTATTCTTAGTGCCAGCCCACTTCCATTTCAGATCCTAGCGGGGCCTAACAAAATCTCCCATGTAACACAGTATCAGCAGAGGTTCATCACACTGTAGGCATTCTGTGAATGCGCGGAATTTCTAAAATGTAAATTGTAGGAACAAGCTTTGCCCTCCCACTGATTTCTGTTCTGACACCAATATATTATTTTCAGTGAATTGTAATAATTGGAAGCATATTAAAATTCAAGCCCATGATCCCATTGTTTCATTTTGGCCCTGGTTAAAATGTCAAATCGTAATCATTCTTAAGGGTGTACGGTAAAACTTGTCATGCAAACTCCACCCTATGTCAGTCTGTTAAAAATAAGACCGAAAATAAGACACACAAAAGAAAAACTACAAAACCCATAGGCCCAAAGCTGCAAGGAGTCAGATCGTTACAGCTAGGTTTAAATAAAACAAGACACATGGATATGAAATACATTGTCCCACCATGCCAGAACAAATATTTCGCCTTTATGTATTATGCTTTTAGGAACAGCCAACATCTTCAGCTAGTAGCAGCCCTATAGCCCAAAATATACCTGGAAGTGATGTTCGACATTACTGTCTGTGTATTTTGGAGTATGGAGGAAAATCAGCAGGTTCTGACGCAGGTAATATGCAACAGCGTATAGCCAAGGTAGACAGCAGTGCGGGATTGTGAACTGCACCACTTCAGTGGGTGGTGTGCCAGGTGGCTGTATGAACTGCAAAGAGAAAAATATATAGTTTTCAAAAAGCAATTGGTCAAAGATTTCCCAAACATCCAATCTGAATTAATTTGATGAGCCAATACATGCCATAGGAATGTGCTGCAATGCATCGCTGCCATACAAGTTATGTGCTTCAAGTATTATGGTGCTGACCAGTCAGGTCAATTTTTGTCAGTACCAAAAACCACAAGGCATAGGAGCAGAGGTAGGCCATTCGGCCCATCGGGTCTGCTCCGCCATTCAATGAGATCATGACTGATCTGATAATCCTCAACTCCACTTCCGTCCTTTTCCCCATAACCCTTGGTATCCTCACTGATTAAAAACCGGTCTACCTCAGCTTTGAACATAGTTAATGACCCAGCCTCTACAACCCTCTGTGGTAAACAATTCCACAGATTCACCACCTTCTTGAGAAAATAAATTTCTCCCCAACTCAGTCTTAAACAGGGGGCCCATTACTCAGGTCACAAATTGCTGAGTGTCACAGTGAACACCAATCAGAGGAAGGACAGAGATATAATCGGAATGGTTTGTAAAGGTGTGTTTTAGAAACAAGTAGGACTTTGTGGGGGGAAATTATAAGGTAGGTTTTACTATTGTGGCTCGAAATGAAATTCTCAATGACTATCTGAAAGTTTTAGAAGCAAGTCAATAAAAAGGTAGAAGAGTTTTTTTTTAAATAATCGCAGTGACATTAACTTTTAAAATCATAGTTTTCAAACTTAAAAACAATTGCACAAATGCCCAGTCATAGCAGCGATCCACTACTGCCACCCTGTGGGCTTCTTTTGTTCCAATACAACCCAGCTAGAATCAACCAAGACTAGGACTTTATGCTCCATACATAAAAGTGATTACCATAAACGTCTTTATTGACTAATAATGCTTTTAAAATATAGTTCAGTTTTTGAAACTGCGGTACTTTGTCCTTTTCACCTGAGATAATTTGCTAGCATTGTTAGAGCTGGTATATCTGTGATAGTTCACAAGACTCACAAAATAAGTGAGGTCTCCATTGCTGCCCGAACAATGGACCATTTATAGTTCCAGGAATCTGATGTCATATCACTTCAGTAAAAGCTGCTTATACCTAGTAATATCGAAATTCTGCTTCATACGTTCAACAGTAAGACAATGGAGGGACGGATAGTAGAAGTGCAACCAGCCACTTCCTCATTTTAAGTTACATTTTAATGCTTCCGATACCTCTACATCAGCGGGAGTCAGTTTACAGTTTCTGACCAACATGACGGTGATGATATCGAGCGTTGCCTCATCCAATCGCCTTCGTAGGACCTTCACCAATTCATCAGTGATTTCAGGTCCTGAAAACACAGTAATGCAGCAGCATTATCATGAACGACAAATCAGACTAAGATGTGCACAAAATAGACCTATTTGGGATAACCCACCAAACTATGAGATGTGCATTTGCACTGACAATAAGAAGTGTTTTGCATGGACCTTTGTTACAAACGGAAGATTCCAATATACTTCAACTGATTGTGATGAATATTGCAGTAACCCCATAATTACCACCAACTACTATTTTTACACAGAATATACAGCACAAAGTGGTCCACTTTGGCCAAACAGTCCCTGTCAGCTTTTATGCTGTGCTCGCACCTCCTCTCATCTAGATAGCTGGTTTGTGATGCAGAACAAGGCCAGCAGCGCGGGTTCAATTCCCGTACCAGCTTACCCGAATGTGGCAACTAGGGGCTTTTCACAGTAACTTCATACTTGTGACAATAAAATATTAAATCATCACATCCCTCTATTGTCTACCCCCTCATAGCTTATCTGACTTGCCCTAAAATGCAACTACATTGTTCATCTCAACTACTCCCTGTAGCAGTGAATTACACGATGGAGTGAATTTGTGGGCAGTTGAAGATAGGTAGTGAGAAAGAAGGCGGCTCTTACAGATCTGCTAGTAGTAGGTTTTAGAAGGTGAAAGAGGGAACATCTCTCAACTTTGTTATAGAAAAACCATACAATTTGTAATGGTTAAGAAAACTGATGCCGGAAATCACAGAAGACTATAGTGCAGAAGAGGCTCTTCAGCAAATCGAGTCTGTCCCAACGCATGAAAGGACCTGACCTGCCCACCTAATCCCACTTGCCAGTACTTGGCTCATAGCCTTGAATATTATGGCATGCCAAGTACTCAGCCACATACTTTTTAAAGGATCTGAGGCATCCATCCTCCATCAAACTCCCAGACAGTGCATTCCAAACTGTGTCTGAAATCAAATCTGAAGTCCAGTTAGCTAAGGAAACTAGAGAAATGAAGAATGGTGTCCAAGAAGTCTGGAGTTAAGCGAACAGAAAAAATATGGTTTAGAAGAATTCAAGGAAGAGTGAACAGAGTGTTCTGAATTAAAGAGACAATTGCAGCAACCAGATTTAAAGTGGGACAACATCCTTCAAAGGTAAATCAAAGGTTTGACACTATTTTAATACAGTCTGGGAAGAGAGTTAAAGCAATTGTGAGAAGTTTGCACAGTAGTCAAGACAAAGAAATCCTAAAGGGGATGTGTAAAATCTTGGACTGAATTCACTGTTAGAAGTGGCGAGGAAACTTTATTTAAAGTTATTTGGAAAACCTAGTCTGGATTTTAAAATGCAAACCGCTAAGGGAAAGCATAATTATAGGAGAAGATTTTAAAGTTTGTTTTTGGGAGTGGAGTTTGGAAACTCTCACATAACAATCATCTGGGGGGATTCAGTGGCAAAATCCACAGACACTAACTAACTTGGATTCAGAATGTTAATTTGACCACAGTCATCAGGTATGCTTAGAAGTGACTTTCTGTGTTAATGAGACCATTGTAGCTTAAGATGTACTTGGTAATCGAAGTTAATCTTTAAATCAGTGAGTATTTGTTAAGCTAAGGGGGGAGCAAAGGAGTATTGTATAATAATCCAACTTTTCATGTTTAATAATATTTTTTTCTTGTTGTTAAACCTAATTAGTGCTCCTGTGACTCTGTTCCTCCACATTTTATTTCTTTTAAGTGCTACGGTCTTTTGAGCCAGGGTTCCATTCTGGAATCTTCACGTCCAGTTCAAACATCAACTGGTATCATAACATTATTATGGCAAGATCCTATGGCATTATTCCAAGGAAAGCTGGGGAGTGCTTCATGGTGCCCTGCCCAATATTCATCCGACAACCAACATCCTTAAAACAGATTATCTGGTCATCATTATATTTCTATTTGTGCACAAAGCTGGCTGCTATGTTTCCTACTTCACTGTAAAGTCATGCGAGGTGCTATATAAATGCAGGTTTTTCTTCTTTGGAACACATTTTCAATGGTTAGAGTTGGAGATATCAGCAGGATTATTTGATAAGTGTAGAATTTCACTTGAAACAGGAAATGAGGGAGAGACAAAAACTGAATTTGAGAGACACAGAACGTGTGTAAATTTGTTAGGCTAGCTGATTGCACGGGCTCAGCCTCAGCTTATAGTGTAGATGACATTTCAATCAGTCACTAGAATAAGAGTGCCACAAAAGATTTTGATTAAAAGTGCTTCCTTAATGTTACAAGGCAGGCTTTCACAGCTAAATATACCATTTTGGAAGTTTGATTGCTCATCACTTTGTAATTTCACTTGTTACTCCTGGATACATTTTCCTAAGTTTACAACAATTTTATTCCCACATTGCAGGGTGTTTCAACTTTACTGGAGATTGCAAACTTACCTGCCTGTCCGACACCATGTACCATCAGCAGAATGTGCTTATCTACTTGTCCAACAGGTCGCGCTGACTCTGCACTTCGGGAGGGTGTGGAATCAACATAGGGTCGGAAACTCTGGATTAAACATGAAAGAACAGAAATTATGAGAAAAGTACAAATCAATTTAGATGGAAATGAGGGATGGACTAAAGAACATTATTTGATTTTACCCCTAGCTCATCCACAAATATGGGTTCCTGACTGCGTGTTAAAGCCAGTGAACGAGAAGACAGCATGGGCTGAACCTCCCTCTCCGAGTCTGGTGTATTTCCAGTGCATGTTGTTTCAGACAGTCTGTAAGAATGGACAAACAGTGAAGAGAGGATGCAATCATTACAAGTAAAATACTAGACTATATGTGATGTGTTTAAAAAGAGAAGTATAATGACAAACACCTGCTGCTTAATATTGCTTTACAATACTATTATTGGCCAACACAGTAGCACAGTGGTTAGCACAGTGGTTAGCACTGTTGCTTCACAGCACCAGGATCTCGGGTTCGATTCCCGGCTTGGGTAACTGTCTGTGCGGAGTTTGCACGTTCTCCCTGTGTCTGCGTGGGTTTCCTCCAGGTGCTCCTGTTTCCTCCCACAAGTCCCAAAAGACATGCTGTCAGGTAATTTGGACGTTCTGAATACTCCCTCTGTGTCCCCAAACAGGTGCCGGAATGTGGCGACTAGGGGTTTCTCACAGTAAAGCCTACTTGTGACAATAAAGATTATTATTATTATGGCATGATACAACAGCATACCATTATTTTGAAAAAGTCAATATCAATTTCAATAGTCTATAATGCCTATATCAATCGTGGCCTAATCAAGTAATGAACAAGCAAGGTCAGTGGGGGAGGTGGTGGCACAGTGGTAATGTCACTAGACTAGCAATCCATAAGGCCCAGGCTAATGCACTGGGAACACGGGTTCAAATTTCACCATGGGAATTTAAATTCAATCAAATCAATTAATAAATCTGAAATTAAAAGCTAGACTCAGTAATAGTGACCATTGTCGATTGTTGTAAAAACCCATCTGCTTCACTGATGTCCTTGAGGGAAGGAAATCTGCATCCTTACCTGGTCTGGTTGACAAGTGTCTCCAGACAAACAGAAATGAGGCCGACTCTTAAGTAGCCTCTAAAACAGCACAGCAAGCGACTCAATTGCATCTAACCATGATGAAGTCTGAAAGGAATGAAACCATTGACTAAGGCACCACTGTGCTACATTGCCATCTGGTAACACTAGTTGATGCTTTTCAGAGTCTGAAGGATGGAGAAAACTGGAAAATCTACTATCCACATGGGAATACTGAATTCTGGTTGCTGGAGGTCAATCAACTCAATGCCAGGACAAGTGTCCCTGAGAGTAGTGGCCAAAGCTCAATCAGCATCAGCTGCTGCATCAATGGCCTTCCTTCCATCATAAGGTCAGAAGTGGGGATGTTCGCTGATGACTGCACAATGTTCAGTACTATTCGCAACTACTCAGGTACTGAAGCAGTCCGTGTCCATATGCAACAAGACCTGGAAAACATTCAGGCCTGGGCTGATAAGTGGCGAGTAACACTTGTTACTCACCACATTGCCACACAAGACCCAGGTAATGACCATCTCCAACAAGAGAGAATCCAACCATTGCTCCTTGACATTCAATGGTACCATTGCTGAATCCTGATGGTGGGGGAAAGGGAATTGGATAAGCAGATGATGTGAAAGGAAAGGAGTGTGGGGGGGGGGGGGGGGGGAATGGGGCTAATGATTTGCTGTTCCACAGAGCTGGCATGCCATGATGGGCCAAATGGCCTAATAATTTGCTGTAACTACTCTATAATTCTACAATACCAGTAATAATCATAGTAATAATCTTTATTATTGTCACAAGTAGGCTTACATCAACACTGCAAATATGCTACTATGAAAATCTGCTAGTCGCCACACTCTGGCACCTGTATGGGTACACAGAGGTAGAGTTCAGAATGTCCAATTCACCTAACAAGCACGTCATTCGGGACTTGTGGGAGGAAACAAGAGCACCCGGAAGAAACCACGCAGACATAGGGTGAACGTGCAGTGATACTAGTCAGTGCTTTTCAAAGAGTCTGAAGGATGGAGAAACTGGAAAATCTACTATCCACATGGGAATACTGAATTCAGATGCTGTTACTGCCTTAGATTTCTTGCTGTGTGTGGCTAAATCAAAGAAATGATGACTTCTGAACCGTGTGTGCACCATCTTCTTCTGCTAATGCTAAACACGTGATTTATCTTCAAATCAGATATAAAATAAGCAAGACCTTGGCGCAGCTTGTATGCGAACTAAGAGTCTAGGAGAGCATAATGAACCATGCTTGTACTGCATCAGTTGTAATTGTACATGTTTTTTTTAAGAAAGCTATTTTCTGTTTTTGTCATTCTACAGAGAGATCAATCTTTTCAGCGAAAACATTAATGAGACGTGGCAGAAGCAGAAAAGATTACTCATGAAGAGAGATGTACATGTATTACTGGTTTGGCCTTTTTTTAGATAGTTTGAAAATAAATAAATGACTAAACTGCTTTGTCATTGCTGCACGCAAATGAGGAAAATAACAATTAAGGACATGTTACAATGGTTATCCACTCAGCCGCATGAGCTTGTTCTATCATTTAATTAGACCATGCCTGAGTGTTCTTCAGTATTTATCTGCCTTTGTTTACATGTCTCAATACATTTAACTAACAAACATTATTAATCCCAGTCTTCACAATTTCAACTGGCTCCACCAATCACTTTCGGGGGAACAAGTTCCAGATTTCCACTGCTCTTTGAGTAAGGAAGTGCTTGCCACTGAACATTTTTACTCCAAAGAGCTTAGTTCTAATTTAAACATAATGCTCTCCCCCGTTCTGTGTTTTTTGGAAGAGTAATGTTACACTTTCACGCAACCAAGATACGGATAATCAGTAATGGTGTTATGCCCCACAAGATCTCAACTGAGAAAGGATTATTTCCACTGAATGTTTAGTTGGATCTCCCAAGGTCCAAAATGTACATATTGCAGAGGTAAACGTACTTTAAAGACCACAAAAGGTAGATGACTATAGTCAGTAGAAAAGTAAACTGATGATTGCATGTTAAATAGCAGGCATGTGAAATTATAAAAATGAAATCAGATAGGAAATACAAATAAGGTGGTGATAGTATTTCCATATTCTCCATTTAACATTTTACTTGCATGCAATGCAATAAGAGATCAATTAGTATATCATATAACAAAGGCACCCTGGAATGATTTCAAAACTATAATCACCTCCCAACCTTTGCTTTCCATTTCAGAATGTTACCCAAACACACTGGACAGAATTGCTGTTGTTCCTTTGAAAAATACTTTTGGCTGATTTATATTCCTAAAGGAAAGGAACACCAACGTGGTACGCTGAACATTTTTCCACGTCTGGCATCCAGTAACAAACACTCCCGAATTCAGAAATATGACAGGTTCAAAGCTTGAGGCATAAATACAATCTTTCCTGTTTCTCATGCTTTATCCGGTCATGCGACTGTAGTGCACACTGCCAATTTAGTGCCAATTGCTGCAGCACCAGAACAGGCAGCATCCTTTGGATTGATTGCTTACCTGAGGTAAAATACAGACGTTGTGGCCCTTTCTTGGTATACAAACATGTTTTTCCTATTCACGACTGAAAAAGCATTTAAAACAGATCTCAGGGCCTGAATAGCTGAAAAAAAGAAGTAAACAGGCTACATGTTAAATGAGGCATTTGGAACATGCGCAAGACTTGGAGAGAAATACAAGTCATACAGCATCAGGAAGGATATTTACATTGCAACAATGCAGGACTCCCTTTCTCTCTCAAGTATTTAACCAATTCCTGCTTAAAGGCCTTTATTTAATTACCTTCCTTTGACTAGATCGTTTTTGTTTACGTGTATGGGACAGATCAATAGATCTAGCCATTCAACTCAAATGCAAGTTGGTTCTGTGGTTGTTTTTATGGTGCAAGGAATTTTGGACTTCTCTCCGGAATGCCGAAAGGGTGGGTGGGTGGGGAAGGTGAGGCTGATGTGTTTGGTGGTGGATTCAAGTTGCCAGACATGACACAGAGACCCACTGACTGTG